>NC_135656.1:104208011-104527440 GCF_964188315.1 Podarcis muralis
CGAACTGCTAGGTTGGCAGGCGCTGGGACCGAGCAATGGGAGCGCACCCCGCCGCGGGGATTCGAACCGCCGACCATGCAGACGGTGGGGGGCTTTAAATAAGGCCCATTCAGATTTGCCTACCTTCCGGCTTGGGGAGTCTCTCAAAGGGCCCCTCCCTTTCCACAAAGCTGTCAGCCCGTGTGTCCAGGGAGGGCTCGGAGAAGCCCGAATCCAAGCTCAGTCCCGAGCCTCTTCCTGTGGGGACCTTGCTTCTCACAGCGCTGGCGTCCCCCAGCTCAGGGGCCGAGAGAGATGGCTGGGGTTCCTGCGGCAGGTGTGGGGCCCTGGCCCCGTCTCCCGACTCCATGGCGGTGGAGGCCTCATCGGCGGCAGAAGCCGCGGCGGCGGCAGACGCAACTGTGGCGCTGCTGCTGCTGCTCCGGGCCAGCGCCTCTAGCTTCTCAGGAGGCTGGTGCTGCAAGCCTTGCTCTGGCGACATCCTGCCCACCTGAAATGGCGGCTGGAACACGCTGACCGAGTACCTGAGCAGGGAGAGGAAAAGCCGTCCGCTAAGAGGACAAAAGTAGAGACATCACCTTGCCAACAAAGGTCTGTATAGTAAAAGCTATGGTTTTCCCAGTAGTGATGTATGGAAGTGAGAGCTGGACCATAAAGAAGGCTGATCGCCGGAGAATTGATGCTTTTGAATTATGGTGCTGGAGGAGACTCTTGAGAGTCCCATGGACTGCAAGAAGATCAAACCTCTCCATTCTTAAGGAAATCAGCCCTGAGTGCTCACTGGAAGGACAGATCGTGAAGCTGAGGCTCCAATACTTTGGCCACCTCATGAGAAGAGAAGACTCCCTGGAAAAGACCCTGATGTTGGGAAAGATGGAAGACACAAGGAGAAGGGGATGACAGAGGATGAGATGGTTGGACAGTGTTCTCGAAGCTACCAGCATGAGATTGACGAAACTGCGGGAGGCAGTGGAAGACAGGAGTGCCTGGCGTGCTCTGGTCCATGGGGTCACGAAGAGTCGGACATGACTAAACAACAACAACAACAAATAGGTCACAGCCTGTCTGAAGAGGGAATGTGCTGCTGGCACTGAGGAAGGAAATGAAAGCTTCCTTGCTGCCTCGGCCAAAGCCTACAAAACGAGCCAAGCAGCGGCGGCTGGCCAAGCGCCCAAGAGCGTTGCCAATACTCCGGCTACCTTACCTCGCGTAACCTTCCAGAAGCTGGGCCAGCCGTGCATAGGTGAGTCGTGACTCTGGCACGCTGATGAGGAAGGGGAAGCCAATGTTCTCAGGGAGGCACAAAGCTTTGTGGTCGGGCCAGTGTGTTTTCTGGCACACTCTGAAACACACACAAAGACAGTCTCATGCAGAGGGCCGCAGGGGCTTGACGCAGCCACCCCAGCCCAGCCTGGGAGCAAGAGACGGCTCTCGGCTAGGGAGAGGGTGAAAAAAAGAAGGGGTGACTTACACGTTGCAATAGCCAACACGGTAGCACCGAGTGCAGCGCTTCAGCTTCTCCTCTTCTGACTGCTGCTTCTTCTGACAGGCGGCACATTTGGTGATGGGAACGCTGGGCACCTGAGGACGCTTAGGGGAGAGAAATTGCCCGCTTAGGGTGATTGGGAAGCGGTGGGCACCTGTACTGGGAAGGTGGCAGGACAGAATGTGTAGGTTTCACCTTGAAAGCCTAAGAGCTTGCTTTCCATCTCCTCCTCGTACAGCTGTATGGAGGGTGTAATGGCAGCTCCTGGCACTTACCTGTTGGACCTGCAGCTCCACCACACGCTCCTTGGCCAGGTCTGGAGAAAGCACTTCAAAGCACAGCAGGAGGTCCGTGGGGGAAACCGTGTCCAACGAGTGCGAAGGCAAGAACATGCGGTGGAAGCGGTTCTTGATTACCTAACCAAAGGAAAGAAGGGAGGTGAAGTCCAGCCCAAAAGATGCCCTTTCCTCTCTCTAGTTTCACACATAAAGGCAAACTTCAGGTTCAGGTACAATGTACTTATGACCACCAGGTGCTTGGGTTGGGGTATGGGGCAGAGAGCTAACCAGGGGAAAAGCAATTTGCTCTGCTTCTGAGCTTCCCGGGGCATGTGGACTGTCCAAGATGGAACGATAAGCGTGGCCTGGATCCAATAAATAAATCAAATACTGAACAAGCCGGGTATGCAACAAATGCTGCAACAAAATGTTGTGGTGAATGGTGCACCTGTTCTGGATTTCCAGCTGGCCAGTCAGGCCCCACTCCAGGATACTCAATTTTCTCATCTTCCTCCAGTTTCCGTTTTTCTTCCAACAGCTGAACAGCCTTGCCACGCCCACCGGGAATGCCAAATCCTCAGAGCAGTTCTGAGCGCATGCCCTAAAGTCCTCCCCTCCCCTTTTCAGTAAAATTCCTCCAACTCTGCTGATACCATGTGCATGTTTCTACACTTACACATGGTGCTATTCTGGCTACATAATGATCCACCTGGAAAATGTTCATTATTACTATATAGGTTTGTGCTAGTGGCAGTAAAGCGTCATTAGAACAGCACTGTGTCAGGATGAGGACGGAGTGGGGTGAGGAGACAGACAGACAGACATAGAGCTGCAAAAAAGGGAGGTGGCGGGGGAGGAACCAGATCCTTTTGTGTGTGAACAGAATAGGCGGGACTCTCTGGGTTGACTCTTTAGAGTCCTAGCTTAGCCTGGAACAGTAATGCAGTCTTAGATTTGGGGAGTAGGGAGAATTGAGAACTTGCTGGTAGGAGGAAGAGGAGGAGGAAAAAGGAGATGAATTTGCAGCACTTTTCTAAGTAGCGGGAGGTATTTGCAACTCAGGTTCATGCAACGGTAGATACATATGCTGCAAGGATCCAGTTTAGTCTAATTCCCTAACTGTAAGCATATGGGAGGAATGGGGCGTGGATAGACCATCATTGTCTCCATATGCTCATGACAATTCCCGCCGCCGCCCCCCCCCTTGCTCCATCCAACAAACAGGATTTTGGTCCAGGTCTTTTCTTTGGTAGACACTCCAGAGTTTATTCCTGGTGGTGCCTAGTACAGATTAAGTCTTGAGTGCAGCACCAGTTGCTCTGTGGTCAGCCTTTTTTATTTTTAAGCAAGAAATATGTGTGCATGTACAGTCCCCGTGTAATGCATGCCACAACTACTGAGGTGTGTGTGGGTGCGCACACACAATACATCATGCACAGCCTAGTGAGAGGTAGTGTTCTGTGTTGATGGCACTCAAATGACATTCTGGAGGCTGCAGGTAAGGGATTCCAATGAAGTGGCCAGACGCGAGAGCAAAGGCAAGAAGCAGAGCCAAATTTTGGATATTGATTGGAAATTTTCTGCCAAAAACCTTGGCTGCCAGGTCACTGTATACATAATGGCTCTCTGGTACCTGGGCAGCCACAACCAGGGGAGATCAGACAAGCCTTGTGTTGTGAAAAGGACACGGCATCCACAGAAAGAAAAAGCTGCAGAGGTGATCTGAATGCCAAGACGCTTCCATGCAGTGAACAAGCCTCACTGCTGCTAAGAATCCTCGAACCACAACTTCAGCAGCATTCAGACACAAGACCATGCCTCACCTCAGCCAGGCGCAGGTTATCAGGACTCACTCGCACGCTATGGGACACAGAGTCTAGCACCTCCAGGGCAGTGGAATTCTCTTTGCTGATGCTCACCAGGAACTGTTGGAAGAGAGCATGTGCTGGGGTGGGTATATCAGGGTGTGTACCCTTGCCAGCCTTCCCTCCCACTCCCTGCTCTCATTAACATTTACTCCTTCGACAATGTAATTCCTGAACTGCACCAGGCTTACCTCACTGGATTAGCCAACCAATCAAAGCTGTACCCGTGGTGTGCCTACTTTTACATGCTCTCTATTGCAATTTAGACATATTTTGAGTTGAAGCACGTGGAACCTGCCCCCAACACATATTGCTTTGCCTCTCAAAGCAGATGTTGTTTCCGCTGGTATGTCCCGCTGAGTTTCAGAAATCTCTAAAGCTCAAGGCCACTCGTGACATAGACACTATTCTGAAGGCGTTTGGAGCGCGAGATAAAGGGATTCATCCTGGGTGGCTGGGATGCTGCTGCTCTTACCTTAACAGGTTTCTTGTGCGGTTCCTTGGCAAAGTAATAGACCGTCAGCACTTTCTGCTTTTGGGGTAGGGGGACTGGCAAATAGAGGAAGGGATCAAACGTGATGGACACCTGAAAGCAATAGGATTTGGCAGTCAATCAGCACCCCCTGGACATAATGCATAGGCAAACCCCAGAGGTACTGGCAAACCCCAGAGATACAGAAAATGGCGAGTCTGGGGTCAGAGGGCAGCAACCAAAGGAAGGAGGAAGCCTGGTAAAGGTGTCAGTAGCAAAGGATCACCAAAGTCCTTGATGGCAGGACACATGAACCGTGGAGTGGAGGATATGGTCCAAGCTAGTGAATAATCACTGTAAAATGAGTAAATACCACCTCCCGCCAAGCTAGTGGAGGAAAAGCAACTTTAGATGCAGGCCATGTTGCCCCGCAGCGTGCTCAGAGCTGCAAAGCAACCAGGAAACCCAATGAGTTGGCACACTACCTTTGAACACACAGGGCACACTAGCTTGGACTTGTACTGGCCCTGGAACAGGTCCACGATGAAGGAGTCGTTCCTCATCTTGTGCCGTTTCCAGGCCTCTTCGGCAACAATCTAGCAGTCAAAAACAAGTAAATAGCAGTGAGGGAACAAAAGCAGGGGTGAGCAAAGGTCCTTCAGGCTCAGCCTAGCCAAGGCCTCCCAACTTCCATTGGGCCATTGTATATATTAGATATGTATATATAAAGACTTGCCTCATCAGGTCGTCCATCTGAATCTACCGTTTCAGTGTAGGGCTTGCTGTGAATGCGGTTCAGGTCCTCATGGAGCCCATCCAGCAGAAAAGCCATGAATTCCTGGGCATCGTGTTGAGCATAGCCTGTAAACTGGCTGGCCTTGCTGGCCACAATCGCCTGCAGGATGAAAGGAGCGTCATGAACAGCCAGTTGCCTGTACAGCATGATCGGAATGAACGTTCTGCCAGATCAGGGCAAATGGCCATCTAGTCCAGCATCCTGGGTCATATCCACCTAAGCTCTGCTCAGAACAGACCCAGTAAAATAATGAACCTGTCAGTCAGTCATGTCTATTGACTTCAGTGGGTTTACTAGCATCAGATGCAATCTCCTCTTCTCACAGTGGTGCCCAAGGGAAGCCCACAAGCAAAACCTGAGGACGGCGGCACTCTCCCCACCTGCAGTTCTCAGCAAATGGTGCTCCCCTTGTCCTCTCAGGACTGGAAAGAGGGGCAAGTGCCAAGTGAGAGGTGAATGGGCTCAAGAGCTATATAGATAAACAATAACTACCAGGACAAGTGGCTTCAGAAGTGTGCACAGTCCGGATTAAGGTTTCCTAAAGCCCAGAGGCTTCCTGCTTGAGAATCTAAATGGTTGCTGGTGGCATCCAGCGATCCAAAATCATTTCCAGACAGAAGACACAAAAATGTTTTGGGCTTGCATAATTTATCATTATTAAGCTCCCAAGTAATAAAATGGCCTTTATTCCAACACACAGGGTGTGTGTGTAGTTTTTATACACTGCAACCCATGAAGGGATTGTGTGTGTGTAGGGGTGTGTGTGTGTGTGTGTGTGTGTGTGTGTGTGTGTGTGTAGTTTTAATACACAGCAACCCATGAAGGATCCCCCCTGGGGAGCGCTGGCCTACTCTCTAGCAGGGACAGCAGATAAATTTTGCTTTCACTGCCAACAGTGCTCCCCAGAACAGCACTTTGCTTGGAGCATACAGTAACTATAAATGCACATGGAAGAAAGCAAGTGACACTTGTTGTTTAGTCATTTAGTCGTGTCCGACTCTTCATGACCTCATGGACCAGAGCACGCCAGGCACTCCTGTCTTCCACTGCCTCCTGCAGTTTGGTCAAACTCATGCTAGTGACACTCTAGTGGAAACTATTGGAAGGGGATTAAAGCTGTTCCCTGCCCCCAAATGACCCCCAGCAGCTCCCTGAGAATCAAGCTTGCTACAAACTGCACAGCCCAACCCTAAGCAGCTTCTTGGTCGCAAGCACTGGGAACCTGCCTCTGCACAGCAAAACTACATAGGCATGTGTGGACACACACACACACACACACACACACACACACACACACGGCCTCCTGCTGCCCACTTGGGCAGCTCATCCTCTCAGCCTATATATGCTTCTGCAGGGATACCTCACCTTCAGCTTGGAGGGCTGGAAGGCGTGGTGTGTGCCTTTCCAAAGCGCCCTCAGCAGCACTGCAAAGCCGATAGCCAGGCGCCCCCCAGTTCCCAGGGGATTGTTGTAGTTGATTTCGGACTCGAAGGAGTGATCTACAGGAGTGTAAGTGAAAGAGAGAGAAAAGGTGATGGAAGGTGGAAGGTGGAAGGTGAAGGCCAACTATGGTACGCACAGAGTCAGGTCCAGCCCCGGTCCCACTCTGAGATACAGCTTACCATGAAAGAAGTCCCGCAACTCCCGGGTGTTGGAGAGAGACTGGATAACACTGTTCATGAAGCAGGTGTTGCCCAGGTTCACCAGCCCCGTGAAACCGGGCAGGCACACCTTCTTGTCCTCCTCCTCCTCCTCTTCCTCCACGCTTTCGCTGCTGACGGGGCTGTGAGTCATGGGTGGGACCATGCATGTTGGCTTGGGCTGGAGGGGAAGATGCTAACACAGTCAAGGAGGCAGCTTCCATTGGTTGCCAGGCTCTCTGTCTTGCCCCCAGTTTCCAGGCTCTGCATGCTGGATTTCTATGGTCACCACCCCACTTTCCTCCTCCTCTCTCAGGCACAGAAACCCAGGCCTTGCTCACATTTAACTTTTAAAAAAATCATTTATTATTCATACACATTCCCCAAAATGGCTAATCCACCCTAATTAGAAGATCGCATAGATGCTCTTTGTTCACTGGCATGGAAAGCAAGAATCACACCCATATGTGGAGGGTCCAGCCTTATCAGTTGCATACCCCCAATTACCTGCTGCTGGAGGTACCGCCCTCTGTTGTTTTTCCTGTAGAAACTACCCCAATGGACTTTACCTGCCCACTGTCAGAACATAAGTGCTGAGATAAAATGCTGGACCCAGCCCATCAATTCTTAAGTGCATATTCTTACATTACTTTTGATTTTCCTTTAACTTATGTCACCCAGTGCACTTCCCCACATGCTAAAAGCAAACACATTCTCTGAATGCCGATCCTTATGTATCCAAAACAGCAACAACCATGCAAAGCATGAAGGCACCCTGAGATTTGCAGAAGCGCAGAAAGTGCTTTTAACCTGATGGCAACGTTGCTTCCACCCCTGCCCCCCCCCTTATGACTGCTCACATGTGCATTCACACGTCCAAGGTAGTTATTAACAGCCTTAGTTCCAGAACTGCCTCTCTGCCTCCATCTTCAGAAGTTTGACTTTTCCCATATCCCTACTGGCTAGGAAGGGGAAGAGGGTATGTAGAGGGTGAGGGTGTGTGTATGTGTGTGTGTGTGTGTAGTAGAGTGTCCTCTGCTGGTGACAAGCTCCCTGCCTCAACTTGATGCAAGGTCAGGAAATTTCCTCACACTCCCCCTGATTCAGAGGCAGTGCAGGAAACGGTCCTTCCCTGAATGGCTCTCCTTATGCTGGAAAGGAGAATGTCTGGAAGGTGCAGATTCATCTGGCTAACCAAATAGAAAAAACAGCCATAGGGCTATTTCCATCTAAACAGCAGGAACACATTGTCCCACCCACAAGCAACATTTTGTTGCAGCTCCTCACTCCTAACTCATTGGCCGTTGTAATAATCCGCACAAGGTTCAAACGCGTTGTAATCCAAGTAGCTCCTGCCTTCAGCCCACCACCTCCCCTGACAGCGTGTCTGCCTGAGCCCTAGAGACTGGGGTTCGAAACTCCCAGCGCAGGCCAGGAGTCCTCACCGAGGGGACGAGTGGTTCTTGCTTCACTGGCACATGCTCCGTCACCGTCCGAGCGGCTACGCCGTCCAGGCTGCTCTCCTCTGCTCGCGGCTTCTCCTTCTCTCCCACTCGTGCCTCCTCCTTAGTGGACAGCGGGTGCTGGTTACTTCCAGGCTGGCTTTTATCCAGGGGAGTAGGGCCTGTTGGCATGGCAACCTTCGCACCACCCACTGCACCTTAAAAAGGGGGAGAAGTGGGCTTGTGGTTAGCAGCACATGTGCACTGAGAGGTGAGCGGCGTGCTCTTCCCTGCGCCAGCGCCAGGACGCTTGCTGTGCAGTGAGCCCGGCTGCCCTTCCTTGCTTAAAAAGGAACGGTGGGGAACCTGTCCTGGATTCCAAGCAGACATCAGAGCATCCGTCCTCTTTCACACCCTCCATCTGGAGCTGGTCCTCTCCCCAAGTAATTGCTGACCTCAACATCCCCATTCATTTCATACCATTTCATTCATTTCATACCATTTCTATAACTCCCTTCATCAGAGGATCATAGAGAGTGGTTTACAATCACAAGGCAGTTCACAAATAGTAATACTAATAAGAATATCTGACGCTGAAGCCCCAGCATCCTTGCCAAACCTCAAGAATCCCAACAAGGCGAGCTCACAAAAGTCAAGGTGCAGACCTCGTGCGGCAGGAGCCTCGAGGCCCCCCCAGCGCTGGCTGTGCCGCTTCTTCAAGCAGATGTCGATGCGAGCGGGGGTGAAGTTGTATGTACACTGGTCTGGCTCTATGAGGTTCCTGCAAAACAAGGCAAGCCAACCAGGGATCAGAGAACAGGAGGGGTAGACCTAACCTAAGGATGTCTGGGCATCACAGAAGAGCGTAACTCCCAAAGTGCTCTGCTCATCCCATTACATAGGAAGGTGGGAGGGGGGAAACCTTCTCTAAAAGAGATCTCATGCTAAAGGTTGCCCACCTTATTACAATTTCTGGCAAATTGGGCTCAGGCTACTGGCACTGTTGTGTCCACGTGGCACAGTAAGGAAAGAGGGGACAGAAGAGTGTACCCACTTTTCCAGCGGGGAAGTAAAAGCGGGAAGTAGCTACCCAGCCTGCACAAGTTCACACGCTTTAGACGGGGCTGTCCGGCAGTGTGTGATCAATACGAAGGTTGTTTCTTGTGCCACAGAACAGAAAAGTGGGTAGGAGGCTTATTCAGATTATGATGCAGGGACAGCTAGGCTTTGTTATGTCTGATTGCTGGTGTGTATTAGCAAAACAAAGCCATAGCAACCGGCGACAAAGAACCCCATTTTTAAAAAATCTACAATATCATCGAAGAGATACCTGAGCACCTCTTCTGCCCAGTGTCCCAGGCCTGGGGCCCCAGTGTAAAGTAATATACATTGATTTAGTAATATACTAATTCATAGACCTTAATTCAGAAGGGAGAAGAGCTGTGTCAGATTGGTGCTGGATGTGCAGGTGGGGAAGAGCAACAGAAACACTGTCTATACCATTAGTGCAGAGAAGGAAAGTCTTATACCTGAGTTTCACTTGCCACCTGAATACTGTATGAGAGCCACAATCTGGATGCAGTCGCAGGAAGTTGACATCACTGCAAAGAGAGAAAGAAGCTCAGGCAAAAGAGACAGACAGGAGCCATCCCTTCCCCGCTGTCGATCCCAGCTTACTGGCAAAGTCCAGTTCTGGGAAGGAAAAGCACTTGGCCTCTGAACCAGGAGTCGCCATACCTTGTCTGGAACAACAGTGTGAAGTCCTGCTCCCGAAAGAGCACCCTGGACATCTCCTTGTGAATCTCCTTCACATAAACGTGCACCACCATAGAATCGTTCCCTTTCTCATACGAGTCGTTCTTCACGAACGTCAGATTCACTGTGGGCTCTGGTTCTGGGAGGGGGGGGAAGCAAAGGCAATGACAGTAATAGAGGTGCTCTGAATAGCGCCTCTGCACCATCCTCAGCAACAGCAAGCCAGAGAAATGTGACCAGGGAGCTAGAGAGCCCAGCATGTGACCTAAATTCTCAAATAGGGTTTGTCTCTTGGGGTCAGGTAGGAGGAGTTGGAAATAGATCAACCAGACATTAGTCTGCAGAATGCACCGGAGGCAGCGTGCACTTGAAACGTTAAAATTCAGCATCCAAAAATTAAATTACATGACTTATATACCTTATGCAAATTTACATAAATTGTTTAGGCTTCTGCCAATGACAAAGAGCAGCAAAGAGCTATGCAGAGCACAAGACCCACGTCTCCCTTGCCATTGCGAACAATTACACTGTTCCACTCCTCTATCAGTTTCTGAGATTGGCTACACAATGCCCGGTGGACAGATCATATACCAAGCTGAATTACAAGTCCATCTAGGCTGGTATTGTCCACTGTGACCAACAGTAAATCTCAGACAGAGGCATTCCCAGCCATGGCCTTTCTTGCTGCCTGAACAATTTCAAGCCTAGGCTAACACCTTGTTTTAAAAATAAAAACAGAGCTTTTCAGGATGCTGAATTCTCCACCCAATTCTGATGTGGTACTTCTTGTGAACAGCTCAAAACATAGCCCTTGTCGAATGTTACTGACATTGCATATTTGTTATCGGGGGGGGGGGGGGAAGGGAATCAATAAAAATTACATATATAATATATATATATATTATACATATATATAAACATAGCCTTTGTCCACAACCAGTTCTTGCCTAATAATAACAACAACAATTTTATTATTTATACTCTGCCCATCTGGCTAGGTTTCCCCAGCCACTCTACAGAAGGTAGGTCCCACTGCTACTTCATAGACCAATTCAAACTATTTCTTAAATGGGTGAGCATGCAGGAACCCCATCCCCTCCCTCACCATTAGCAACAGCCTCAAGGGCATTGCTGTCCTCGGACCAGCCTCTTTTCTCAGTGTCCCTGGATGGCGGAGAGGAGGTGAGGCCTTCGCTGAAGGCAGAAGCGACTTCTGGCCCCTGCGGAGTCTCAGAGGAAGTGGCTGGCTGTGGAGCCCTCTTCTCTGGGCAGGGCCGAAGCTGGCAGGGCAATGAATCTGCAGAGACTGTAGGCAGCTGCGTTTCCACGGGCACCGACACCCTCTCCAAGTTGTCAGCCTGGAAATGTAGGGAGGAGAGAAGGCACAATCAGATGCAGCAATAGCCACTGCAAAACATGTAACCTGAGCCATGCCACAGGGACCTTCTCCTATAAAATTATGTGACGTACGACTAATAGAAAAGAACAAAGATTGCAGCTGTAGTCCATGGAGCCTCTATGGGTGAATATCACCAGTGTGCAACAGGCACCTAAGGGGTGGACTGCAATGCTTTGCAACATGCTAAGGAACACAAGATACAGTTGAACTGGGAGACTCTTAATACCACCAAAAGCAGCAATGTTTAGTTCTTCTAGCATAGAAGAACTAAACAAATTCAAGGAAATGGACACTGCCTTTAGTGAAGACTGCCATTCCTAGGGCATAGCCATACCTTAACTCTCATTTGAATCCCGTCAGGGGTATAAAATAGTACCGTATTGGCCCGAATATAAGACACACCCGCAAATAAACCACACTTTTAAAATTCAAGGCTTATATGTGGGTGTGGCCCGCCTCCTGGCTCTACCGCCCTGAACAAGGGGCAGGCGGCGCCTGGTTCTGAGCGCGCTGCACGCCTGCCTCCAACACTACTGCCTCCCAGCACTAACTCACCAAGCCGGCATGGGGGGAGGCTTGGAAGCGGCGGGCAGGCTGCGCGCCATTGCCCGACGCTTCCAGCCTGCTTCGGGGGGGGGGGGCGGAGCTGCACCACTTTGCCGGCAGCCTTCCTCCCTTCCCCCTTCGTTTTCACAGCTTGGGGAGGCTTAGGAGTCATGGGTGTGCGGCATGCCGTTGTCCCACACTCCCAATGGCCCTCCTGGGCAGCTGTTTCAGCAGCGATATCATAAGGCCATGAATATAAACCGCACTTTAACTTTTCCAGATCGGAATTTGGAAAAAAGTGCTGCTTATATTCGGGCCAAAACAGTAATAATAGTAGTAGCAGTAGCAGTAGTAGTAGTAGTAATAATAATAATAATGATGATAATAATAATAATATGATGGCAGGAACGAATGCATTTATTCATTTTCTGCCCTTTTGCTTCATTAAACACCTGGAAACGGCTTTCTGCACAGTAGGATGCAGTTCAGTACTCGTAACCATTGCTGCACCACAGCTCTTGCACTACAGCAAGGGAATACTGCATCTTAATCTAGTAATTAATCAGAAAGGGTGAGAAAGAGGAAGCACCAGCTCAGTTTACCTACAGGTCATTTCAAGTCCCTTCAGCAACAGGACAAGTGAGCCTCTTGGGTGGGAAAGCTGTTAAAACCTGGGAGGCTCAAGTGAAATCCCTGTTCTCAAAAGTGAGGAGGAAAACAAGCCACAAAACAGGGGCCAAGTGTCATGAACTCCATGGAGACATCTTGGCAGGACTGGTCTGAGGGGGAGGAAGAATGGGAAGAGGGTTTGGAGCCTGACTCTGGAGAGGGGCCAAGCAGTCTTAAGAGTATTCAGCTGCATGGTGGGGAGAGGGGCCAAGTGGTTTGCTGGGAAGAAGCACCACCCCAATGCCATTGGATGGCCCATCTGATTCGGCCTCCACTCTGCCTTCAGCTAGTGCTTCCCTACTCCAGGGAGGCGGGTGTCTGAACCTAGGTCGGACAGTTGAGCAGGCTGCGCCGACCTGTTTTCCAGGGACACGGCACTGGCCACACAAACAGGGCCCACAAAGGAAGAGCCAAGGGGACATATCACATGTTGACAAAATGCCTTAGCGTGTGCCCAGCCTTGTATCTTGGAGTTCTATGTTCTGAACTCCAGACATGTGTACCTGCATCTATGTTTAGACCATGCAGTGAATTTCACAACAAGGCCTTTGGCAATAATCGAGGAAGAATTCCAGTAATGGGTCTACAAGCGGAAGCAAGGATGGCACACCTGCATTTCTGATGAGCATCCCAGAGTCTCCTCTCCGCAGGGACAGACCACAGAGCCAAGTCTGCCCTTTCTCTGACTGACAGTCATGTGATGGGAGGAAGGATGCAACCTGTTCCCTTTGCCATAGGGCTCAACGACAAAAAAGCAGCAGCTCCCAGCCTTGAGCCATGCACACCCCTCTCCCCCCGCTTCTCACCTTTAGGTCTGGCGGGGCATCGCCTTGGGCTCCCTTGTCATTTCTCGGGTTGCCGGCTTTCCCACTGAGTCCTGTGCTCCCCAAGCTGTTTCCTTCCTCCTCAGACAGGCTAGCTTTGACACCCACTGCCCTTTTGGCACTAGGGCCAGCTGGCAGTCCCGGACTGGCTGGGCTCTTCCCTCCTGCAGCCTCGTTCCTCCCAGAGCCTCGCTTTGGGTTGGAGGGCTCCCGTTTGCCCCTGGATGGCTCCGCTGTGCTGTCAGGCTGGGGCTCCTCAGGCACCTCCACCACAGAAGGGGATTTTTCCTTGCCATTCTCCTTACACGCAGGCCTCTTCGTCTGCTCCCTTGAGCCATCCTTGCAGCGTTTCTGGAACAATTTTTTTAAAGGCTAAAAATTACTATATTGAGTTAGGGAGAGGAGCAGGCTCCTTTCAGACTGAGCTTAATGGATGCAGCCAGACATACACTTGATCTGCTTTCTGCATGTTGGATCAATTACATTAATAGGGGGCTTGTAGTTGTTTGAGTTATTGGAAGCCTGCTGTGACATTTTTGAAAAGGCGCTCTGAGGATAACATCACTCAGGTTTGAACGGAACAGGACACGACAGAGCAAATCCTGAGGTGGTGTCCTGAGCGTTGCCTGGTCCAATTGTATCAGATCAATTTCAATTACAGCAGCCCAATGATGGGGGCAGGGTGCTTGTAAGGGTTTGAGTGATCTGCTATTCTCTCCACCTTCCCTGTAATGGCTTATAAAAGCCAGCCAGGGAGGAATGCCCTTAAGGAGGAGGTATACCACTGCCACTTTAAGAGGAGCTCCCCAGTTCCTTAAGTACTGAATAGCTATTGCCCAGTTGAAATTATCCCCTTTGGGGGCCAGTTGCTGAAAAGGGGTGGGGAGATTCAACTGCAGGCATGCTTGGGAGAAATGGGTTACCTAGAGCCATTTCAATCTGGTTTCAGGCCTGGGATTGGGACTGAAACAGCATTAGTCACCCTGGTTGTTAGAAAAGTGTTGAGGGTGCGGGTGCAACTCTGTTAAATTTTTCTTTACCGCTTGGTCTCTTTTGACCATGGTATTCTTTAGGACTGACTCCGAGGGTCAGGAGCTAGAGGCACTGTGTTGCAGTAGTTCCACTTCTACATACAGAGGCATGTCCAGGTGGCAGTGAGGACCCCCTGCTTGGTGCCACGGGAACTGACATGTGACTGTGGAACTCCCTGCCTCTGGATGCACACCTAGCCCCAGCTTTGCAGGTATTAAGAAGACACACCAAGGCACAAGGTTTTGGCCACACTTTTGGAAACTTTTGATTACTGTTAAGGATTTTACCAGTTGTACTACTGTTTTTAGTGATACATTATTTACGTATGTATGTTACTGTTGTATTATGAGGTAAGCCAGAACCTTTGGTAAAGGGCAAGTAATAAATGTGTTTAGTAAGTAATAATAATAATAATAATAATAATAATAATAATAATAATAATAAATGTGGCCCCTTTGCTTACAGGAAACAGATTTAGGCTGGCCATGGGTAACAGGTTGGGGACTGTTTGCCCAGAGTCACAGCAGCTGTTGCGGCTCCCTGCAGTGTATCACTGCTGAGCCAACCCTCAGGGGTCCCTTCCAACTAAGATTCTATGAAAGGGTAGTTCGGCTCTCAAATCCTTGCTGGTTTCAGAAAAGGCTGAGCAAAACCCCACCTGCACGTTCAGAATAAGGCGGAATCTTACCAAAAGTGAAGCCCAAGTGTGCAATGGGATCTTCTTTTGTAGCACCAGCTGTAGGATATTGCCCTTCTTGTACTGGACTTTGCTGCAGGAGCTCTCAATCTCCGCAAATAACTGGCAGCTCCACTCACGGCCATCTAAGGGTGGGGGTGGAGATACGGCACATACAACAGTCTTTCGGCTGCATTTCACTCCCCACTCCCCCCGCCAATAAGACAACAGAGAGGCAACAGCGAATAGTGCATTGAAGGCAGAAGGTCCCAGATGCAACCTCTGACTTCTCTAGAGATCAGGAATAGCCTCTGTCCAAAACCTTGGGAAGCCACTGCTAGTCATCGCAAGATAGTATTGGGCTAGATCAGGCATAGGCAAACTCGGCCCTCCAGCTGTTTTGGGGCTACAATTCCCATCATCCCTGACCACTGGGGTTAGCTAGGGATGATGGGAGTTGTAGTCCCAAAACATCTGGAGGGCTGGAGTTTGCCTATGCCTGGGCTAGATGGTCTCATGTAGTGTAAGGCAACTTTGTATGTTCACAATGTTTTTGCCAAGCCACAGCTGGATGAAAACAGAAGCACACCTGTGCTGACTTAACCAGGATAGTGATGTGCTAGTCTCATGAGAAAAGGATTTCTTGTTGTTGTTTTTTAAATATTTACAGTTCTACAACATTTTGCATTGGGGTGAATAATGTTTCACACAGTAACATTTTTTAAAAAGACTTATGTTGTACTTCTTTTTCCATCCCTTGCAAAAAAAAAAAGGGGGGGGCTGGGACTCACGGTCAAGCCTGAAGAAGCAAGCTGAGAGCCATAGAGAATAGCAAATAACTATGAAATCTATTCCCTGAGAGCTGGCATCTCTTGACCCAGACTTTTACTGCTTGCTGTGTGTTGAGCATTTACAAAACACACACAACAAAAATACTTAACATGTTCTCAGGCCTGTTTATGCAGCTCTGGGACATAAGATTTTTTAAAATGAAAACCTAAGTCTCTCAGGATCCTATACAAACTGCTGGATCCAACAATAAATGCCACATTTTGCTCTCCACTGCACAATCAGAACAATGTAAGTTTCCTGTTGAATCTTCATCTGCCACTTCTTGGGCCTCTGCGGGAAGAAGACTCATTCCCCTTAATTTGCTATCATGAACAGTTATTCCACTAAGAAGCCCTTAATCTTGGGGGCTAGGGGTTTTAAAGACTGTGGCATTCAGGGCTGAAGCAGATGCTAAATGAAGCCCCAAGCATTACAAAACAAAAACAAAAAAAATCCCTAAACTGTTCCCATTGACCCCACCCTGCAAAGAAGCAGTCCTTCTAGCCACATGCAGGGCTCCTTCCTCAGTCATTTCATCATGAACTACCCTGCAGGAAGGATGCATTATTCTAGGCACCAGTTACCTTCACTCACCATCGAGCTATGACCCAGATAATGTCCCCCAAGAGAAGGACCCCATGTCCCTTCCTGGAGGTGGTCAAATGGTTCTCTTGGCAGATTGCTTGCTTGTTAACCTCAAGATTCCTCAAATGCCCAATTTTCAGTCACTCTTTACCCATAAACAGAGGCTATGGTCTTCTGACTCCTGGTAGGGTTGAAGCCTCAAGTCCCTGCATGTATAGACTAAGGACAAGTAGGCTGCTATTCTTGTTCATTGGTTCTTCCCCTCCCAGTTTGGAGTTTTGCTTTAAAGAGGGAAACTGCTACTACTGTTCACCAAGAGCAAAACAAAAGGAGCAAACAGAAAGAGAGCGAGAGATGCCCAGCCAACTAAGAACTACAGGAAAAAGAAAGAACGTCTGCATCACACACCAGGTAACTTGACAACACAACTGGTGTCTGTGAAAGATGTATCCACTTCCTCTCCCTTCAGGACTCCGCCGCCCAAGTTCAGCTTGACAATAATTTCATGAGCATTCTGCTTCCAGTCCAGCAGCAGGTCTAGGAAACAAAAGGGTGGGTGGAGGGTAAAACACAGGATGTCAGGCTCTCACTTGCTGATCCAGAAGTGCAAAGTGCCAGAGTGACCTGTTAGCTCATGAATGAGAGAGTCCAGGACTTGAAGCAGAGTTAGTAACAGAGTGTAAGTTTGCAGCACTCCTAGGGCATCATAACCAACACAGAAATCGTTGCCACGCAGGATGGTAGGTAGACAGCGACCAAAACTCTTCTTAAACAGGTCACATGAAAATGTGGAGGATATTCAACAGTGGCAACAAGCCATTGCAGCCGAAGGCACATTCTCAGTATTGAAAAACAGTGTGTTACAGCATTGCATTAGGAGCTGGTGCAATACAGTAACTTAAGCATAAGCTGTGAGTCAATTAAGCTGTTCACAGTTCACCTCAGCCATGAAGTGACCAGGTGGTCCTAGGTAAGCCATTATCTCTCAACCTCAGGTCTGTAGCACAGGAAAAGCAACACTGGCTAACACTGTGCAGGACACTTATGAGGGTTATGGAAAACATGTATGTGAATCACTTTGAACACTCTAAAGTGCTATATATATTTCACGTGCGTGAGTATGAGATGCTGGAAATTAATGAGATTGATGTCCTATTTGTAATCTGCCCTGATTGCAACCTACCCTATAGCAACTGTCAGTTATTATTTATTTATACCACTTTTAAACATAAAGTTCTCAAGGTGGTTCACATAGGGAGAGGTGGCTTATAAATGAGTTTCAATAAAGCTGTCTCAGCAGGGATGGGCTTCCACACATAGGCCTTGAACTAAGGACCGGACTCCCTCCCCTTAGGCCTGATTATCCATGCCGGTTCTGGGTGTCTTGAGGAGCAACACCCTCCTTGGTGGAGAGTCTGTTCTCTTCCAAGAATCCTCACTTGGGGCATGTTGTGAGATGCAGGTGTCCTCTTCCCTTGCGAATGTCCGCGGTGGTTCTCAGGATGACAGGGCGCTGAGCTGGCAGGCTCACTGGCATGACCCTGTCTGGCAATTCTTGAGCTCTCCTGCACTCCCCACTCAAAAGCGGAGAGGAATATGGCTGAACACCCACCACTTCCATGGGAACAGAAAGACACAGACATGCTTGAGGCAGCTGATGCTCTCCTGTGACGTAACTGCCATGCCCTCTGCTGGCGAAGGGCTGATCTTACCATGTGCTTCTCATGCCTCAAATGGGCCAGCGTCAAGGTCGTTCCCTCCTTTTGTTTTTTACGGCAGTCAAGGTCCCCCTTCTTTTGTCACGCTACCTTGGCAGCTTGTTAGGCTGTTAGACTGACACAGCTTTGTTAAGATCACTTGTTAAAGAAGCAACCCTCAGGCCTGAAAAGGAGTGGGGCAGCCACACAGTGCAGACAGGCGCATCAAGGATAAATAAGGTGGCTCAGTACTTTTCGCACCCTGAAGTCATGCACCCCTGCGACTTACCCTCCTCCGATTCCCTCTGCCAGTTGGGCTCTACCAGCGCCAGGCCAGGGAAAGGCTCTAGTGATCAAAGAAACATAGAAGAGGTGTGTTGCTTTGCCAATGAGCAGCTGCTCACTGCATCTGCACAATGTACCTCTCTGCTGCTCCTCACTTTGGAATAGGTCCTCCACAGGTTAAAGCTTACTTCTTGTTTTTTAATCACCACAGTCCTGCTGCCTGGATAAGGAACTTGCACACAACCAAGAGGAAGGCAACGGAAGCAACACGCAGAGGAAGGTAACAAGCCAAATAAGGCTTATGAAATTGTCAATTGTTGTGGTTGCCTGGCCTGCAGCAACAGGTGCCATGTTGCCTCTTTGTCAATGCATGCAGGAAAGAGGTCTGTGTAACATTTGCACAGGGATTTGCCAGGGTGGCATCCCCTGAAACCCTCCCCTTTGGCTTAGGTCAGGTCTTCACCTGCCCCACACCTGACATGCTGTATGAAATCGGATGTAGCGCAGGTGGGTGTGGGTTGACTGAAGTGGACCTGCGGACCAAATGGGGAGGTTTGGCAGGCCCAATTAGTTCTGTGGATCAGAGGTTCCCCACCCCAGCTCCCTACAGACAAATAGCAAGGCTTCCCTCACCAGCAATTGCTGCATTAGATTATTGAGAATCCCAGCATTCACTTTCAAAAGGATATTCTGGGATTCAAAACTGCAGGTATAAGCTTAAAGAAGTAAATGCATTTTCTACCAAAAAACAACAACCAACAACAGACCACCCCCTCTGGAACTCCACGAATTGGGTGCACCCACTCTCCCACCAGAAACTTCATAAAGGCCCCCGTTCCTTCCCCACAAGTCCCTTTCCTTATATACTATTTTAATAGTTTGCAAATAAAAAAAATGCCTTATTATGGTCTCGGCCTGACTCACTGTGGAGACTTTTTTCAAGACTAAACAATGTTGTTGTCCTAGATTCCATTGGCCTAATGATTTTATTCCAAGGACATTGACCTTGCAGAATTTAGTGCTTCAAGTTGTGTGGAATTTTGGAAGGTGAATGTGAAGTGCAACACGCCCATGACATTCGGCAAATGATAAATACACGGGGAATAGCCCTCATTTTTAACCCTATAGAATCAGGGGAGAGGTTGACTGGAGGTGGATCCTTTTGTCAAAGCATGAGCCTGTGACAAGGGGCACATATCTACAGAGGCAGAGTTTAGACACTTGGGACATGCCTCTGTGTGTGGAAATTTCCTGGCAATTTCAGCAATCCAGGAAAGTGGAAGTGGCGAAAACAGGGAAAGGTTCCCTATTTACTCCTGGCTGACAACCAAATCTGCATAGCTGGAGAAGGCTTGAAACATGAGAGGGAGGTTGCTAAGTAAGTGGGGAAGATAGATGAACGTGCTTGATATATTGCCATATTTAAAGAGACCGGCAATTCTTAGGCCTTTCTTCACAGCAAGTTGGCCATTGTGCCTTCCACCTTAAGTTCAGCCTTGATTGACTGAATTAGGTGTGGTAGGATTCTGTGCAGAGAGGAAAGGTATTTGGAGGCCATAAAAGTCTGAACTCAGCCACTAAAGACAAACCCTTGCACGTTTTATCATAGGAAGCTTTCTAAACTATGTCACTTTCTACAGAACTAATTTGCAGGTGGAGGTTGGAGTGAGAATAAGGGGCAAATATCACTGCAAAAAGCCACTGCTGGTGAAATAAATGTGCCAGCTTTCAAGCTCCTCAATTCTTCCGTTTGGTAATTTGCAATTGTATATTCTACCTTGTGAAAAACTGTGTAAATTAAGAAGAAGAAGAAGAAGAGTTTAGATTTGATATCCCGCTTTATCACTACCTGAAGGAGTCTCAAAGCGGCAAACATTCTCCTTTCCCTTCCTCCCCCACAACAAACACTCTGTGAGGTGAGTGGGGCTGAGAGACTTCAGAGAAGTGTGACTAGCCCAAGGTCACCCAGCAGCTGCATGTGGAGGAGCGGAGATGCGAACCCGGTTCCCCAGATTACGAGACTACCGCTCTTAACCACTACACCACACTGGCTCTTAAGAGTCTGCTCTGCACGCTTCAACACAAGTTGGCTCAATGAAGGGTTTCATTGCACCAAATATATTTTTCATAGTCATCCAAAACCAGCATTGGTACTATTATCTATATTCTAAAGACTTAATTTTTAATCACTTTTCATGAAAAATGAACACTTTAGCTTGCTTCTTTATGGAAGAGAGAGCTACATATAAACAGTGATGCAAACCGAACTAATAATTTAAGATGAAAGTCACTAAACCAGCCTAAGCTGGCTGAACATCCAATTGCCGTAATAACCCAGTAAGAAGATTTACAGCAAGAGGAGTTGATGAATCATTGCTATGAGTTCTAATCTGCTCTTTCCCTAACTGAACTTATTATTAGAACAGTGGTGCTGTAAGGTAGCTTTTATCTAGACCAAAGAAAGGCAACTGTTAGCCTCAAGACCTGTTCTTTCCACCACAGAAGGACAATAATTAGCAGCAGTAATAAGTTGGTGCGCTGCATGTTGCACCACGAGAGATAAGAGAATAATGTCAGACACAATCAACCACAATTAGTGGCAAGCTGCCTCTCCTTTACGGGAGAGCCTCCTCAAAAACAGCACCTCCAAGTATCACCAGCAGTATTACCTGAAATGTAACTGTTGTACATCCGATGACGATTATTCCCTAACTAAATTTACTGAAATTGTGTACATCATGGGTAGGCAAACTAAGGCCCGGGGGCCAGATTCAGCCCAATCTCATTCTAAATCCGACCTGCAGACAGTCTGGGAATCAGCGTGTTTTTAAATGAGTAGAATGTGTCTTTTTATTTTAAATGCATCTCTGGGTTACTTGTGGGGCATAGGAATTCGTTCATCCCCCCCCCCCCCAAAATATAGTCCAGCCGCCCACAAGGTCTGATGGACAGTGGACCAGCCCCCTGCTGAAGAAGTTTGCTGACCCCTGGTGTACATGGTACACCTGTCCATGATCACAAGGATAGGAACAAAGATGGAGCGGGGGGGGGGGGGAGAGTCCTTTCTCTTATAAATATTTGGAGAGAGTGGAGGAGATAGTGAACGGAAAGGTGTGTGCTCGTTTTGCAAGCTGCCGGTGTCCAAGACTTCCACAATTTGCAAAACATTTGGGTATGCAAGAGAGCATTAAGCAAGAAAAACAGCCCTTAAGGCTGCAACTTTGCATTGAGCTCAGGGCACAGAAGCAGGCAGCTGGTTTTGGAACAGCGCATGGCAAAGCCTGAGTCATATTATATCCTTCAAAAGAAACTGCCTTGAGCAACACTGTTAAGAGCTTGACTTTCTCTCTGTGCATTGGCTCCCTGCCCCTTTCTAGCTTAATTTATAGCAGCTGACCATAGCACAAGGCTCTTCATCGTTTCTTCTCCTTCGTCTCACAGACATACGCATCTTTTACGCATCATCTTTAATCTTTGCTCCCTTCATCTACTGACACCACAAGTGGGCAACTAGTGATGTGGATTTCCCATAAAATTTTGAATTGGAAACCTCAGACTTGCATAAGGTGATTTTGCATCAGAAATTATTCTGATCCCCTAGAGAGTGAGTCAATCTAGCATGTTTATTTGTATTTAGTAAACAAAATGTATCCTTTTTTTTTGTCCCAATGAAAAAGTATTCAACCTAAATTAATTGGAAGTGGAAATTGAAGCACTTAATATGCTTTACATGTATATTGTGTAGAAAACATAGATTTTTAAATTGGAGTATTTCTTTAAAAAATAAAGTCATTAGCAGGCACACTTCACTTATATTGTTTAAATTTAAGAAAAAACAAAGATACTGAAAACAGTTGACTCACAACACAGTCTAGCAATCCGAACAACTGAGCATGATATGCTGACTTGCATAGTTTGCTAGGGATAATGTCCCAAAAAACATAAAGTACAATTTAAGAACTGTCAAGCTTGGCTAATATTGCCTTTGAAACTGGCACCCATACATTGTTGGTAATGAACTTATGAAATGAATATGTTCCCATAGAAAAAACAAGCAATGGACAATTTCTGCTTTCAAAAAAAAATTTCCACCTCACATTGCTGTGAGCAACTTGCAAGTTGCTTAGACACCTTACAAGCTGGATTCACACTCATTTCAGCACACCAATCAAATTTGGCAGGCTGCAGAGAGCATGATTTGCATGAGAAAGGTGCACTGGGATGGCTCTCTAGGCATTGCAGCTGTGCTCCCTTCAGTCCACCAAACAGATTGTCAGCCCCTGTCAGCTGGGGTGTAGGGAGTGGCCCAATGGAATCACTGCCCACAACATGCCTGTCCCTCCCCCACCCCCAGCAGCTGATTGCTGTTGGTAAAAGCCAAAGAGCTTTTCCTGGACACAAGGAATGGGAGAACCACAGTGGCATCACTGTGATCCTCTTGCTAGCCTCCTTTGGAGCTCTGTGTGCATTTGTGTGTGTGCATGTGAAAGTGTATGCCCCCTCATCCACAGCCCGTCCCCAGTGATTTATTATTATTATTATTATTCGTTTGTCTGTACCCCACCCATCTGACTGGGTTGCCCCAAATGTAGCTGTTGGAAGCAAACAGTTTGCCTACTCCTGATTTACACCTGTGTCTCTTGTGCTGTGATCCTTTCTATTCCTGGAGCAATTTTTACTTCTGCATTTGCCAAACCCACTGAGCCCACCTTTTAGAGCTCTCTTCCATTCTCACCTTTTCAGGAAGTTACAGATAGGTAGGTTGGTCTGCCATAGTCAAAACAAAAAAAATTCCTTCCAGTAGCACCTTAAAGACCAACTAAGTTAGTTCTTGGTATGAGCTTTCGTGTGCATGCACACTTCTTCAGATACACTGAAACAGAAGTTGCCAGATCCTTCTATATAGTGAGAAGGGAAGGTCTTTCTTGGACAATATCAACACGCATACACCACACCTCCATGCCATCTGTTTGCTCTGGGGATTCAAATTTATTACAACCATGGCCATGACATCCACAACACACCTTTAAAGCACATTCTTCCCCCAAGGAATCCCGGGAACTGTACCTACCCCGTACAGACCTATAACAACTACAACAACTACTACTACTACTACTAACTTAATTAAATTTGTATACCTTCCACTACCCTTAATAAATAATAGTTCCCATGATTATTTGGGGAAAGCCATGTGTTTTAAATGTATGGTGTGGGTGTGACTTTGATGGCAATTACTCCTAATTAATTGATCGAGAGTAAAGTTATGGTCTTGTGAGCATAATTTGACTTTAAACATTTTGTGCAGAGACAGTGTCACAGCTGGGTTCTGTGTAGCGCTTTCTGGAAAGTTTCGCATACTTTGTGCACTGAACAAAAAGTATGTAACAGTGATATAGAGGAACTTTACAAGTATTTTTCCAGCCCTGGTCCCTAGGTGTCCTGAGTCCTTATGCATGTAGTTTTCAACCTTTCAATTGATCCAGCATACTTATACAAACACAGTATTTATACTGGATTTAAACGTAGAGTAATAGGTACCTATAGCACAAAACCATACCTTTCTTTGAGTCACTGCCAACTGGTCTCTCGCCTTCCTTATTCTCCTGATTGGCTCGGTCCTTCTGCTTCTTCTTACTGGTTGCATCTTCCACGCCCCGTGCTGCTCTTCTCTGGCCAGGGATGCTGGCACTGTTGGACATTTTCAGCCGTTTGGATGAGACAAACGGCCCGCCGGGGTCGGTGACAGAGTCTGGGTCAGGGGTGCGACGTTTTCTTCCCGAGCCAGCTATCTTGGCGATTCTTTGTGGTCAATCTCTCTGGCAAGGAACAAATGCCTGGGGGGCACATGGAGGAGCACAATCGGTAAGGGTGGTAGCAGAGGAACGGCAAACACCTGTGCTGTCAGAAGCCTTACTGAAGAGCTGTACACACACACACACACACACACACACACACACACACAGACGTAAGACACAAATGTCTTTGCTTTGAAAAATGAATACAGTACTACTGATCGGAATGGGAAGCACTGCCCATTCAAGGAAGTGCCATTCAAGGCACGGTCTTATCTACACGCATTTTGAGATGAGGATTTTATTTTACATTGCATGACCACAGTCAAAATGTACCGGGCAATATTTCCGTAAGACAAAAAGTCATCCTGGTGAGGATCTAGTTCTACCAGAACAAATGGGTGGCTCAGTAGTCTGTCAAAGCCCAAGTGCTGTTATCTGATCCCTTTCCATTACTGGGTGCAATAGAAACAGCTGAGCACAAGACTGTTGATTTCCATGCGGGTTGCTGCTGCTTCAGAAACGATTATGGTTCTCTGAATGGGCGCAAAAGCCAGTAAAATTTCCTTTAAGTTACGGAATTCCTGGGGCTTTCCAAAATCTACCAACACCCCTCCATTTGCTTGTCCATTTGAGTGCCTTGCATCTAAGAGGCCAGTTACAACTTAAATATTCATCACATCGTTACAGCAATACAGTAAAAGCAGCTCTCTGAAGAGGTAATCAGAGACACCCCTGCTTGTTACTGCCAGCCAGGGCGAGCAATACAGGCTCCCCACTGCACTCCATGCAGCTACTGGCCAATTCCCTTTCCCTGCTAGCCTGCCTGCCACTATCAGGTTAGCCAGCTCAGAGACCTAAGCTGTCAAATACCAGCTTCACTCTCCAGCACCTGCCACGAACAAACAGGAAAACCTTAGGCCAGGGGTCAGCAAACTTTTTCAGCAGGGGGCCGGTCCACTGTCCCTCAGACCTTGTGCGGGGGCTGGACTATATTTGGGAGGGGGAAATGAACAAGTTCCTATGCCCCACAAATAACCCAGAGATGCATTTTAAATAAAAAGACACATTCTACTCATGTAAAAACAAGCCAATTCCCGGACCGTCCGTGGGCTGGATTTAGAAGGCGATTGGGCCGGATCTGGCCCCCAGGCCTTAGTTTGCCTACCCCTGGATTAGGCTGTCAGAAGGAAGCCAAAATTGAATGCTTTACTTTTTCAATTCAGTTATAGAGAGCCTTAACAGGGTCTTCCCCACTTATTGCCTCCTGGGCACAGTACAGTGAAAATGAAGCCTAGGAACTCTTACTTGGAAATACCACCTAGTTGAAGAAGTTAAATTTCAAGGATAACTGCCCACACAAAGGCCAGATTATGTATGTACCTCAAGAGAAGCATGACACCTGAGAATCAAATATGATACAGACCAGACAGGACTTTCTTTGCAAGAAGCACACAAATTCCCACCCTGGAAACAACATTTTTGAAGATGCAACCAGGCAATTACTTCAAATACCCTGGAGCACAAAGGGACAACAAATAGTCCACAACTGGCAGCCTTCATATGCAACACCAGGTCCCCTGAATCTCCAATGAGCTCACCGAGCCACTACTTTGCCCTTCCGTCACCAGTATAATCGTGCTATATTTTGTTGCTCCTGGTGAGCTTAGTGCTCCCCACCATTCACGGGCCTCAGCAAATTGGATTACACTCTGAATGTGAAGTATTACTAGGAAACATAGCAGTCAGGACTGAAGTACGCAGTAACAGTGACAGCCCCAAGTGGCAGACCTTACAGATGGGTAGGAACATGGACACCTCCAGATTTAGGGGGCCCTGGGCAAAGTGGTCCTCTGGTGGCACTCCTCCTCCATGGATGGGTCTGCTTGATCTACAGAGTTGCTGGATCTAGAGACCATTTTGATTTCCTATAACATCACCAATTCTGGTCAGTGTGAGAAATTAAAATAGCCTCTAGACCCAGCTGCCCAAATAAGCCAGTGTGTGTGTGTGTGTGTGTCTGTGTTTAAAGGAGGGTCCAGGGCACACATCAATGTACGCCTGGCAAATGGCCCAAGACACCAGGTGAAAACTGGCACACAACTTAGATGGAAAACTACTACTCCAAAACTTTTCTACCAATTACAAAAGACCCCTGCTTTTCCATGTGTTTTCTGCTAGACAGTACACTACTGCCCATGATTAACCTTATATAAACTTTATATAAAAATAGACTCATAGCCTTTCAGAAATGCTTGAGAATTTCAAAGGGCTCTTCCTCACTAAGAATTCTAAGCTATCAACTCCAAGCCCAATTAAATCCTACCAAGAGCTCCCTTCCCATTAAGCTTAAAGACACCCAAACCACTCCCAGCCAGGAGTCCATGACTCAGGTGTAAGCCTGAGATAAAATAATAGCCTCTAAGGCAATAGCTATGATGAAGGAGAATAGAAGTGTGAAAAGCTCTCCAAGTCTGAGCAACAAAGGGCACTACATGCCACAGCTGGGCACATCCCAAACTGTGGTGCCTTCCTGAAAACACACTGCACAGGGCTGCATCACTACAAAAGGAACCAAGAACTAGCATCTGGCTCTTAAATGTGACTGCTGATCTGTTCTGAGGGTAAGGAACAGCAACTGCTTTGAAATGGGTGGAGGGGGAAGAAGGCCTGGAGCTTCATCCAGGATTTATCTCTTCTACTGGGAGAGCCAGTCATCAGCAAGCACAGTACATTCTAACCTGTAGAAGCTACACCCATGGGATCCAGTTGTTATAAAGTCAGTGCAGCTGGATCCTGGTTTCCACCCCACACATAGTCTTTAGACCAGTGGTTCCCAAACTCTTTGCCCCCCCCAAAGAGACTATTCAAAAATTGCTGAGATTCCTGACAGACCACTGTTAAAAGTCCAAATTGCCAGCCATCACTACATCTTGTGGTGGCAAGTTCCAGTGAATAATTCTTCCTTCTCAGAAACGTCCAGCTTCTGGAATACACTAGAACATAACCAATAAACTCCCATTTCATCTTCAAAAAAACTCTTCCACACCCATTTCCCTCTCCACATAAAATCATGTTTACATAATATGAAAATCTTTTGCAGTTAAGCCTGCCACAAAGCAGGACTGCCCCATAGATCCAGACCACAGTGCCTAGACTGTGAACAAAGCTCAGCTACTGAGTCTTTCGAAAGTAAATTTTATTAGGAACAAACAGCACTATTCACACACACACACACACACACACACACCAGAAACAAATTTGGAAAGCAGCAAAGAAGGAACTGCAGAAGAACATGCCTTCTTAACTGAGCCATCCCCGAAGCAGTAGAACAAAATTTAGAGCCTTCATAAATGTATCCCATGCTGCCTAAAAACAAGGATAGTCATATATGTTGATTTTGTATTCTTTCCATTCCTAAGGTTTCCAACCTTAAATACATTTATCCACATTACCATATCCATTTGCTATTTTTTTATTTAAAAAAATCTTCATGAAAATTCATCAGCATTTTGATTCAAATTTCTCACGTTTGTTTGCAATTTTGCTCAGATAGAAGGCTAGACTGCTTTACAGATTTGTTGTATTTTTATTCTAGTCTTCAGCCAAAAGGGCTCTCAGAGTACTTTACAAATATCAATGAGAAGACGGCTCCTGCTCTCAGGCTCACAATCTAGTAGATGTAAAGTGTTTTAAGCACCCAGAAAATACATTAAACACCTGTTAATTGCTACTACATGGTTAACTTTGGCACCAATAAACCTTGTATTTATGATGGTACACCCCCCCCAAAAAAAACCCTGAAAGGGCTAATGTACTCCTAAAATAACTATCTTTTTTGAGCCCCTAATCTCACCAGCTGAGGTTGAGGTCTCTAAGTTGTTGTGGCACAGTTGGTTGCTATAACATTGCCTCTGGGCATCTGGTTGGCTGCGAGAGCTGTTCATCTCATGACACCAGCAACAAAGCAGCTACGCTATTTTCACTGCACTGACCTAACCAAGCCACTTTCTTTCCCACACTTTCGGGCCTCTCCTTACTTCTCGCCAGTTGGCATGAACCACATGCCGCAATAATCTCCACCGCCTGCTTCTAGGAGCCTTTATTTGGAAAGAAGAGCAAAGGCAACTCCTCGGGTTTTGTAGCGCGCAACACCCCCCCCCCCCCCGCGCCCAGCTTCTTTCACAGAGTCAGCCCATGGCCTAGAAAGCCATATCCTCCAGCCCCACAATACACCCCTTATTCCCACGTGTCTGAAAAAGTCTCCTGGGTGGGGGGCGGGGTGCAACTTGCGCACTTGGGGACCCTGCCTAACCCAGGTGCCTCCGCTCACCTGCTTCTTGGCACCTGACAGCTTCCTACACGACAGGAAACAGGGGCTGCCACAAGCTCCTCAGCCTCTGAGGTTACACACACACACACACACAGCACCTGCAACAGCATGCAACGCTGCAGCCCGGCCCAAAACCACGGGCCCTTTTTGCAGCCACTTCTTCGGTCCCTGTTGCAGGGGAAAGACCATGAGGGTCAAAAGCGGGCCCACCTGCACAGTGACAGCTCCTGGATCCCACCCCTCCCAGCCGAAAAGGGTCACACCTGAGGGAGGCCAAGGTGTGTGGGGGGGACTCTCCCCGCTACCAAGAGACGCGACACAACCCAGTCCCTCAACACACTTATAACCCCCCCCTCACACACACACACAAATACACGGATACACCCCCTCCCTCCTCAGTGACTCCCCCCCCCCGCACCTCGACGGAGGCCCCTCCCCCTCCCTCAGGGCTCACCACTCCGCTCCCCCCCCCGCCGCGCACCCTCCCGCTGACGGGCCCCGCCCTTGCGCACCTTCGCCCGCCGCCGCCGCCGCGGCTTCGCCTCCTCCGCCCCAACAGTCACTCGCCGGCACCCCTCCCCCACCCCGCCCGCAGCACGCACGCACGCGCGCGCGCACACACGAAGGGCCGCGGCAGCGACTCTCCCCCACCCCCGCGGTTTGTTTTTGTTTCGAGCCGAAGTTCCGAGCTGCGTGGGGGTGGGGGTTGGGAAAGGGGAGAACTCAGGAGGAGCCAGGCCCGAGCTCTACGTGACGTACTTCCGGAAAGCCGGCGTCGCTCGGGGCCACGTGACGAGGCGGAGGAGGAGGAGGCGGCGCACGGGGCACGACGAGGCTGCTCGGGTGAAGAGGGAGGGAGGGAGGCTTGGGGAGAGAGAGAGAGAGCGAGCCGATAAATAAATAAATAAATAAATAAAGTGGGCGGCGTCACGTGGCGAGGGGGAACGTTCTCTCCGCGCACGCGCGCTCTGGTGGAGCGGAGGGAATCTGCGCCGTTTCGCGTGGCGTCACAGGACGAGCCCATGGCAACCGGGCTATAAGTAGGCCGGGTAGCAACGGCGGGGCCGTCAGGCGCTGCTGGGCGAGCTCTGGGCTTGCTAGTCCGGGGGTGAAGCGTGGGCATATGCGACAAACTCCGCTGTTTCCGAAGCTGCAGTCGCGTTTCACGTCAAATTTCATACTTTCACCCCTTGCTTTCTAATTTCAGCGCTTTGTAAGGGTTTTGTTTTCCTTCCTGCCTTAAGACGACTTTTCCTCAGTTGGCTTCGTAAACAGCAAGGCTGACATAAAAGCAAGACTTCGCTGCACCCTTCCCCCATTGATTTGGTTGGGTTTTTTCGCCCGGAGGAACAGACCCGGAACCGATTTTTTTGCATCCTGCCAGTGTTGATATTTGGGGCCATAATCCCCCTTTTTTGTCTTAATGGCTGGGGAAAACATTTACAGGTTTGTCCCCAAACGGTGCAAAACAAAAAAAATTCCTTGTGAATAAAACAGATCCCAAGGTTTTGGGTTAGGGTTAGGTTCCCTTTGCTGCACTATGTATTGAAACACCGTTTGCATATTTTGCCTGCTAACAGACACTGAATAATAATTCAGTCGGATCTCTCTAGTAATGCTTCTCAACACCCTTCTGCTTTGCCTATTAGGACTAATATGGTTCCTTGCAGATACAAGCATCCCAATTTTATTCTGTGCACAGAAGACGGTGTGGAAATGCATGTGTATTTACAGTAATATATTTTCAGATAATGTCTATGTGTGCCTTCATCATGAGCAAAATTTATTTATGTGAGTGACAACATTACTTACAAACAGCATTAACAAATGCAATCCGTGCAAAAATATTCTCAAGAGACTTTCAGATCATATGTTGACGTTATCGGTGAAAGCTTAATTTCTAACAAAATAAGGCTAGGTAGGAAAAAATGGATGAAAATGTAGCATCTGTATGGTATGATGATGTTTAATATTAAGAGAATCGTATTATTGTAAGTCTCAGAGCTATCAGACAAGGAGAAAAAGCTATTAAAATACAGGCAACTGTTTTAACACTGAATCAGACCACCAACTACATTGTCTACAGTGACTCTCCAGGAGTTTTCAGACAGGAGTTTTCCCCAACCTTACTTAGCCTCCCCCGCCTGTGTAGATGAAAGCATTTCAGTGGATGTCGTTTGCATAAGCTACACCTGCTGAAATTCCCTCTGCATTAAAGGTACAGGAGCTTTGACCTCTTTTGGATTTGGCTACACTACCCGAGTATAGAGCTAGGGGCTGCTTACCTGCCTGCCATGTACTTTACCTCTCTTCCTGGATGACAAGGTTTTAATAAGCAGCTTTATTTCCACTTGAGGATAAAGCCTTAGCCTCTCTTGTCTCTAGCAAATGCCAGTTCCCACTCCTTCCCTTGATAAAAGGCAGGGTGTGTTGTGTATGGGAGGCTAATATGGAGGGCTGGTTAGCAGGGTCAGCGGCGTAGCGTGGGTTGTCAGCACCTGGGGCAAGGCAAGTAATTTGTGCCCCCTAACCCGGGGCAAGGCAAGTAATTTGCGCCCCCTAACCCCTAACCTGCCGCCGCTGCCAGCTTCTTCTTGCTGCTGCCTGGGCTGGGGTATTTACGGTAAGGTAGCCACGGCGGCGGCGGTGGGTCCATGTCAGGTGATCTGAGGCGAGTTGCCACTGGCGCTGCCGCCCAAACGACGCCGCTTGCCCGGAGGAGGAGGGCAGAGAGGCGAGGAAAATGCAACATGGCCCAGCAGCTGCAGCAGCAGTGGCGGCGGCGGGGCTGTGAGGAGGGGCTGCCTGGCGCGCCCTCCACAGCCCTGGCGCGCGGGGACCGCGGCGAGCGCTGAGAGCCACTGCCAGCTCGTCGGTTCCGCGAGACATGGGGCTCTGCTACAGCCTGCGCCCGAGGCTCTTTGGCGACTCCGGAGGTGGTGAGTGCGCCCCCCCTAGATGTTGCGCCCGGTGCGGCCGGCCCCCCCTGCACCCTCACACTACGCCACTGAGCAGGGTGGGGTGTGTGAACCCCATTACAAGATAGCGCTGAACTTGGGTGTCATGTGGACCCAACTTATATGGGGTCAGGGAAGCTTTGTATCTGGAAAGTAGTTTGTTGTCTGAATTCATCCTCATCGCACTATCAGTTGCACCCAATTACTAAGCAATACAGTAGTTGCATATTGATAGGAAGCTGTAGTACAGTGGTACTTCTGGTTATGTACTTAATTCGTTCCAGAGGTCCATTCTTAACCTGAAGCACCACTTTAGCTAATGGGGCCTCCCGGCGCCGCCACCACGTGATTTCTGTTTTCATCCTGAAGCAAAGTTCTTAACCTGAGGTACTATTTCTGGGTTAGCGGAGTCTGTAACCTGAAGCATCTGTAACCTGAAGCGTCTGTAACCCGAGGTACCACTGTACTCACTTTGGATAATTATGATTTCCCCTATATTTCAGCCTGTTCCTGTTTGCTGGAAATACAGTGGTGCCTCACAAGACGAAAAGAATCCGTTCCGCGATTCTCTTTGTCTAGCGGTTTTTTCGTCTTGCGAAGGAAGCCCATTGACAGCTTAGCGGATTAGCGCTACAGCGGTCTAGCGGCTTTCAGCGATCAGCTGTTAAGCGGCTTATCAGCGGAACAGCTGATAAGCGGCTTAGCGCCTTAGGAAAAGGGGGGGGAAAGCGGGGGGGGAACCGCGGGGACTCGCAAGATTTTTTCGTCTTGTGAAGCAACCCCATAGGGAAATTCGTTTTGCGAAGCGCCTCCAAAACGGAAAACCCTTTCGTCTAGCGGGTTTTCCGTCTTGCGGGGCACCACTGTAAAAACAAACTTCCCCTGAGGTAATAAACATAGCCTGTAAGCCTATTGATCATATGTACCATTTTAGACTGTACTATCTTTTGGATATTTTTCTCTGTACAGGTAACTTGCAACTTGCACACATTTAACCTGCACACATTCAGCTTTATGCACTTGGCTACTGCTGCTGCTGCTGCTACTACTACTACTACTACTACTACTAATAATAATAATAGGTGGTGAAGGGGATGGGTGTCCATGAAAATAGACTATGGCAATCCCACCTGCAATTGAACCTAGTGTGTTTTGACTATATGTGAATTTGGCTTTATGCATTAATCCCTAGAATGCAGCATTATCCCTGGAATGTAACCTGGGGATAAGTTGAGAGTCACCTGTACTTGTCACTGATAATATTGTTTTCCTATGTAGTTTGCATCATGTTAAAATAATTATAGATACTCGTGGATTTGCACCTCATCTACCTTGTGTGAAGTTAAATGGGTACATCTTCATGTAGCCACATACAGTATTGCTGAAAGGCCAATTTGTCGGTGGTGGTCAGAAACATTACCGAAAGAGAGAGATGGCCAATTATGATGTAGTACCTGACAGGTGAGAGGAAAGAAATGTTGGTATATAATACACAGCAGATGGACTAAAGTTTTGGGGTTCATAAATGGTTTTTTATCTAAGCAATATCTGAAAAACAAGTTTCCCCTCACACACATTTTGCACTGTCAATTCTACTCCTGCTGCTCCATTTTGCTTCCACCAATTATTTCATTATATGTGGAATTCTTCCAGGCATTGTGAACTTTCTTGGTTCCAAACAAGGCACATTTTAAATTGGCTGGGTGCAAAAACTGATTCTAGGCCTGTGTGCTCACTGCATCCTGTTCAGAAAAGGGGGAAAGTTTAGGAAAATGTTCAGAGAACATATTGTCTAAGGATAATTGTGTTACTGGCTACCTAAATAAACTTGAGAAAAATTAGTACTCGGTAAAATAAAAACCACTTTCTGTACAAATTTTCCTGTTTACCTAATAACTTGCGTGAAAAAAAGCCCTACTTTTATAAATCACCATGATAGCGATCTTGCATCTGCTCCTATCACAACAGTCTCTACATTCTTAAGACAGTGGCAAAATAGCTAGGATGCTGACACCTAGATCGGTACCATAGCAACCACGGTGCTGCCATGGCAACCAAATAGATGCCAGTCACTGACAGTCCTGGTATTATGTGCCATTAGCACTATGGCAACGGGATTGAAATGAGCTAGTACTGTGCCATTAGCACCAATGCCCTGTCAACCATGAAGAAACTTGAGAAGTGACACTGAGACCGAAACACTGTCAAAAATGCCATGGGAGACTTTGAGACTGTTTTACCTCAAATATTAGAGGCCCAGGGATAGTCAACATGGTATTGAACTACATCACCCATCATCATCCCTGACCATCAGCCGTGCTGGCTGGAACTAATTACTACCCTCATAAGTACTATTTCATTATTAACTGGTGATAACCTTGCCCGACACCACAGCAACACTACTGACATCCTGCCAACGCATACTAGTTATATATCCTATCTGTGACTGACAGCATTCCTGTTCTTTTTAAATTGTGTTGCTTCGAGCGAGGCACAATGTTGCCACCAAATTGGTTCACATCAGAATGGATCCAGTGCCTACAAAGGGAAAGAGGAATTGACAGCCACAATCTCTGTATTCTGTGGCTACTCTGCTGCTTTTTCTGTCGGGCTGGAAAACTGATGTTCGGTGGCTCCTAATCTGTATGGGTGCTCAATATTTTTTTTCTTCTGTACCTGTGTTAAGTCAGCAGCTCGAAAGATTCCTAAGTTTCTCCTTAGCATGAGAGATGAAGAGCTGTGATGAACAACTTCAAATTTAAATACCTGAGCACCAGAACTGTTGCGTAAGAAGAGTTTGGATTTGATATCCCGCTTTATCACTACCCTAAGGAGCCTCCAAGCGGCTAACATTCTCCTTTCCCTTCCTCCCCCACAACAAACACTCTGTGAGGTGAGTGAGGCTGAGAGACTTCAGAGAAGTGTGACTGGCCCAAGGTTCACCCAGCAGCTGCATGTGGAGGAGCGGAGACGCAAACCTGGTTCACCAGATTACGAGTCTACCACTCTTAACCACTACACCACACTGGCTCCACATACTATGCCTTTGTATATCCGGTAGCAGAGGGATAAGCAGCTGAATTAGGGCCTATAACACCAGCATGGGATGGTAATGGTTGGCAATGTCTTGCAGTACCACTTCCTTTTTTCAAAGGAGGCGTTGCTTTTGGCAAAGCCCTAATGTACTCATGAAGCTCCTGTCTAGGCAGGCTTCTCTATGCCCTTCAATGTGAGGGTCAATGAAATGAAGACATGGAATGGCTCCATCTATTATGAAATTACAGCTGAAGTATTATGAACACCATCACTCAAAACACCATTTTGGCCAGCCACATATCCCAAGGGTGTTGTAGTAGTGGATTTTGTGCATCGGCAGGGTATTGAACTGGGTCAAAGTTTCTTTTTCTTTTTAATGTTTGTATTATTAACTTGTAAGATATGGATTTGGTTTTTTGAATGTTGATTTTTGTGTATGGTTATTTTTCGATATTTTTCGTGGTGTTGTGTGGAAAATACTAATACAATTTATTTATTTATTTAAAAAAAGAACTGGGTTACCTTTGAGGTTCCCTCCACCTCTGTGATTCTGTGGGGTTTTTGTTTTTGTTTTTTGGATAGACAGCATTTTTAGTGAGTGTTAGTGGTAACTGCAGCAAAGTTCTAGTGTGTACGTGTGACCTGTAGCCCTTCAGATGTGAATGAACTACAACCCATAGTCAATGCTGCGATTTGGAGTCCAAAACGCATTCCTCACGCATTCTAATGGCTCAAATGTCATCACCACCATCATAATTTTATTATTTATACCCTGCCCATCTGGCTGTTTCCCCAGCCAATCTGGGCGGCTTACATTGCAAACGACAAGGCAGAAGAGGTAACTGAGGGCAATTCATCTTTGGTAACAAATCAAGACATTTCAGCCACCACAGAGCAAATCTATTTAAACGCAAAATTGCAGTACAGGACAGACCTGCCCTATTAGCCTTGCCCAAGATTATTTCAGTAGGACAGCACTGGTGTTGGTCCACTGTGTGCTGTCACAGGTACACATACAGTGGTACCTCGGGTTAAGTACTTAATTCGTTCCGGAGGTCCGTTCTTAACCTGAAACTGTTCTTAACCTGAAGCACCACTTTAGCTAATGGGGCCTCCTGCTGCTGCCACAGCGCCACAGCACGATTTCTGTTCTCATCCTGAAGCAAAGTTCTTAACCTGAAGCACTATTTCTGGGCTAGCGGAGTCTGTTACCTGAAGCCTATGTAACCTGAAACATATGTAACCTGAGGTACCACTGTACTTATAGTGCAGAGTTGCCCCAGAGGAAATCCTAAATTTAATGCAGTTGCATTAGGTGCCCCCAACCTCTAGATTGTGGACTACAATTCCCATCATTCCTGGCCTTCGGCAATGTTGGCAGGGAATGCCAGGAACTGTAGTCCAAGACATCTGGAGGACCCTGGAAAAACAAGTTACACTGCTCCATTATTCTCCTCAGATGCATCCAGCCTAGAAAAAGATTGCCTCATTTGTATGGTGAAGCTCTAAAAACTGTCAATATGGTTTTTCAAAAGTTGCTAAAACCATTATATAGGAGAGTTTATTATGGTTGTTATTCACCTAGACTGGAGATAATTACAGAATGTAACACTAAAAACTTTTATGTTTGTGCTAAATCATTGCATGAGCTGGACAAAAGAATTAGAGGGTGTCTTTTGTGCGTGGGGTGTGTGTGTGTGTGACACTGTTGTTATAAGAATTTTAAGGTTATGGGTATATATATATAATGTATAAACCACATGTCTGAAACCCCACAGAAAAAAGTCCTGAAACCATTTTGTCTCTCCCAAATGACCTCAAATATTTCTCTGCAAGGTCGAAGGAAATGGGGAAACTCCCCATTGTCTCTTTGCTCACAAATCCTGTCTCAAGGGCACATTTAAGATATGAATAGGGTGAGCCTGTGATCTGGATTCAGGAACTGAGTAGGTATCATAACAAAAGAGTGGCCAGGATGACCAGGTAATCCAATAAGGTAACCTGGCAGACAGGATAAAAACAACGCACTCAGATTTCTGTTGTAGTCCGCCCCTTCTCTGATGTAAGTATGATGTATTGGGGTGGTGGTCTTGGGCTACCCCCCTTCTGTGATGTATGTATGATGTATGGAGGGGCAGTCTTGGGCTCCAGGGTGGGCAGTTCAAAAGTCTATATAAGGGCTTGCACACCTTTGTCCTGGGTCCTCTTCCTGCCTCCTGCGTGTGGGGGGAGCACTGTTGCAACAGTTTTAATAAAGATCAGGCTTACTAGCTGCTTTGCTTCTCAATATTTTCTGGTTTGCCTCTGTTATTTTCTCCTACCGATAGAGAACCTAAAAAAGGACTCTATATGGGCTCTTGGGTACCCCATAAGGGAAAAGGAGCAATTCCCCCCCCTCTTATAACACTGTAAACATTATGAAAAGTAGCATTTTCAGTGCAATGTGCAAGCAGTGCATTGAGGTGATACCAAAGGCACCCCCTGGTCTATGAGCTCTTTTGCACAATGAGCATGCGATACTGCAACTTTTCCTTTTAAACCAGTGCAATGAACACCACTCATGTTTAGAGAAAGGGGGAGGATCAATGATAATGGAAACATGAGAGTATACAGTTGTCTCACTATTACCCCATACCCTTGTTTCCATGATGCAACCATTCCCATCTCCATCAATGGTTGTGAAGGCCACAATCTGGGTGGCTTAGAGTTGTTGGACTGCAACTCCCATCATCCTTAGCTAGCTAGAGCAATGGTCAAGGATGACTGGAATTGTAGTCCAACAACAGCTGGGGGCCCAAGTTTGAGGAACACTGCTATACAGTGGAACCTCGGGTTAAGTACTTAATTTGTTCCAGAGGTCTGTTCTTAACCTGAAACGGTTCTTAACCTGAAGCACCACTTTAGCTAATGGGGCCTCCTGCTGCTGCCGCACAGCCGGAGCACGATCTCTGCTCTCATCCTGAAGCAAAGTTCTTAATCCGAGGTACTATTTCTGGGTTAGTGGAGTCTGTAACCTGAAGCGTATGTAACCCGAGGTACCAATAGCTTGGGGACAAACAATGGTAATGGGCTTCACGCCTTTCTTGTGGGTTTCCAAGAAACTAGTGCCATTCAGGAAGCCTCTTAGATTCTTATGGTTTCTGTTGCTGTCTTGATGCTTTTTCTGTCTCTGTGCTCCACCTCTTTTCTACTTGTCTGACCCCACGTCTGTGTTCATTCGGTAGCCACATCAAACATCATTGATGACCACATCTGGGAATCCAAGGCCTAGAGCAGGGATGAGGAACCTGTTGAATTCCAACTCCAATCAGCCGAGACCACATAACACAGGTCCTGGAAAGACCTACATTAGCTTCCAGTATGTTTCCGAGCACAATTCAAAGTGTTGGTGCTGACCTTTAAAGCCCTAAATGGCCTCGGTCCAGTATACCTGAAGGAGCGTCTCCACCCCCATCGTTCAGCCCAGACACTGAGGTCCAGCGCCGAGGGCCTTCTGGAGGTTCCCTCACTGCGAGAAGTGAGGGAACCAAGCAGAGGGCCTTCTCAGTAGTGGCACCCACCCTGTGGAACACCCTCCCATCAGATGTCAAGGAAATAAATCTAACTTTTAAAAGGTAAAAGGACCCCTGACCATTAGGTCCAGTCGTGACCGACTCTGGGGTTGCGGTGCTCATCTCGCTTTATTGGCCGAGGGAGCCGGCGTACAGCTTCTGGGTCATGTGGCCAGCATGACTAAGCCGCTTCTGGCGAACCAGAGCAGCACACGGAAACGCCGTTTACCTTCCCGCCAGAGCGGTACCTATTTATCTACTTGCACTTTGACATGCTTTTGAACTGCTAGGTTGGCAGGAGCCGGGACCGAGCAACAGGAGCTCACCCCGTCGCGGGGATTCGAACCGCCGACCTTCTGATCGGCAAGTCCTAGGCTCTGTGGTTTAACCCACAGCGCCACCTGCGTCCCGTAATCTAGCTTTTAGAATACATCTTAAGGCAGCCCTGTTTAGGGAAGTTTTTAATGGCTGATGTTTTATTGTATTTTTGCTATTTTGTTGGAAGCTGCACAAAGCGGCTGGGGAAACCCAGCCAGATGGGTGGAGTATAAATAGGATGATGGGAACTGTAGTCTGATAATGTCCAGAGGGCCCCAGCTTCCCCATCCCTGCTATATATACATTTCACATCATGCCAAATCAGTTTCACCAGGGGCCAGCTCCAGTTCAAAACAGAAGTGTAGACACACTTTGGGGTGAATTATGAAAGGCAAGCCAGGATTTGAGCAGAGGAAGGAATAAGACAACACAGAGAGCAATAGCCTTTGGGCCTTTATTCACACACAGGTGTAAGCCACCTTGGTTGGGGCAGATCACACACAGGCATGGCAATGCAGCTGCCTCGCCTGAACTTCCTTTTAGGCAACCCTTCCCCTGTTCTGCTATTGCTCTGAGCAAGAGACCAGCAGAAAACCAGAATGGGAAAATCCCGCTATGGCAGCTTAAGTGCTTCCTTACTTGCCGGATGTTGGCAGGGAAGGGATTTTCCTAAGGAAGCCTCGATGTATGCAGTGCTGTGCTTCCACGAAGGCTGGGGTGAGAGTCAAGCAATGGTGGCAAGGGAGAGCCACAGGAAGCGGTGCTCCGGGCACTAAGCTAGATCTAGGCAGGGGTAACCAAGGCTTATTCAAACACATGACTGGGAGCAGTGAATAGGACTTACAAAATGGGAGTGGGAGAGGGAGAGGGAGAGAGAGGGAGAGAGAGAACCACGGCGCATCACTGGCAGGTGTTGTAGATTTGGATCTGCTGATTGATGTCTCCCAAGATGACCCTCATCTTGGCCTCAAGCCCGTCCAGTTGGGCCGCTTTCTCCTGCAGTAGCCTCTCGTTTTCTTCATATGTTTCTTCCAGCGCTGAATAGGGACAGGGAGAAGGAGAATTGCAGCAACAAAACGGAGAAAAGTTAAGGGAAAGGTGCGCTGCTAAAACCGTCCCCTCCCTGAAACCTGCCTCTGAAGGGACAGTTCCACGTTGGTGTCTCTGTCGCAGTTCCAGACAAGGAGGTCACAGCCAGCCTCAACTTGTGTGCTCCCTGCCCCAACAGCAAATCCGCTCCAGATCCCCAGAACAGATTTGGGACAGGAGGGTAGAGAAAGTTCTGTTGCGCAAGTGGAAGCCCTTTGTTATGTACTGAGTGAATAGGATCCAAAATGCAGCAGTCTGATTGGTCCACAGGAGCCACCCAATCCAGCTCCAGGTGGAAGGGAATCCGCAACCTGATTGGCCTGCAGGAAAATCCCGGAATTAGCCAATCACGTGGGGCCCATTGTGTAAGTAATGTATTTAAGGCAGACATTCTGGGTGAACTTCCATTCCTCCTCACCACTATGAGCTGAATAAAGGGCATGAAATCCACTCTCGACTCCAGGTATATTTCACCCTTTATGCAGAGAGGGTGACATAATGAGTAGAGGCATGTAGACGCAGTAGAGGCATGTGCCCCTTTGGGCAAGAGGTTTCCCCGCCACCCTCCATCAAGAATGTTTGTGTCAGCCTCCCCACTGGAAACTCAAGGTGCCCAGAGAGCCATGGAGAGGGTGGATTAAGGAGCGTGTGTGCTGGGTCTGAGGCTTGGCTGCCGTGATCTATAGATCCTGGGCAAGCTGCCTGGCTTTGCCGGAGGATGGCATTTGCCAAGAAGGTAGCATGAGCTAGGGCAGGGCACCTCCTGCTGTTTTAGGAAGAGAAAAGCAACAATTCCAAGTCCCCTCGCAGTGCTGAGATTCCCAGGATGCTGAATCCTGCACAAGATGCTTGTGTCTGACATGGGGACTGCCCACAGCTCAGCCCTTCCCCTCCTAATATCTTACTTCTACAGGAAGGGCCCTGCTTCCCGCAAGAGTCTAGACTCCCATTCTTCCTCAGCTGTCCCTTTCTGCTTACCCACATCTCCTCTCTCCTGCAACATAATAATAATAATTTATTATTTATACCCCGCCCATCTGGCTGAGATTCCCCAGCCACTCTGGGCGGCTTCCAATCAAGTGTTAAAAACAATACAGCATTAAATATTTAAAACTTCCCTAAACAGGGCTGCCTTCAGATGTCTTTTTAAAAGAAGATAGCTGCTTATTTCCTTCACATCTGATGGGAGGGCGTTCCACAGGGCAGGCGCCACTACCGAGAAGGCCCTCTGCCTGTTTCCCTGTAACCTCGCTTCTCGCAGTGAGGGAACCGCCAGAAGGCCCTCGGAGCTGGACCTCAGTGTCCGGGCTGAACGATGGGGGTGGAGACGCTCCTTCAGGTATACTGGGCCGAGGCCGTTTAGGGCTTTAAAGGTCAGCACCAACACTTTGAATTGTGCTTGGAAACGTACTGGGAGCCAATGCAGATGTCTCAGGACCAGTGTTATGTGGTCCCGGCGGCCACTCCCAGTCACCAGTCTAGCTGCCACATCCAGGGCTTGCTGCGTTCTGCCTGTTTGCAGGTTTTCTATCCAAACGTGTCCTGTGTCACAGAATGGGATCTTTGGGGGATTTATCAGCTTTCTAAACAGAAATGGCTCTTTACGATTCTATCCTCCACAATGCAACAACAGAGATGGAAACGCGTGGGCAGCCTGATGAAATTCCCCTTGTATTGTGGAATTCTCTGTATATTAGGCAGGCAGCGTCAGTGTTTAGTTTTTAGCTTCCAGTTTAGAACATTTTTATTTATATAAACTTGCCCTGCCACGTGACTCGGTTTTATGTTATTCCGAGCTTTGTCTTTATAGGTTTTTAATTTTGATTTTATGCACACTGCTTTGAGAAGATCTCTCCGCCCCCTTCTTGGTTTAGCAGTATGGAAATTTATGCATACATAAAATAAGTAAATAAGCAAACTGAAGACACCAAAAGGCAGGGCTGGGCAGGGCTTCCCACAATCAAAAGCAGTTTCGGCATCTCATGTAGCTCCCTGTCCTTCTCCTGCCCACTCTCAAAATTTATGGTCTTCCTCTCCCTGGTTCCATCACCTCAATCTATTTGTGTGTGATGGTGATGGAGAGAATCTTTGGAAACCTAGATTTTGGAAGCGGCGTACAAGCCAAATGAAACAAGTTCATGTGGCCTTGGCCCAGTATACCTGAAGAAGCGTCTCCACCCCCATTGTTCTGCCCAGGCACTGAGGCCTTGTGGTGGTTCCCTCACTGCGAGGAGTGAGGTTACAGGGAACCAGGCAGAGGGCCTTCTCGGTAGTGGCGCCCGCTCTGTGCAATGCCACCCCATCAGATGGCAGGAAATAAACAACTGTATGACTTTCAGAAAACATCTGAAGGCAGCCCTGTTTAGGGAAGCTTTTAATGTTAGATGTTTTGTCACATTATTATTCTTATTATTCTTCTTCTTCTTATTATTCTGTTGGGAGCCGTCCAGAGTGACTGGGGAAACCCAACCAGATGGGCAGGGTGGTAATAATAATACAGTGGTACCTCAGGTTAAGTACTTAATTCGTTCCGGAGGTCCGTACTTAACCTGAAACTGTTCTTAACCTGAAGCATCACTTTAGCTAATGGGGCCTCCTGCTGCTGCCGCGCCGCCAGAGCACGATTTCTGTTCTTATCCTGAAGCAAAGTTCTTAACCTGAAGCACTATTTCTGGGCTAGTGGAGTCTGTAACCTGAAGCGTATGTAACTGAGGTATAATAATAATAATAATAATAATAATTTGCACAGTTTACTGTCCAGAAGGCACAGAATTGTGTGAAACCCACTTTATGGGTGGGGACAGAAATGTCACACACCACCCCAGAGAATATATTCCCCCCCCTTCTCCCGGGCACTTACCGCTCAGCCGCTGCAGCTTGTCATGCGCGTCGCGCAGCAGGCCCTTGGCCTCGTCCCGTAGGCGCTCTGCTTTCTGCCGGGCCCGAACCACGTGCTGGGCCTTGCGTTCCACTAGGTCCTTCATGGTGCGGTACTGGTCACCCAGCGTCCCGTCCAGCAACTGAGATGCAGCGGGAAATAAGGGGCAAACGGTGAGCAGGAACTTCAGGCCTCGGTGCAGCAGTGTTATGCTTCCCACCACCTCTGGAGCATTGCCAAGGAAGATGGCAGGAAATGGGCCTCCTCTGGAATTACTTTAGTGCAGGGGTGGGGGAACCTGTGTGGCCCTCCAGATGTTGTCAGGCTACAACCCCCACCACCCCTGACCGGTGGCCATGCTCACTGGTGCTAATAGGGTATTGGAGTCCAAACAATATCTGGACAGGCTGATCCCTGACTTAGTGGATGAGTGTGATGGCCTGGGATTTGGACTCAGAGGTTGTACCTGAGGAATCCCAGCCTGCACAGGATTCCCTGCCTCCAGAACCAGCTGAGCCGGGGCTGGGGCCTGAGCCTGAAGGGTCCTCACCTGTGTTGTATCCTCAGGTGCAGGCACCAGCTGAGTCTGCTCTGGCTCCTGAGGTGATGGAGGACCCATTGCTCCACTCTCAGCCCCGTCAGGGGAAGCTGAGGTTGCCTCTGGGTCCGGTAACCCACCAGCCACTCCTGAGCTGCAGAGGCTCAGGGCAGAGAGGCAGAGGGAACTAAGTTCCCGCAGGAGGAGTGCTCGCCTCCAGGCCAGGAGAGGCGAGTCACCTGTGGACCGGGGCCGCCCTATGCCTTGGGGCAGATAAAAGCCAGCCAGCCCCAGTCCCAGGTTGCGGGAGCAACGTTGTTGCTAGCCTGTTCCTGCCTGCACCCTGTCCTGCTCTTCTGCCAGAGTTCCTGACCTCACCCGACTCCCTGCCTTGGACCCAGCTACAGCTTTGACGGACAGCCTCCATACTGCACCATCGACCTCGGACTGGACTCGGAAATCACCTCTTGGTCAGCCCCCAGGACCAGCACAATGAGTTTTGTTCCTGCCAATCATCCTGCTGAGCCCAATTTTCATTCATTCCTTCATTCATTCATTCAACAGCAACATCAATGTGTATAGGACTTTTCAGGGTGCAAGGGGACAAGTCGCTGCCTTGAGGAGCTAAGAATTCTAAAATCTTGTAAATGAGGCCAGGAAGGAATGCCATCATAGATGAGAGCGGCCAGTGATGGTGGAGTTGTTGCTTTTCGCTACCTCCCGAGGGTTGTGCCCTCAGGTCCTGTTTGTGCCATCTGGTTGACCACTGTAAGAAACAGGGTGCCATGCTCTCCCCTCCCAATTCTTGTAATTCCTGGAATCATCATCCGCTATTTTCTCTCAAGGTCCCACGCCTCTGCTTGTGGCACATTATGGGGCTAGGCTGCATGGATGGATCCAAAACAGGAACTAAGGGGTGGTCAGTCCTAGTTCTTGGATTTTGGGGTTGGCCTTTTAGGTGCCTCCCAACTTCCTGATTCCAAAGGAACACATAGAGACGTGAAAGTGACAGGGTCCGGTGGCTGAAGGAAGACAGGAGGCTATCAGCCTGGCTCTATCTGCCAGAGGCTTAAGCGGGTACCTAGCCACACAGCCTTGGGAGGCAATCAATGTTGCACTAAGGTGACCGTTCCATCAGGGCAAGCATTTCAGCTTGTCAGGCGGAAAGATCCGCCGCCCACTGCCCCACATGCTGTTCCATGGGTTCTCTGAGCACCCAGGCCCCCAAGCCAATTAGAGGGGTGGGGTGAGGAGCTAGAACCTCGTTGCACAAGCCTTCAGCTGATGGGACAGGTGAGTTGAATCCCACTGTTTATTTTTTCTTCTTTAAAAAAAAATAATTAATTGATATCTTAACAATCAAAATAAACAAACTGCCAATATACCAAAAGATAGAAGTGACGGGAGAGACACCAGCAAAATCTCCTCTGATGCTTTTCTGACAGGTAGGGATTATTTTCCACCTGTTTTGCGTAACATGCCTGCAGTCTCGAAAAGCGGGCGGACGTCCCCCTTAAGGCACAGCTGCCTCTTGGCAACGGTGGTTGGCAGAGCATTTGGGTGAAGGAGCATCTCTCACGCCATCTTCATTTGTCTGATTGCCTCCGAACAGTCAGTCAATTTCACCCTCTGAGTAATTTAGCAGGAACCACAAACACCCAGAGAAACTGACAGCCAGTCACCATCTCTCAGCCTTAGCTTTCCTCCTAACAACCCTGTTAGGTGAAGCAGGGAGAAGATATTCTGGGGGTGAGGCTGGGCTCGTTGGAGGAAACACAGTTCAATTGTGTGCTGCAGCTCATTATTATAGCAACGGGAGTTTGTTGGTGCACTTGGTAGTTTCTAATAAGACATTATTATTATTATAAGACCTATAAGACATCAGAAGGTCGGAGGTTCGAATCCCCGCGACGGGGTGAGCTCCCATTGCCCAGTCCCTGCTCCTGCCAACCTAGCAGTGCTAAAGCACGTCAAAGTACAAATAGATAAATAGGTACCCTTCCGGCGGGAACGTAAACAGCGTTTCCGTGAGCTGCTCTGGTTCGCCAGAAGCAGCTTAGTCATGCTGGTCACATGACCCAGAAGCTGTACGCTGGCTCCCTCGGCCAGTAAACAGAGTCGGTCACGACTGGACCTAATGGTCAGGAGTCCCTTTACCTTTTTAAGACATTAGGATGAAACTGGCAAGACTGAATTCCTGGAGCCAAACGAATGAAAAAGCAAATGGAGTGGGCAGCAGCGTCACCAAAATTACAAGGCGAAGAGGATACATGAAGTAGCAGCTACAGAATATTAAGCATTTCCAAGTACCAATTTGCACAAGAAATACTTGTTTTGCATTATTCACTGCAAGCTGCCAGGCGCTTCTATGACGAAACATGGTAGAAAACCTTCCAAAATGAAATGAAACTCAAACTTACAGTGCTGCGTGGGCAGCCACCCATTCGCACCCTGTGTGTACACAATGCAGCAGGGATGCTTCCTTCACCTGCCCTCTCAGTCCTAACCCAAGAGACAGCTACTTATCCATCTTTGCCAGACTCCTGGACCTTCTCAAGCCCAGCCTCACGTACCTGTTCGGCTTCGCCAGCTCGGTCCCTGGCAGCGCTGGCTGTCTCCTCAGCTCGCGTGGCGGCCAGGCTGTTGTTGGCCCGTTTCATCTTGAGCGCATCCACCTGCTTGTCGAGGTGACCCACGCGCTCCATGGCTTCAGCCAGCTGACCTTCGGCGCTTGCGGTCTGCTGCTGGATCTGAAGGGAGAAGGGAGGCAAGATGGGAAGCTGGAGAAGGTCTGCTGCGTCTCACCGTTGTGGGAGGGTCTCCCCCAGCCTACACAAGAGCGCTGACCTCACTGAGGAGATGTTACGACTCAGGGGATTTAGAGGGCATCATGGACTAGCCTCTGATGCCCCCTGAACCAGCCTCTGGTGCCCCTCCATCTTTGGAACTTCAAGCCAGTGTGGTGTAGTGGCTAAGAGCGGTGGACTCGTAATCTGGTGAACTGGGTTCGATTCCCCGCTCCTCTACATGCAGCTGCTGGGTGACCTTGGGCCAGTCACACTTCTCTGAAGTCTCTCAGCCTCACTCACCTCACAGAGTGAGTGTTGTGGGAGAGGAAGGGAAAGGAGATTGTTAGCCGCTTTGAGACTCCTTAGGGTAGTGATAAAGCGGGATATCAAATCCAAACTCTTCTTCTCTTCTACTGCCAGAGGTGCCCTCAGTGCCAACGCCTCAATGGCATTACCATTTTGAGGCACGGAGGGCTCCAGCTCAGAGGCCATAACAGAACCGTAGCCTCCCCTGTATCAATGGCATCCACAACTCATTAAATTGACACCTCCCCTTTAAAAGTAAAGGCCCCACTCCTCGGGGGTGGGGCTAACTGCTCCAAGGATGCTGTAGTCCTAATTAAGGCTGAGAGTTTGCCCACATCTCCATTTGCGCCACTGCTTCCCCCCAGGGAAACTCAATTGATAGCACTGGATTGGAACAAACAACTGGGTTGGGGTTTTTTTGCGGATTGCTGTTTGTTCAGATTTAGCACTAAAGAGCAGGTTTTCGGGGGGGGGGAGCAGTGGGGCAAAGGCAAAGCTGCTTGGTTCCATGCCTAGAAAAAGTGGGTCAAGTGGAAAAAGCACCCAGACCCGTGCTTTCTAGACAAGTGGAAGTGCAGACAAGCACTCAGCCTTGTTGCTTCTTGGAGCTATCCAGGGTGCTACTCACCTTGCTTCTTTGGACTTGGTTTTTCAAAAAGCTTTCAGCAAAGTACCTCACCAAAGACTCCCCAGTAAGCGTGGCAGTCAAGGAAGAAGAGGAGAAGTCCTCTTGTGGATCAGGAATTGGTTAAGTTGCAGGAAGCAAAGAGTAAGAATGAAAGGGCAGTTCTCCAAATGGAGAGAAGTAGGTCACTATTGGGACCTGTGCTTTTCAACTTGGCTCATATAAACGATCCAGAATGAGGGGTGAGCAGTGAGATGGCAGAGCTTGATCCCAAACTGTCTAGGGTCTGACTGGGTATAAGGGCAGCTAATTATGTTCCAAGGGACATGGGTGGCGCTGTGGTCCAAACCACAGAGCCTAGGACTTGCCGATCAGAAGGTTGGCAGTTTGAATCCCCGCGACGGGGTGAGCTCCCGTTGCTCAGTCCCTGCTCCTGCCCACCTAGCAGTTCGAAAGCACGTCAAAGTGCAAGTAGATAAATAGGTACCGCTCCGGCGGGAAGGTAAATTACGTTTCTGTGAGCTGCTCTGGTTTTGCTGGTTTTTAGTCATGCTGGCCACATGACCCGGAAAAACTGTCTGCGGACAAACGCCAGCTCCCTTGGCCTGTAAAGCGAGATGAGCGCCACAACCCCAGAGTCGTCCACGACTGGACTTAACTGTCAGGGGTCCTTTACCTTTACCTAATTACGTTCCAAGTCCTTCTCAATGTTCAATTATTGTACACGTTCAGGGGAGGGCTCCGCACAGCGACGGGGCTTACCCTATTCACGACAGTCTCGGTGTTGTAGATGTCGCTGGCTGCGTTGCGGATGGCTTTCTCGGCGGCGCTTTGAGCCCGTTTGGCGTCGTCCAGAGCCTTCTTCACTGCTTCGGCTGCAGTCTTTACACTCTCTGCTCGAGCGCTGGAGACGGGAAGAACGTGTGGCAAGTGTGAGCCCAGAGCTATGTGCACTAGCATCCCCACTGCTGCGATGGCCAGGATGACAAATCCATGGGAGTAATAGATCTAGGGGCAGCCATTCGCTAGGTGGGATCTCTGTGTACAGGTGTAGTTTACCTCCCTCCCCATTCCAAGATCTGTGCCAAGCCCTCTCTCTGGATGAAAGAGAGCCCTGAAAACGAATCTGGTTGATTTAGCTTCTCCCTGGACGTTTTTGTGCTGACCATTTGTGTTCCCCACTGTTCGGTTTTTATTTTTTATTTTTGAAATAATTTTTTAGTTGATTTTACAAGTGTAGAGTTATAACATTGCCAAATACATATCCATATTTAGAGATTTCTCTGTATCTCTAGACTTCCCATCTTCCCCTCCACAGGTCCTATTATCAACCTTTTCAAATGCATATTATTTCATCATCCAAGTTTTATGTCTCTCCGTTTTGTCCATAGTAATTTCTACATTACAAGTGTTATTACAATCCTGCTAATGGTTTCATCTGCTTACAGTGGTCTCTCAAGTAAATTGTAAATTTCCCCTGTTCTTTATTAAAGTTTTGGTCTTCTTGGTTCCTCAGCTTTCTGGTCAGTTTTGCTATTTTGACCTGCTGTTCGGTTTTTAGCTCTGCATAGTTAATTTGTTTTGTACAGTGGTATCTCGGGTTAAGAACTTAATTCGTTCTGGTGGTCCGTTCTTAACCTGAAACTGTTCTTAACCTGAAGCACTGCTTTAGCTAATGGGGCGTCCCGCTGCTGTGCCGCTGCTGAACGATTTATGTTCTCATCTTGAAGCAAAGTTCTTAACCCGAGGTACTATTTCTGGGTTAGCAGGGTCTGTAACCTGAAGCGTCTGTAACCTGAAGCGTATTTAACCCGAGGTACCACTGTACTACGCCGCTTTTGAAAGGCTAATTGTACAGCTGCCTCCATGTTTTCCCCACATCAGTGAGAGTTTGGCCCTCCTTGCATCTAAACCATTCCTGTATTTGAGCCTAGATGGCAAACTAGCCCAAACAGTGACCGCCCCACCCTTGTACTCTGTTCAGCTCCTGTAACACAGCCACACAAAAGGGCAGTACTGCAGAAGGGCCTCTCATCACCATACAATCATGTTTCTAGCAGTATCTGATACGCACGCAGTACTTCACAATTCTCCTCACTTAACTTGGCAATAGACCTAACAAAGGAGGTTATTTTCTCTCAGCCTAAGACCCAACAGTGAGCTTCATGGAGGAGGGGGGATTTGAACCCATCTTCAAACCTAATAATAAGTCCACCATCAGTTCAGCTGTGGAGACTCCTGACAGGGTGCTGGTCCCGCCCAGCAAACTCCTACACTCCCCCATCTTCCTTTCCCTTTGCTGAATAACTAGTTGCTGCTCATGAAGGGAGGAGGACCAAGGGGAGCACAGTTCTATCCCTATGGCCTCTCCTCTGGGTCCGACAGCAGCAGCCTCCATCACACGCCCTCTCCGGCCCTGGCACACTCACTTGGCGCGGCGTGCGTCTTGCAGCAGCTGCCCCGCCACACGCACGTCTCCCGCCGTTTGGTCCAAGATGGCGTCCACGTTGGCCAGGCTGCTGACACGCTCCTTGATCTCCTCAGCGAGGTGGTGGATCTGTGCGGGGGACGCTGGGATGGAGAGTTCCAGCACGCGGGAGGCCACCAGAGCAATGCTGTCAGGGTCGGCCCCGTCAACTGTGTGAGGGATGGGGTCAGTCAGCGCTACAGACGGGTAGAACGACAGGCCCCTGCTTCTCACAAGACCCACCGCAAATGTCCCCTCTGCCCTGCTTTCTTTCATCCCTGTCTGAATACCCCCCGACACACACACACACACACACATACACACTCTGCTGGAACCATCAAGGGATAAATATGTCCACCTGCCTTGCCCCACGGCCCTGCCTGGGACTTGTATAAGGAGGTGCAGAGGCATTCTTAACTTTTTTTGTATAGAATTTTGCCTTTCCCTTTTTGGCAGGAACATGAACGTAACTGGCTTTCATTTAATTTTTTTCAACATTAAGATTGCGTTCTGAATTTTTTTTTGGCACTTGCATGTTTATCCTTTGCGAGAGCTCCTTGTGAGGAGGGGTTGACTGTCCAACTACTTTAGGAATTGTTGATCTGTGAGGGTGAATAACGGGGTCTCCTTGTAGCTCGCAGCAGCCTTAACAAACTATAGCTCCCATAAATCTTTTTTTTGGGGGGGGAGCCGTTTAAAAGTGGCATTTTATGGCGCGTGATGTACCGTACGTTACATGAGCCGTCTTTTTGAGATAGGCATCAAACAAAATAAAATAAGGGACTGGCGCAGGGGGCAGCCCAATATCCTGCACTTACGATTCAGGAACCCCTTGATTTGCTGGATGAGGTCCCGCAGTTCCTTGTTGGAGCGCTCCAGCCGGGCTTTGGTGGCATTGGCGTTGTCCAGCGCGGCCTGTGCCCTCTGCTTCGCCTCACCTGCCCTTGCCTTTGCCTCGGACACCTGCAAAGGACACAGCAGGTCCCCTGGTCAGCCAGCAGGGGGAAGCAGAGGCCTAGGGATGCAGGGAGCATTGCATTCCAGGAACAGAGCCAGAGCTAACTCTGTTTACTGCCTTGAGAACCATGCCCAGGCCTTCGTGCTGCTGGTCTTTCCGATGAAATGAAATATGTGCAAATGGAAAAGCTCTCACCTTGCCTATAACACTGAGCTCTGCAGCTCTCCTCTGGTTGCTTACCTGACGCAGCAGGACATCCACGTCAGCCACAGCGCGGCGCAGCTCCCCTTCAGCGTGGCGGGCTCGATCCAGCGCGTTGTCGGCCGTGGCCACGGCCCCGTTGCAGTTGAGGCCCCCGCAGTGGCGCCTGCCGTCTTCGTCACGGCAACCAGCCCCTCCACAGGGGCTGCTGGAGCAGGGGGCGTCCCCTGGAGCACCGCACACCTAGAGGAGAGAGCTGTGATGGCCTGGGATTCGGACTCGGAGGCTGAACCTGAGGAATCCCAGCCTGCACAGGAGTCCCCGCCTCCAGAACCAGCTGAGCCGGGGCTTGAGCCTGAAGGGTCCTCACCTGTGCTGGATCCTCAGGTGCAGGCACCAGCTGAGTCTGCTCTGGCCCCTGAGGTGATGGAGGACCCATTGCCTGCAGGTGCTCCACTCTCAGCCCCGTCCGGGGAAGCTGAGGTTGCCTCTGGGTCCAGTAACCCTCCAGCCTCTCCTGAGCTGCAGAGGCTCAGGGCAGAGAGGCGGAGGGAACTAAGTTCCCGCAGGAGGAGTGCTCGCCTCTAGGCCAGGAGAGGCGAGTCACCTGTGGACCGGGGCCGCCCTATGCCTCGGGGCAGATAAAAGCCAGCCAGCCCCAGTCCCAGGTTGCAGGAGCAACATTGTTGGTAGCCTGTTCCTGCCTGCACCCTGTCCTGCTCTTCTGCCAGAGTTCCTGACCTCACCCGACTCCCTGCCTTGGACCCTGCTTAAGCTTTGACGGACAGCCTCCATACCACACCCTCAACCTCGGACTGGACTTGGACCTCGCCGCACGGTTAACCCTCGGGACCAGCACAAGAGCGTTGGAGGAAGCATGAAGAAACTCGCCAGCAGTAAATCACATGAAATAAGTTTTTTTTAAAAAAAACAACCAGGATTGGCACGGGAGAGTCTGGCCCAATGGGCGCAGCAGCTATTCTTCAGTAGGTCTTGCCCCTATGGAGCAGTTGCGGAGATGAAGGGCCCTGCCTCCCCGCAGCTGCCTAAGTCCTCCAGGGTTTCCCCTAAGCAATCTGAGGCTGCGCTTGTGTGACTACATGACGCTGATTTCTCCTCCGCTCTCTTCATGCCTCTCCTGGTACTGGGAGACCAGGGAGGGAGGAGAGCTTGTCACAGCAGGAAGGCCTCTTCACCAGCCGGACTCCTCTTGGCCTTCCTCATTCCACAGTCCTGCTCCCACTTCTACCTCTGATTCTGGACTTCTTTCTCCAACAGATTCCCTCCACTCGTTGAACCCTCTTCCCTCTTCAGCTTCTGACAACCTCCTCCCAGTCTTCTCCCTCTGACCACTCCTTGTCATCTCACCACCAGTCCCTGGGCTCTGAGTCGTCTTCCCTTGGGGGTTCCCCAGCCGCCCTCACCGTTCCTCTGCATTCAACCAGTCCCTGACACTCGCCTGCTGTCAAAACGTTTCCTTCCTCGCTCCGGCCACTTTTGCCTCTGGCTCTGCCCAACCACTGGCATGTGGCCTTCAGGTGCTTGTTCAGAACAGAATGTGGCCCTTAAGAGGTGGGAAAAGGTTCCTCGCCTTTGCTCCGTGTGGTTCACACAGAAGACGTGCGTGTCGAAGTACCACAGAGTAACATTTCGCAGTAAAATACCAACAGAACATTAAGCAGAAACTTAGCAGCGCAGTCTGAAAAGTTCTGGAGCTCGCCTTTCCCCTCAACCAAGACCTGACTGGCTACCTCAGGGATGCAGGGAGACTGTGACCACTGTGTCACTAGTCCCCCTGGATGGAGCCGACGAGAGCTGGAAGTCTGGCAGTATTTGGAAGGCCTCTGGTTCCCCATCTCTGGCTCTTACATGCTTTAAAAGGTAAAGGGACCCCTGACCATTAGGTCCAGTCGTGACCGAATCTGGGGTTGCGGCGCTCATCTCGCTTTATTGGCCGAGGGAGCCGGCGTACAGCTTCTGGGTCATGTGGCCAGCATGACTAAGCCGCTCCTGGAGAACCAGAGTAGTGCACGGAAACACCGTTTACCTTCCCACCGGAGTGGTAGCTATTTATCTACTTGCACATGACGTGCTTTCGAACTGCTAGGTTGGCAGGAGCAAGGACCGAGCAACGGGAGCTCACCCCGTCACGGGGATTCAAACCGCCGACCTTCTGATCGGCAAGTCCTAGGCTCCATGGTTTAACCCACAGTGCCACCCGCGTCCCTTACATGCTTTACTTTGCGATAATTTCCTTCCCAGCTTCCCCACCCACCTTCTCATTGATCCGATGCAGGCTCAGCCCTCGAACGCGTGTGGACAGGTCGGTCAGAGCTCGCCGGTTGGCTGCATTCTGCCGATTGAAAGCGTCTCTCCGGGCTGCCATCAGGTTCTCCGTGCGTCGCCGGGATGTGGCCGATTGGCCGACGGGGCTGGAGAAACCCACCGTGGAAGCGTTGGCCCGGTGCTCCGCTTCCCGCGATTGGACAAAGGACTGGCGGACGCTGTCATAGGCTCCTGCCGGGGGAAGTGGGGGCGGGATTAAAGAACAGGACTATGAGGCCCTTGCTGGGCATCTCTTCTGCTAGACCAGGCTTCCTCAACCTCAGCCCTCCAGATGTTTTTTTGGCCTACAACTCCCATGATCCCTAGCTAGCAGGACCAGTGGTCAGGGATGATGGGAATTGTAGTCTCAAAACATCTAGGGGGCCGAGGCTGAGGAAGCCTGTGCTAGACCTATGGGAAACCCCCATAATAATAATATACCGTATTTTTCGCTCCATAAGATGCACTTTTCCCCTCCTAAAAAGTAAGGGGAAATGTGTGTGCGTCTTATGGAGCGAATGCAGGGGGGAGGCAGGCAGGAAAAGCCCCCAAGAGCCGCACACATGCTCCGTGCGGCCCTTGCGGGCTTTTCCCCAGGAGGGAGAAGGGACTGACGTGGCCAGTCAGTCCCTTCACCCTCCTCGTAGAAAAGCCCGCAGGAGCCGCGCACTCCTTAAAGGGTGCCCAGCTCCTGTGGGCTTTTGCGGGAGGTGGGGGTATTGCCATAGCCGAGCGCAGCCCCTCTGGCTGCCCGCTTCTTTAGCCGCACGCAACATCCCCTGGCTGGAGAATCTGGATCCTGCTCGCTGTCTTGGCTTCTTTGCTCTTTGGGGCTGGGGGGGGGGGGCCGGGCTTCCCCCGGCAGCCCCAGAAGCTCTGGAAGAAGCGGACAGGCTGGGGCTGGGGGGGGGTGTAATAAGATTTTTTTCCCCTTGATTTCCCCCTCTAAATACTAGATGCCTTATGGTACTGTGCGCCTTATGGAGCGAAAAATACGGAATATGTCGTCCATCTGACTGGGTTGCCCAGCCGCTCTGGGCAGCTCCCAGTGAAATATATAAAAACAGCATGAAACATTAAAAACTTCCCTATACAAGCCTGGCCTCCACTCTGGCTCTTGAGCAGAGGCTGCAAGTCAAAAGGTTGTGGGGGAGAAGAACTGCAATTCTACGTTTGACGAAAGGGCAGGGTAAAAATGGGGCGGGAGGAGAGTATGTTTCTTGCGTCACTTTGGACACGCACTTACCCAGCACATTGGCATTCTTGAGCGCCTCCAGCTGGCGCGCAAGATCTGCCAGGCTGAGGTTCAGGGCCCGAGCGCCGCGTTCCAGCGTGCCAAGAGCATGGTTGGCATTGAAGTTCCTGTCCTGGGTGGCCGTCAGCAACCCTTCCAGGCTGGTCAGCGTTTCCGTGACATCGGCAATCTCCTGCCTGGTGAGAGGACGTGAGTGAGAAGCGGGAGGGAGAAGAAGAAGAGTTTGGATTTGATATCCCGCTTTATCACCACCCTAAGGAGTCTCAAAGAGGCTCACAATCTCCTTTCCCTTCCTCCCCCACAACAAACACTCTGTGAGGTGAGTGGGGCTGGGAGACTTCAGAGAAGTGTGACTGGCCCAAGGTCACCCAGCAGCTGCATGTGGAGGAGCGGGGAAGCGAACCCGGTTCCCCAGATTACAAGTCCACTGCTCTTAACCACTACACTACACTGGCTCTCAGTGGGGAGGGAGGTGCACTGCCACCCAGGACTAAACCACCTACTGCTCCTCTTCAGAGAAATGAAATTAATAACCTTTTCTTTAAAAAACAAAACAACCTGAGGCCTTTCTTTTAGGAATTCTAGTTGCCGAAATCCCAAGGGAGCAGAGAAACTATTTATATATGCAGCCATAGCTGCGCGGATGTTATTGGCCCCAAGATAGAAAGAAGATAAAGCCTATACCAGAGAAGAATGGATTATGGATTATAAATTGATGGCTAAAGACCCAGAAGAATCAGAAATCAGGAAGACCAAAATTTTAATAAGGAATGGGGGAAATTTATAACTTATCTTAAAAACCATTGTATAAACAGTTAAAATTGTTAGTGGGATTGGAATAGCACTTGTAGTTTAATGGTGAGTTTTGGACACAATGGAGATGTAAAAGATGTAGGTTATCATAAAAGATGCAAGAGGAAACGATTAACAATAGGACCCACAAAGGGGAGGAGGGAAGTCCTAGAGATTCTTTGGGAATCTTGTGTCTATGTTGTATGTTCAATATGTGAAGGTAAAGTTTTAATCTGAGAAACTTGCAAATACAGTGGTACCTCGGGTTAAGTACTTAATTCGTTCCGGAGGTCCGTTCTTAACTTGAAACTGTTCTTAACCTGAAGCACCACTTTAGCTAATGGGGCCTCCTGCTGCCGCCGCCCAATTTCTGTTCTTATTCTGAGGTAAAGTTCTTAACCCGAGGTACTATTTCTGGGTTCGTGGAGTCTGTAACCTGAAGCGTATGTAACCTGAAGCGTCTGTAACCCGAGGTACCACTGTAAAAAAATGTGAAAAGAGAGAGAGGGAGGAGAATCCCAGCTCCCAAAACAAACTTGGTACCTGGGATTCTTTGGGAGAAGCCAAACAAAAGACAAAAATTGAACGCAGCAGCTCAGTTCCTACCCTGCCTACCCACTGCTCCTAGGCTCCAACCAAGTCCGTTTCCTCTGCACATGTACGGGTACCAAGGCCACCCGTCACTCACCGCAGCGAATCCATATTCTGCAAGAGGTGGGTGATTGCACTGGCGGTGGCGTTGCGGGCATTGACGATGGCCTGGACTGCACTCAGCTTGTCCTGGAGTCGGCGGAAGGTGCCCTCAAACGCCCCGGTGAGGCCCGTCTGCTGAAGCTGCCGGGCGCGTTGCGCCAGGCTGCGGGTGCGAGCGGCCAAATCCTGCACAATGCGGTCCCAGTCCCCAAAACACTGGTGGCACGGCTGGCAGGCGGGGAACTCGCCGGCAAAACCTCGGGAGCACTGGTCGCAGCGCACGCCCGAGACCCCAGGGAGGCAGGAGCAGTGCCCAGTGATGCGGTGGCATTGCGGCTTCTCGATCCCACGCGGGTCACAGTCGCAGGCTGCCCGCAACATAAGAAGGGAAGAAGAGTTTGGATTTGATATCCCGCTTTATCGCTACCCGAAGGAGTCTCAAAGCGGCTAACATTCTCCTTTCCCTTCCTCCCCCACAACAAACACCCTGTGAGGTGAGTGGGGCTGAGAGACTTCAGAGACGTGTGACTGGCCCAAGGTCACCAGCAGCTGCAGGTGGAGGAGCGGGGAAGCAAACCCAGTTCACCAGATTACGAGTCTACCGCTCTTAACCACTACACCACACTGGCTCTCTGTGAGCAGTGAGATGGCAGAGATAGATACCCAGGGTCTGACTGGGTATAAGGGCACTACACCACACTGGCTCTCCAAAAACGCCGTAAAGGAGAGAGAGAGTGAGTTATTCCTTTGCACGTGGCATCTTCCAAGCGCTTCATCCTGCGTAAAGGGCTCCCCCACCTCCAAGGAAACCACCCAACTCTTTGTAGACCACTTTTTTTAAAAAATCATTTTATTTTTAAAAATTTTCCAATTTTTCTGGCCCATGTAGGACCAGTCTGGAAAATTAGCCTTGGTGAAGACTTGACGTTTTCATCCCCAAAAAAGTTTTTGATTTGAGTTTCCATTGTAATGAAGCTGTATTTTAATATTTTAATGTTGTATTTTAATCTTGTTTTTAAGTTGTGTTTTGGTCAATTTGTTTTTGTATCGGGTGTTAGCCGCCCTGAGTCCGGTCTTGGCTGGGGAGGGCAGGATATAAATAATAATAATAATAATAATAATAATAATAATAATAATAATAATAATAAAAATATATATATTAGTATTAGTATTAGTATTAAATTAAATATCTAACCATAATACTTCAATTAAAAAAATAATAAATATATATATAAAAGATCAAATTATAGTCCAAATTGTATTTATTAATTTCTTGGGGCTCCCCATGGTCTGGATCTCTGGAGCATCTCTCCACATCTTAGTCCTGCTTATCCTTGTTGTTTACATATTTTCCACATCTCGATATTAACGCTTGGTAATGTAGACCACATTTTCCAAGCTGCATGGGCTACCGCCGGGGATTGCCTCTGATAAAGGTACCCAGTTCACAGCCCAGTTCATGCAGATGCTGGGAGTGGAACTGTGCATTTCGTCCACCCGCCATCCTGCTATGAATGCCGAGTTGGAGAAAACTGACATGACTTTACAGCAATATTTGTGCCGTCATGTCAGCAACTAGCATGGCAACTGGGTGTCCCTCCTTCCTGTAGCAGAGTTCTCCTACAACAATGTGCTCTGTGTCTCCAACCAACAACCACTTTCATTGCCAACTCTGGATACACCCTCACACCTTTCCAGAAAGTATGGCCGAAGAAACAAATCCCTTAATAGTCTGAACCCAAGGTCTCCAAATCGCTCTTTGTAAAAAACACATTCTCCTAGCTCTGCCTATTTAAATGCCATTCCTATTATTTCACCATGTGTGCTAGTAGAGTGCGATCTAGTATTAAATCGCCCACTCCAAATGGCTTCATAACAGAATCAAGAAGCTGAGTTGATCTCAAACGTCGTTGCTTGAAATATTAGGTAAAGGTAAAGGGGACCCCTGACCGTTAGGTCCAGTTGTGGCCGACTCTGGGGTTGCGGCGCTCATCTCGCTTTACTGGCCAAGGGAGCTGGTGTACAGCTTCCGGGTCATGTGGCCAGCATGACTAAGCCGCTTCTGGCAAACCAGAGCAGCGCGCGGAAACGCAGTTTACCTTCCCGCCGGAGCGGTACCTATTTATCTACTTGCACTTTGACATGGTTTCAAACTGCTAGGTTGGCAGGAGCAGGGACAGAGCAAGCGGAGCTCAGCCGGCCGCGGGGATTCAAACCATCGACCTTCTGATCGGCAAGTCCTAGGCTCTGTGGTTTAACCCACAGCGCCACCCACATCCCGCTTGAAATATTAACTGGCTTCTAAGATTTCCCCCATTTTGATTACCCTCACACTTTCAGGCATATTGGTAAGAGATTTGACACCCAGCCTTTTAGTGAGTCGTGTCCTTCAGTGAGTGGACTAGGCAGAAAAAACGCTAATTTGGGCAGGAAGTGAGAGTCAGATGAAGTGCTGGATGTTTAGCCAGCGAGTTGGCCGAAACTGGGATGCAAATGTCAGCCTTTGAGAATCTAATGCTGGATTAATTGGTTGTGCTGCCTGCTTCAGGAGCCAGTTTGCTTCCAGTAGGCTCTCCTTGCACATGATCAAATTTTGTTGTTGTTGTTGTTTAGTCATTTAGTCGTGTCCGACTCTTCATGACCCCATGGACCAGAGCACGCCAGGCACTCCTGTCTTCCACTGCTTCCCGCAGTTTGGTCAGACTCATGTTTGATCAAATAAATGATAAAATAAATATCACAAAAGGCACAGGAAGCCTCCAGTGCATTGTAATTTACCAGGAGACTCTCAATGAAGTAGGGGGATTCCCCTTTCTTAAACAACGGCGTGAACTCAATAGTTCCTCCTGTGCAAGCAGAAGGAACCCAATTCTAGAGCATCTCTTGACCCTTAGGAAGTGCCCTTTTGGGGGGAGAGAGGTGAATGGGGCTGAAATGTGAAATAGGGGTAAACCCCTTTGAGCAAACATTTAATTCATAGTTCTCGGAATCCAAACCATCACCTTCACAGGCATCAACACCAGAAACTTGCTTAAGTGAAATAAAAACGAAGCTGACATTTTCAGGATCCCTGCACGGCCCAGAGCAACGGCAGGGTTTCAGAATACGCAGCACTCACCTCTGCACTGCTGGCTGGGCTCCCCCCAATGGTTCTCCTGGCATTCCGAGCAGGTGCGGCCCCCGAAACCTGGCCGACATTGGCATTGCCCTGTAAACTACAAGGCAGGCGCAGTTTGCATGACAACTTCAAGAACTCCCCAAAGCGAGCCCTTTGTACCCTGCCCCATGGAAAAGTGAGACACAGAAGGTGTTGCTAGGGTATAATAGCAAAGATCTGGATCCTCACCGGGCACCCTAACCACTGCTTCACACTACCTCTCAGCCCCTAGCCCTAGCGGGTCTAAGGAAGGGCAAATAAGTGCATATAAAAGGGGGGGAGATCTTAATGACTGGTATTTTAGTAAACCCCAAGAGCCCAGTTAAAGGATTAACACTCTAAAATGGAGTGGGGATTGGTATGCTTAATTCATGGGGACAATAAAGTTTTAAAACTGTTCAGTTGAAAATACTTGACAGAAGAGCAGAATCGTACAGCTGTAGCTTATACTGGATGTGTCAGTCAACAGATTATCCACTAGTTATCTATGAGCTAGAATCTTCAGTATGGCTGTTATAGGGGCATCCATAGTCGAATCTGTGATGGAAGGAAAATCTTTTACTGACATTGGTCCAAGTGTATGAAATGTCCACAATGTTAACCATCTTCTTTAGGAGGTGTGAACCAGCCATTTTTCTCATGTAGCTGTACTAGAGATTTATAGGATTGCTGTTCTCTTGCTAGGTTATATTGGTTCTTATTTGCTCCAAACTGTACTCTGGCTTTTCCTTTGACTAATGTGGCATTGATCTGCGTGATGACAGATTCTGTAGAATAGGCACTGTTACCCTGTTTAGTAAGCAGCTCCACGCATAATGCACCTCCACCGAGAACATACCCGCCAGTGTGCACAGGAGAGACTACTCTCACAAATGGAGGATCAAAGGGAGTTATCCTTAAAAGATTCTACACCTTCTTTTTCTTCTAAGACTTGAAGATCACTATGCAACAGGCTATCAGGATGTTTTACATGCCAGTCATATAGGCTGTCATTTACAAGTTCCACTGAATAAATCCCTGACTTGTAACTCTGCGACTTATATATATCCCTGAGTTCTTTCATAAGTCGATCTGAAGCCTGGACAGACCCAGAGACTGCACCATTTTTTCTAGGATTGCCAGATTCTCTTTTTCAATGCCACCATCCTCTGTCTTCTTTCCATCAACAGGTTCTTCCTCCTTCATATCATAATGATCCAGATCAATATCTTCACCCGTATCTTCCTCCTCCTCCTCTTCTTCTGATGTAACTTCTTCCATTGTTCCATTCTGGCCGGTCAGCAATGGTTGATCTAACATTTCAACATCGGGATGCTGGGGAAGATTACCGTATGTTTTGCTCTATAAGACACACTTTTTCCCTCCTAAAAAGTAAGGGGAAATGTGTGTGAGTCTTATGGAGCGAATGCAGGCTGCGCAGCTATCCCAGAAGCCAGAACAGCAAGAGGGATCACTGCGCAGCGATCCCTCTTGCTGTTCTGGCTTCTGAGATTCAGAATATATTTTTTCTTGTTTTCCTCCTCCAAAAACTAGGTGCGTCTTGTGGTCTGGTGCGTCTTATAGAGCGAAAAATACGGTATATAGTCTGCAGAGGTCGCATATCAATCGTTTCAATTGTTGGAGAAGCAGAGTATTGCTCTTTTTAATATCATCTAAATGCTCCAATACTGAAGTCAAGTTGGGGTCATCTGATTCCACAAACAATATTGGCGATGAAGAGGGATAAGACTCCGTGATGTGGCAGTCGGGAGCCTCCCAACGCCACTGCCGCCGCCGCTCACCATCCGCTGCTTAGCATGCGTAACGTCCCAGGTTCAACCTCTGCCGTTTCCAGGAAGGGCTGGCAGCATCCCCTGTCTGAGGCCCTGCAATGCTGCTGCCAGTCAGTGTAGGCGCTACTGAGCTGGATGGACCAATGGGCCGGCTCAGGGTAAGGCAGCTTCCTGTGTTCCTGTGCTCTCCACTCCCCTTGTTTCTAACACAGCTTTGAACCAGGTATGGGGTATGAAAAAGAGGCCCTCCAGACCTCTCTACCTCCCCAAGCCACTCCTGTTACTGGCCCTGATTTGCCCCCCCCAATGTATCTTTGAATTGTAGCATTGGAAGGGTCCCACAGAGCCATCTAGCCCACCCCCTGCAGTGTAGGAACTCTGCTCAAAGGTACATATTTACTCTCACGGTTTCAGCCACCTTTGTTTCTGCTGCTCCCTGGCATGTGGCTCTCAGAAGGTTCCCTAGAAGAAAATGCTTCCCTCCCGCTCCTGCCCTGGAGGCTCCCAGCCTCGCCCGGCACACAGCTTCCCATCCTAACCTGATTGCAAGCCGAGCTCAGGGAGTACTGCGGGTGGCAGTCGCAGGGCTGGCAGCCTTGACCGCTGGCCAGGTTCCAGAAGTTGGGAGCGCAGCGGTCGCAGTTCTGCCCCTGGACGTTGGGCAGGCACTGGCATTGCCCGCTGTACCGCTCGCACTGGCATTGGTCCTGCGACGGGCACTGGCTGCGAACCGTGCCCAGGAAGTTACAGGAGCAGCCTGCAGGGAGGGAAGGGACAGAAACACTACACACAAGAGAAACACCAGTGCTTTCAAAATGGCAGGTCGAAGAAAGAGGCTCCGCTTGGAGGGCGAAGCAATGGATCGGCACAAAAATTAAATATGCAATCATGTAGATTTAAAAAGAAGCCACGCCTCATTTGGGCATAAGAAACCTAGGCAGCTTTCACACTTCAGCAAGGTAGTGCAGTGGGGGGGGGGGAAATATGGGGCACGAAGGGGCATTGCAGATAATCGGACTCCTAAATTGTTCCCCACAAGCCTTTGTGTGTGATAAAGCAGCCATCCTTGTTCTGTGTGGAAGGCAAAGAAGCCTTCCTTCTCATCACTGCACCTCAGCCCCAGCAACATTACTAGTCTCATTTATTAGCAATCCTGAGGACTAGAAACTGGATTTTTGTGTTTTGTTTCATCCCCCCTTTCCTATTTTTTTAAAAAGAAACAAGAAGCTCACATTCTTGGTCCTCTGAAATATGCCATATACGGAATTAGAACACCAAGTTCCTAACAGCATTTTGAAAACGAGCTTTCCTCTTGGGTCTCAATATAAGTGGCCTAACTTACAGGAAGGGGACATGGGTGCCTTAGGGGGTTTCATTCACAGTTTACAATTTTGTTGAGATCCGAACTTGGGAATAACAAAATGATATTCGGTTAAGATTTAAGGTGCAGCTGGTCCCGGGACCATAAGCCCTGAGTGTTTGCGGTGATCTCCTTCCTCCATAAAATTAACAGGTCGGCTGTTGACAAAATAATCAGGAAGCCTGAGGCCTGATCCCCTTTCGTTTACTGAAGGACCACCAAGAGTCAAGGTTAGGCAGGTAGCGATGGGAGCAACATATGCCGGATGGAAAACACATCTCTCTCCACAAGAGACACTCACGGCGGCAGGTGCGTCGTGTGGCATCCCCATAATAGCCTCCCTGGCAGTGTTGGCACTGGTCACCCTCGGTGTGGTAGAGGCAGCGGAGGCAGCGGCCTGTGCGCCGGTCACAAGATCCCGGATCTGCCACATCAATGTTGCTGTTGCATGCGCAGGGCTGACACTGCCCCCTGGCCTGCCAAGGGTTGCCGTAGTAACCAGGAGCGCACTCGTCACAGCGCGGGCCTGTGTGAGGTAAAAGGCGCTGTGTGAGATAAAGGGCGTCGTTCATGAGGTAAAAGGCGCTGTGTGAGGTAAAAGGAGCCCGGTCCCCAATCTCCACTGCAATACACACATAAACCGCGGCCACAGGTCTATCAATGCACTCAAGTTCCCAGAGAAGCGAGACTTGAGAAGGAGGTTACCATGTGGGCTTCTGTCTCTGTTACACCCCTTCCTCATCTCCTCTCAAGCTCCTAATCCTAGGGCTACAGGGCGCTAGAAAGTTGGACTTGCCTGTATAGCCTGGGAGGCAGCTACAAACTACTGTCCCAGAGCGGCCATCTTGGCGGCAAGAAGCAGCAAAATGGCGTCCAGAGCCAGGTGCCTCAGGGCAGGGGCAGGGCCGGCAGTGGCCCCCTGAGGCCAGCGATGGGTTCCCATAGAATCCGGACACGCAACTGCAATTTGGGGGGACAAAAAGGGTTTGATGAACATATTCGTTGCCATTGGTGTGGGGGCTCATCCCCAGGGCTGTTTGTAGATTGTGGTGTGGTCCTTTGGAAGTTAGGCCTCGCCAGGAGGCCTTTCCCTCTGGACACCTGGATACACCCCCTACTTCCACCGGGTGCCGTCCCAGGATGCTCACCTTTGGCATCGATCTCCTTCTGTGTGGCCCCGGCAATGCAAACAGCTGCCCGTCCGCGGGTCACATTCCTCCGAGCGCCCGTTGCAGTGGCATGGGCGGCAGCTGGGGAAGCCCCAGTGGCCAGGCTGGCAGTGGTCACAGCGTGGCCCAAAGGCACCAGGCCGGCACGGGCACTGACCGTTGAAGTTGTCGCAGAAACCGCTCAGAGAGCCTTCCCTGTTGCACTGGCACACTGCAAGGGGAGAGAGGGAGAAGTCATGCACATGCTCCCTGCCACTGCTCCTCCTGACACACAAGGTAACGATCCGTGGGCGCCTCCTGCCCTGCTCATCACGTGCTGCAGTCCATCCCCCACCATAGGCAAACCCCCTTCACCCGTGTCTGCTAGGGTGCTTCGCAGTCTGTGCTGAGAAGTTTCAACATCCAATTATGCAAATCAGAGAATGGAAACGTGCTTGCTTTGCATTCAAATTAATGCACTCGCACAATCTTTTCCTGAACCTGATCATTTCAGATTTTTGCATATCCGTCAGCTAATGGCAGGACGAAGAGGTACATCAAAGGACAGAGAGAAAAATAAAGAGGGCATCTACAAAAATGCACAGCTGCTCCAGTTTTGTAAAAAAAACACACAACGAACCCTGTCGTTTGAGTGCAAGTGCTACAATATCTGTAATAGAGGAGCTGTCTTGAGGAAAGTAAAAAGGAGAGTGAGCTCTTTTGAATGTAGCACTAAGAAAAACTGCGAATTCTGTGAAGGTGCAAACATGAGGTGGGGAGATTGAGTCCACTTTGCTTTTCCTCTGGTCCTGTTGCAGCTGGGTTGTTGCGAGCTAAACTATGGTTTGGCTTAGCATGGTGACAAACCTGGGTTCGTGGTTTGTCTCAGTCTCTTCTTGTTCCTCTGCCCTCCTAGTAGCAGTTGGCAGGGCAGGCGCACTTACCTGACCTCCTGCCACCTGAATCACTGCAACTTACTGGGAGGGAGAGGTGAGGTGGCGGGGAGGTCAGCACGGTGCAAGTGCAGGATTGGTTCCATTGGTGCGTTTGCACTGTGCTGACCTCACCACTGCCTTACCTGTCCCCTTCTGGGTGAGTTGTGGTGACTCAGGTGACAGGAGGTCAGGTAAGCACCCCTGCCCTGTCAGCTGCTACTGGGAGGGATTAATAGTGGGTGGAGGAGCAAGAGGGAGGTGGGGGCATGCTATCATTTCCTCCCCCCATATTGCTCCTCCATCCCCAACTCTGCAAGCAGCTCCTCTTCTGTAGCCCAAGGAGGAGTTTCAAATGCGGGTTTGCACTTTGGAGGAGCAAGAGGAGACCGGACAGCTCTCTGCTCCCAGTGGTTCCGTCCTAGCAGACTGTTTACATCAGCACTGACTGACACTCAGGAGCCCAGCGAGGACCGGCCCATGCTTTCAAAAGGAAAGACAAAAGAATTTGGGGAGGAAAGGTCGGAACCTGAATTATATTCACCTTTGCAGCCACCGGGACCAAAGCCGTAGGTGCCGGGGGAGCAACGTTCACAGCGGCGGCCCACGACGTGAGGCTTGCACTGGCACTGCCCCCCATCCGGACGGCACTCGGAGCTAAGCGATCCCTGGGGGCTGCACAGACAGGCTGGGGGCAAAGGGAGAGTGAGTAGGAGGCAGGAGAACGAAAGGAAAGAGGCACCCTTCTGCTATAAGCCAGCAGGAGCCTCTCTTCCTGTGATATACATAAAAGGGCCTGTGAAAGACCCTGAGAGAGGTTGCAACGGCCGTAGCTCAGGAGCAGAGCCTCTGCTTTGCGTGCAGAAGGTTGCTGGTTCGATCCCTGGAATCTCCAGGCAGGGCTGCGAATGTGTCTTGCCCAAAACCCTGGATACCTGCTGCAAGGCAGTATAGGCCTACATGGCTCAGATGGTAGAGTATAAGACTTGATTTCAAGGTCGTGAGTTCGAGCCCCATGCTAGGCAAAAGATTCCAGTGTTGAAGGCAGCTTGCCCACTCCAGTATAAGATGGCGAGAAGCATGATCTATGTGGCTAGGGCAGCCCCACCCATGCATGCAACCTAGCAAGAATGTGGCGCAGGATTGCTCCCTCTTAGTGTGGGCCTTTTGGGTACCACCTCTCTCAGCTCACCCTGAGCTCCCTGTAGCACTTGGGAACATTTCCATTGCTTGCTAGGACGAGCGAAAGCCTCTACTGCAACCTGTGGACTATAGCCCCCATTACCCCAGGCCACTGGCCACACGGGCTGGGGCTGATGGGAGTTTGAGTCTGGAGGGCCATAGGTAACCCATTCCCGGTCTACCTGTGCAGTAAGGATGTATTGCATGGTGAGTTGGTGGTAAAAGGTAAAGGTAAAGGGACCCCTGACCATTAGGTCCAGTCGTGGCCGACTCTGAGGTAGCGGCGCTTATCTCGCTTTATTGTCCGAGGGAGCCGGCGTACAGCTTCCGGGTCATGTGGCCAGCATGACTAAGCCACTTCTGGCGAACCAGAGCAGCACACGGAAACGCCATTTACCTTCCCGCCGGAGCGGTACCTATTTATCTACTTGCACTTTGACATGCTTTCAAACTGCTAGGTTGGCAGGAGCAGGGGCCGAGCAACGGGAGCTCACCCCGTCATGGGGATTCGAACTGCCCACCTTCTGATCGGCAAGTCCTAGGCTCTGTGGTTTAACCCACAGCGCCACCTGCGTCCCTGTGAGTTGGTGGTAGTTGCTTGTTTTTAACACTCACGCAGTGCCCCCTGGTGGATGATGGCCGACATGCTGGTGAGCAAGGTGACGCAAGGCTCCGGCGTCGGCGCCTTAACCACAGGCCGAGCCTGCTGGGCGCAGCGGTAGCGCTCAAAGGTCTCCTTGCGGGCGATGGAGGCGGCGTCCCCGGCGATGAACATCTCCAGGGAGGAATAGCGTGGCATCAGGACCAGCTGAGCGGGGAGGGGAGCAAGAGGGAGGTAGGGAGAGAGGAAGTGTTATTTGCAGCAGGCCACGGTCCCCCCTACAGAAGATGCAACCGGAGTCTCGACACTTACAGAGTCCAGCAGCACTGCAGCCCCTTGCAAATGGTCACGTCCTCCGTAGCGGGTGAACTCTACCCGGATGGTGTAGCTGAGCCCTTGCTCCAGACAGACTGGCTGCGGCAGCACCACAAACCTACAGAACAAGAAAAGGCCTGTTTACAGCAAAGGGGAGCGGAGGGCCTGGCGGGTTTTTTTGCTGTGTGTGATGATCCTACGGCGCCTTCCTGAAAGCCAAGGATGGGAAAGAACCGCCTGCCCCAGTGACTGCCACATCTAGGCAGCCTGTTTTGTCCCCTGCAACGGATGGGAAGGCGCTGCTGACTTCAGCAGAGCTCTGGAAGGCGCCTGTGTGAGAGGCAGGGCAAGGAAGTTCTCCCAGGGTGAGACCACTAATTCCTGGTTGGTTTTAAAAATTGCTTTTATTAGAGAAGTTCTTGGGTTTACAAAAGAACATACATACAGTGGTACCTCGATTCTCGAACGTTTCTGCTGACGAATGTTTCGGAACTCAAACGCCGAAAACCCAGAAGTAAATGCTTCCATTTTTGAACGCGCCCCAGAAGTCGAACGGCTTCTTCTGCATGCTTCTCAATTTTCTCAATGAAATTTGAAGACCGTCCTTTGCACCTCGCTTTTTGAACGTTTCGGAACTCGGACAGTCTTCGGGAATGGATTGCGTTCGAGAACCGAGGGACCACTGTACATCGTCTCTCTTTTCAGATTATAAAGTCATTTCTACAGATCAGTGTTGTATATGGCATAAGGTTGAGGGGGGGGGGAGAAGGAAAGAGATTTGGGGAGAGAGAAGGGGGGAGAGGAGAGCATTGTATGTTTTTCATCACTCACCGGGATGAGGGTGGCAGAGGTGTCGTCATGACATCGTCCACAGGGATGGTGTTTCCACAGGGGCTGCTGGTGGGGATGGGCCCAGGCCGGACCACAGACACTTTCACCTCTTCCCACTTTCCTGGAAGCTGAGGAAAAAGGAGGGCTTACAGTGTGGCTGCATGAGATGCGGAGGTAGGCCAAGACTAAGATGGCACCCCCTCAGAAACAGCCTTTAAGGTGTTTTTTGGTTTTAGGGGGAACAGCCATAGCCATAGCTGAGTGCAGGTCTCAGCTTCCACCCTAGACATCTCCAGGCCAGTTGGGGGGAAAAGCCTGTCTTGAAATCCTGGAGAGCCAAGAAACCCAGAACAGACCTGGAAGATTTGGGAACTAGCGGCAAAGGCAAAACTAATTCCAAACGATTTCAAAGTTTACATTTCTTCAAGCTGAAGCTCAGAACATTCTGAACTCCGAAAAGCCGAATTCTGGGATTGGACTTCTTAATTGGAATACAGTGGTACCTTGGGTTACATACGCTTCAGGTTACATACGCTTCAGGTTACAGACTCCGCTAACCCAGGAATAGTGCTTCAGGTTAAGAACTTTCCTTCAGGATGAGAACAGAAATCGTGCTCCGGCGGCGTGGCAGCAGCAGGAGGCCCCATTAGTAAAGTGGTGCTTCGGGTTAAGAACAGTTTCAGGTTAAGAACGGACCTCCGGAACGAATTAAGTACTTAACCCGAGGTACCACTGTATAGTATTTCTTCGTATGTCGCTGACCTATTGGGTGATATTCAGCTAAGCTTTACTCAGAATAGACCCATTGAAATGGGTGGATATGACTAAGGCCTCATCCACACATCCTTTTGCCTGCCACTTTCCCCCAAGAAAACCTGTGGTTTAGTGCTAAGGAGCAGGATTTCCGGGGGAAAGCAGCGGGGCAGAGGCGAAACTTTATTTATTCCCCTGAGAAATACTTGCTCTGAACTTCATGTAAAGCTCTGAATGCTTCGTTAAAGAGTTTTATATCTGGATTTATATATATGAAGACTGGAAGCCCAAACTGCACCCCCCCACTGTTTGTTTATGAATGGAGCAGAAGTAGTACGGGAGGCAAAAGCAGAGGTACCTGAGGCTCATAGCGCAGCAGAATGTCATACTCCATGGAGAAGGGCACATTGTTGACCTGGAACTCCACCACAGCGCCCTCCAGCACCCGGGCAAACCCCAGCCCTGTCCACGTAGCCGGGTGGCCCGTGAGGTGCACGCGCTCCATTACTTCAGCTCCCTGCCAAGAGAAAGATCAGTAAGACTTTGTGCTTCTCTTAGTTAGTTGTTAGTTAGTTGTTGCTAACCTGGTGCTAATGCACTTGGACTACAACTCCCATCAGCCCCAGACATCCAGATGGGGTTGGACTAGGGTACCTTTCCAACCGTAGCTGTCAACCGTCCCTTATTTGGCAGGAAACTCCCTTATCCCAGCGTTGTGTCCTGCTGCTGTCCCTTATTGATGATGTCCCTTAAATTTCCCGGGTTTCAAAGGAAGCAGCTCCTCTCCCTCCCTCCCTGCTGGCCAGGGAGGAGGGAGGCTCCAACTGTGTTGCTTGGTTGCCCGGCCCGCCCCCCCCTCCGGCCTCCTCTCACCAGCCTCAACCCCCGGGAGCCCCTCCCCGCCGCCATCCTCCTCGCGGCCGCCGAACTGAGCGTCTCTGCCTGGGGTAGCATCTTTGTAGCTTGGACTTCGTTTTGCACGAAAAGTGATTGCTGCTTGTAGTTATTTAATTGCAGTGTTTCATCAGCTTGAGCAGCAACCTCTGGAAATGAAGGGCTAAAAACCGGCGCTGCTCTCCAAAATTATCTGGTCCCTTTTAACTTCGTATTTCAGCTGGTTGATTAAAAGCCCCTTTTTTGGCTGCTGATCCCTTATTTTCAAAGTTGACAGCTATGCTTCCAACTCTACGAAACCCTGGAGAGCCACTGCCGGTCAGGTTAGACACTACTGTCGGTACTCAGCAGAGAACGCTTTCCCACACCCCTGCATATAAGCAACCGCAGGCCCACGTCCTCACCTGGAGAAGCCGGGCCTCTTCCGCTTCATACGTATAATGGTCCAACGCGGTGCGGTAGTAGCCGGTCTGCACTTGGCTGCATTGCCTGCCCACCATGTGGCTCCGGCAGCGGCACTGCCCCGTCTCCATGGCACACCTGCAGCAAGGCAGCGCGGGAGGCTCAAACGGGAAAGGTGGTTCTAGCCCATGAGAACACGCTCACCCGCCTCCTGCGGTCCAGGGATGGGCAAATCTGTCTATTCCAGCTCCTCATTTTTCTACACTTATGTCCCGCTCTCCACATTTCCAAATCGGTTTGTTTCAAGTCCTCTTGAAAATTCATTGATGATTTTCTCCCAACGTACAATTTTCGCCAATAGACACGTTTTTGCAAAGCAATTTCCCCCTCCCTGAATGCTTTTGTTAGGCACAATTCTCCCCCGGCACGTGCTTTTCTGCACACATTACTCGCTCGGAGAACTGCAGAGTTTGGAGAAACGCAAATTTTGAAAGGTGCCTGCGTTTCAGTCCGCTATTGTTTTGGAAAGTGCGAATTAACTACAGCCCCAAATCATTTTTCTCTCTCCATCTCCTCCAGTACCAAGCTAAAAGGGCCCTGTATGGAAGGCGCTGGGAGGCTGCTCCCTTGCTAAATAAAGCTAAGCAAGTTCAGTTCCGGCCAATGGACTGCTTGGGAACCCCATTGCTTGCTGCCTTAAGTTCCCCAGCAGAGAGGCGGGGGTAGAAATTCAATAAATAAATGAGCAAATAAAGAGGAGGGGAGGGCTCTGTCTCTTTCCTCACCTTTCCTTCCAAAGTGACCTATCTCTGGCGCAGCAGATCATGCCTGCCTCTCACAAACCCTCCTATATGGGTTGGGGAGCAGAAGAGCTGTGCTGGATCAGGCCAGCACCCCAGATGCCCTTTGGGAACCCCGAGAGCAGGACCCAAGGGCAAGAGCCCTGCCCCTTCCTGCAGTTTCTCACGACTGCAGGAAAACTCACTGCAGGTCCTTTTCATGCAAAGAGATTGCTCCTCAGCTGGTTTGCAAAGCCCACATTTTTGTCTATGGTATTGCTTATTGGGGGATGCAGGTGGTGCTGTGGGTTAAACCACAGAGCCTAGGACTTGCCGATCAGAATGTTGCCGGTTCGAATCCCCGCGATGGAGTGAGCTCCCGCTGCTCAGTCCCTGCTCCTGCCAACCTAGCAGTTCGAAAGCACGTCAAAGTGCAAGTAGATAAATAGGTACCGCTCCAGCAGGAAGGTAAACGGCGTTTCCGTGTGCTGCTCTGGTTTGCCAGAAGCAGCTTAGTCATGCTGGCCACATGACCCGGAAGCTGTACACCGGCTCCTTCGGCCAGTAAAGCGAGATGAGCACCGCAAACTGGCTGGACCTAATGGTCAGGGGTCCCCTTTACCTTTACCTTATTGCTTACTGGGTTTCTATCCCACCCTCCCTCAAGGGCCCCTTGTTGGGATCGTGCTCCCAATCCCACCTTCCTCAGCCTCCCCCACCCACCCAGGACACTCTCTCCAGCGCCCCCTTACTGGTTGTCGCGGGCGCCCCCTACGTCACAGTCGCAAGGCCGGCAGCCATGAATGTCAGGGCTCAGCGCCCAGTGCTCCGGCTGAAAAAAGAGAGACGCAATTATGTGTCAGCCAGTCCGGGGGGGGGGGGGGGGGGAGACACAAGCAAAGGGAGGAGGGAAAGCAGGGCAGCCTGTTACTCACCAGGCATTGGTTGCAGCTGCGCCCGGTCACCAAACGTTTGCAGAAGCAGTCGCCTGCAATGGCGTCGCATTGGGGCCCGTCCTGCACTGTGCCCCGGGGGTCGCACTGGCAGCCTGGTGGGTTAAAGACAAAAATAACCGAGTGCATAGAAGAACAAGCCTTGCTGAAGCAGCGCCAGCATGGCTTCTGCAAGGACAAACCTTCTCTCATGAATCTATTAAGAGCTGAAAGTGTCAGCCAGCCAGCAGAGAGAGAGAGAGGTGATCCAGTTGACTCTGAGCTCATCCCGTTATTTCTAGGCACAGATCAGAAAAATCCTGCTGTTTACTGCTGAACTGGAACAAACATCAATCTGTAGAATTAATTACGCACTCACTCAGATTTGTTACATCCAGGGCTTTTTTTCAGCTGGAACTCACCGGAACTCAGTTCCGGCACCTCTAAAGTGGGTGCCATTGCCACAATAAGAGAACAAGAGATCATGTTGAGTTCCGTGAGCACCTCTTTTTCCGGAAAAATAGCACTGGTTTCATCCCACGCCTCCTTCAAACAGGAGTTCAGGGTTGCCCACAACCAACAGATACAATGAGATCATGCCATTAACACTTTTACAGTGTTACAGGAATGTGCAGGGATTTGAGCACAGGTCTCTTCAGTCAAAGTCTTGCGCCAGCTTTCCTCAACCTGGTGCCATCCAAATTTTTGGACCCATCAGCCCCAGCAAGCCTTTCCAAGAGTCAAGGATGATGGGAACTGAAGTCTAACCAGCTTGTGGTTAGCCTGTCTTACACTCTGTGCCCATGGTTCTCTGGGCCATACTTTCAGAATAAAAACTTGCTCTCGTCACACCAAATATTTATTGATAAGAAATACACTGGAAAATGAAAAGAAACAACTCCTAGCATTGTCCTGGGATCATCCTCAGTATCACTTGATGCTCTTGCTCTTATTTTGAAAAGATTTGCAGGTCCTCATTTTACATCTGATGGCTTAACCCCCAGATAATCATTTTTCTATACTGATTACCAGTGAAAACACAAGGATTTCTCTACTGAGATAGTCAACAGTTAGCTATTCAGCAGGTAGCTTTGTCTTGTGGTAATAATGAATTATCACAAGGTTTTGAAGAAATACATTACAGAGGACGTTTCTTTCAGAAATACCGGAATGTCATATCTGTTTGATTTTAAAACAATGGAAAATATTTTACCCTTATAATTAACCCCAAAGATGACCAGCAGAAAGGGAAACAAACCATTATTGGTGATATCAGAAATATATATATTTGGAGGAGGGGATATTGGCCTTTTTTATTTTTATTTATGTGTTTTGTGGTTTTATATTTTGATTTTATCCTGTGAACCGCCCTGAGACCCCCGGGTATAGGGTGGTATATAAATTCAATAAAATAAAAAGTGTGTATTGGCAATAAGTTATATGAAATCGATATATGGAATAGATGGGAGGTTGGGTCTTTAGTGTTAAGACCAATTTATGTCTTATTGTTTGTTAAGAAAATTCTGTATCTATTGTTATTCCTGTGTGTAATTTGGTATTTGTGTTTTCTCTCTTTTTATTTTCTTGCTGTATCAAATAAATAAATAAATAAATACCCTGCAAACTATTTTTTTCTAAAAAAAAATACTACTGCTCTATAAGACTCATCCATCGCATCCTGGTCACTGTCTCTTCGAGCTCCTGCCGTCGGGACGGAGATACAGGACAATGAAGACAAGAACAAGCCGTCTTAAGAACAGCTTCTTCTCCAGAGCGATCTCAGCCCTGAATGGGAAGCCTGGACTTTGAAAGTCATCTAATCTTCCTTGCTGTTTTATACTGTATTGTTTTAATTAGTGTTTTTATAGTTGATTTGATTTTGTGTGGAGTGCCCTACCTGGGTGGATGGAGCAGCCAAGTAATTTCGTTGTCCCCGAGAGGGGGCAATGACAATAAAGATATTATTATTATTATTATTATTATTATTATTATTATTATTATTCCCATCCTAAAAAGGAAATGTGCATGTGTCTTATGGAGCGTATGCAGGCTGTACAGCTATCCCAGAAGCCAGAACAGGAAGAGGGATTGCTGCTTTCACTGCGCAGTGATCCCTCTTGCTGTTCTGGCTTCTGAGATTCAGAATTTTTTTTTTCTTGTTTTCCTCCTCCCAAAACTAGGTGCGTCTTGTGGTCTGGTGTGTCTTATAGAGAGAAAAATATGGTGTATTGCATTACACTGAAATGTTTCTTTGACCAGTGTGGCGCACCACAAACCTTTGAGAACCACTGGTCTATGCGGTGCGCTGCACTGGCTAAGCAGCCCACCCAGAACCACATCTAAATGGCTCAGAAAAGGAACTGGATATGCTCAGGGAAACCCCATTGGGATACCTACGTTGGCAGCCTTGGGGGTTCTCCGCGTTGAGGCCGAAGAAGCCGGTCTTGCACTTGTCGCAGCGGACTCCCTGCACATGCTCCTTGCAGCGGCATTGCCCAGCAATCAGCCCCAGCGCTGGGTCATCATGGGTGTCGCAGACCCCGCCATCCAGGGTGCCGTCAGGGTCGCAGTCGCAGGCTGTCCAGGGCGGGCACAGAGCAAACCCCAAAATTAAAGGTGCAAAGAGAAGCCGCTAATCCCTATCTAAACTAGTAAGAAAAGAAAACCATTCCACTTCCTTGGAAGAGATCTGTTCCCTTCTTGGGAAAGCGGGTCTTCTGTGCCGGCTGCAGTTCTTAAACCGTAAACAGATTGAGGTTGAATCCTGACAAGACAGAAGTACTGTTTTTGGGGGACAGGGGGCGGTCGGGTGTGGGGGATTCTCTGGTCCTGAATGGGGTGACTGTGCCCCTGAAGGACCAGGTGCGCAGCCTGGGAGTCATTTTGGACTCACAGCTGTCCATGGAGGCACAGGTTAATTTTGTGTCCAGGGCAGCTGTCTACCAGCTCCACCTGGTACACAGGCTGAGACCCTACCTGCCTGCGGACTGCCTCGCCAGAGTGGTGCATGCTCTGGTTATCTCCCGCTTGGACAACTGCAACACGCTCTACGTGGGGCTACCTTTGAAGGTGACCCGGAAACTGCAATTAATCCAGAATGCGGCAGCTAGACTGGTGACTTGGAGTGGCCGCCGGGACCACATAACACCGGTTCTGAGAGATCTGCATTGACTCCCAGTATGTTTCCGAGCACAATTCAAAGTGTTGGTGCTGACCTTTAAATCCCTAAACGGCCTCGGTCCAGTATACCTGAAGGAGCGTCTCCACTCCCATCGTTCAGCCCGGACACTGAGATCCAGCGCCAAGGGCCTTCTGGAGGTTGCCTCATTGTGAGAAGTGAGGTTACAGGGAACCAGGCAGAGGGCCTTCTCGGTAGTGGCGCCCACCCTGTGGAACACCCTCCCTTCAGATGTGAAGGAAATAAGCAGCTATCCTATCTTTAAAAGGCATCTGAAGGCAGCCCTGTTCAGGGAAGTTTTTAATATTTAATGCTGTACTGTTTTTAACACTTGATTGGGAGCCGCCCAGAGTGGCTGGGGAAACTCAGCCAGATGGGCGGGGTATAAATAATAAATTATTATATTATTATTATTATAATGTGAAATCATTTCCGCTCTTAAAGAGAGGGGTTCTAGTCCTCAAGCCTGCCGAGAAACCTTGCCCAAATTAAATCTCAGCAAGCTCTGCTGCAACCACACGGCGGTGTCTGTGCAAAGACAGCCTCTGCTAACTTGGCAGCAAAGAAAAAGCACTTTGTTTGGAGGCTCCCAACCCGCAGGTGCAGGAAGAAAGGGGTCCTGGTGATGCAAAACAGAAGATTTCGGCTTTGGCAACTCCACGTTAGCTTCCGAAACTGGACTCCAGGCTTGCCACCTTTGCAGATTCTCACGCTCCGCACCGCTGCTGAACAGTGGAGCCTTGAGCTTTCGAGGGAACGTGCCAAGGCCAGGCGCAGGCCTTTTAAAAAAAGGCTCTGCTAGCAAAACCCACATGCCAATATTCTTTGCAAGCTGTGGGAATTAGGCAGAGGGCGAAGTTAAGCAGTTAAGTAGAGTCAAGGCATGGGTTGGCAAACTAAGGCCATCTCTGGCAGCCAAATCCGTTCTGACATCTTCGCTCCATCATTGTAATTTAAAATTTTTATGCTGTAATCTCTATAGCCTTACGCTGTCTGATTTTAGAGCAGGGGTCTGTAACCTTTTTCAGCCATGGGCTGGTCCACCATCCCTCAGACCATGTGGTGGGCCGGGCTATATTTGGGGGGCGGGGAATGAATGAATTCCTATGCCCCACAAATAACCCAGAGATGCATTTTAAATAAAAGGACACATTCTATTCATGTAAAAACATGCCGATTCCCGGACCGTCCGCGGGCTGGATTTAGAAGGCGATTGGGCCGCATCCAGCCCCCGGGCCTTAGGTTGCCTACCCCTGTTTTAGAGGAATACCATGCTTAGGCCCTCTGTTATTCACTGTGAAGGACTTTGGCTATATAAAATAAACTGATTTTTTAAAATTATCCATCGCAGCAACCTAAACATTTAAAGCCCTCATCAAGGCTCCTCCTTCAAGTTCCTGTTCTGCAGGAATGGGGAGTCAGGACAGCCTTGGAGATGCCATCAGCCGATTCAGGCACCTGCACCCTATGAAGCACAAACAGCTACTTTCCCAGCGCTGAAAGAGGGAGCCTTTCCACAAGAAAGGTCCTTCGTCCCTGCAAACATGCAGACCGCAGCCCCATCTCCACCCAGCCACCCGCCCCAATACAGTCGGCAGACTCTCACCGCGGCACACGCTGGGGTCCCGGATGTCTTTGGTGGGGTCCTTGTAGTAGAAGGGCTTGCAGAGCTGGCAGTGGCGGCCCATGGTGTTGTGCTGGCAGTCGTCGCAGACCCCGCCGCTGCTGTTGCCCGTGGCCAGGTACACGGCCATGTCGAAGTGGCACTTGTGGGAGTGCTCGTTGCAGTTGCACTCTGTCGAGAGGCGGCAATCACATCCCTGACTTCACCAACCCCTGTCACCCAAATCCATGTGAATCCCTAAATGACCTCAGCCCCAGGTATCTGAAACAGCAGCTCCCTCCCTACAGACTGGCCTGGGAATTAAGATCAGAGGAGAAGGCTTCACCACAGTTGGAAATTCATGGGGCAGTGGCTCATGAGAGGGCCTTCTCAGTGATGGCCCCGAGAATGCGGAACTCCCTTGCCATGGATGTAAGCCTAGCGCCATCTCTTTGCAGCCTTTCAAAACTGAAGAGATGAGCAGGCCTTTTCTGTGGTGGCTCCCTGCCTGTGGAATACGCTCCCCAGGGAGGCTCGCCTGGCACCTTTGTTACATAGATCTTTAGGCACCAGGCAAAAACATTCATCTTCTCCCAGGCCTTTGGCTAATTAAACAATCTATGGCCTTTTAAACTGGGGGTCGGTATTATCTTGTTTGTTACTGTGTTATGTATTTTTGTGTTTTCATATTGTAAACTGCCCTGTGATCTTTGGATGGCGGGTGGTATATTATTATTATTATTATTATTATTATTATTATTATTATTATTATTATTATTAAACAGATTAAAATTACTTCAACTTTCTAAGCATCTGGGTAGGCTTGTCTAAACAATAATGTTTCTAGCAGGGCCGAAAAGGGTCCAGTGAAGGTGCCTGCTTGACCATAGAATTTAACAGTTGGGACTATGAAAAGCAGTACAGATATGTGATGATCAAAGCCCCCCGAACTTGAAGCATGGGAAGTCCCAATAAAAAAATTATAATTTGGATTACTGTATTTTTCGCCCTATAGGACGCACTTTTTCCCCTCCAAAAATGAAGGGGAAATCTGGGTGCGTCCTATGGGGCGAATGCAGGCTTTCGCTGAAGCTTGGAGAGCGAGAGGGGTCAGTACGCACCGACCCCTCTCGCTCTCCAGGCTTCAGGAAGACATCCGCAGCCTAGGCAGCCCTGCGGGAGGTCCCGCAGGGCTGTCTAGGCTGCGGATAGTAGCCTGCTTCCCGGAGCGTCGGGCGCCCTGAAAGCAGAGAGCCCGGCGCTTCGGGAAGACATCCGCAGCCTAGGCAGCCCTGCGGGAGGTCCCGCAGGGCTGTCTAGGCTGCGGATAGCAGCCTGCCACCCGGTGGGCGGGGCGCCCTGAAGCAGAGCGCCCCGCCCACCGGACAGACATTCGCAGCGTGGGGAGCCCTGCAGGAGTTCCCCGCAGGGCTCCCCACGCTGCGGATAGCAGCCTGCCGCCCTGCGGGCGGGGCGCCCTGAAGCAGGGCGCCCCTCGCGCCGGGCAGACATCGGCCAGCCCCACAAGCTCGGGGGACAGCAGGGAGGCGCATCACTGCCATCCCGCTGTTCCTCGACCTGGTTCGGTTTCCCCAACCTGCTTTTGGGGGGGAAATAAAGGGGGAAAAAATTTCCTTTATTCCCCCCCAAAAAACTAGGTGCGTCCTATGGGATGGAAAATACGGTATTTGATATGCATATGTATAATTTGGAATATTTAATGTAATTGGATTGGATTGTTAAAATGGAAAACTTAATAAAAATGATTAAAAAAGAAAGAATTTAACAGTTGGAAGGGACTGAAGCGTCATCTAGTCCAACCCCCTGCAATGACCTCAATAGGCAGGGAGTTCCAAAGTATAGGTCCTGCCACACTAAACAACTGAGCTCTTACAAACATGGAATGGGCATTATGTGGCACCTGTAGCAGCGGCAATTCCACCAGTATATGATGGTGTACAGCAGCCTTTCTCATCCTGTGGGTCCCCAGATGTTGTTGGACTACAACTCCCATCATCCCTAGCTAGCAAGGCCAGAGCTCAGGGATGATGGGAGTTGTAGTCCAACAACATCTGGGGACCCACAGGTTGAGAACTGCTGGTGTACAGTCTTTCAAGCAACGCCTTCTATTGGGACTGGCGGTAGAAAAATTCCGACTCATGGGTTTGTCGGGAGGGTGGCTCTCATTCCCAACCACGACTGCCCTCTCACACGGTAACCCTTCAGCTTTGCCTGTGGAGGCATCAACGCTCCTCCTGGCTTCCCTGTTCCCTCAACGCCCCCTCCTCAGATACTCACTCTTGCATGCGTTGGTGCGCCGCCCCTCAGCCGGGCGCCAGGGCAGCTCGTGGTAGAAGTTGTCGCACTGCTCACAGTTCAGCCCGTTGGTGTTGTGCTTGCAGACGCACCGGCCATGCACCTGCGGGCGGAGAAAGGGGGAGACCCAAGCCACGCCCATGGTGAATGGAAGAGGGCAGGTCTTTGCCTGCTCTCCTGCGTTCAGACTGCACACGACCTTCCTACCCTACATCTTCATGGGCATGCCGCGCCCTTCCCAGGTACGCATCCACAGAAGTTAGGCTTGCACCCCACATAGGGGACAAAGGCCACGTTGGCTATGTATATTTTGAACTAAGTTGGTGCCCCAATAAATAGTTGGGTTATGATTCTAGTCCTTAAGATAAACTTGAAAATGCATGTGCTTTTTCACATGGCTGGGGGAAATTATGAATATGTTCCAGCGGTCAGAGGCTAAAACTTCAGAGCTCTGCACAGTTCTTCATCTCTGGCTTTAGCTAGCAAAAGGAGAAATGCTAAAGCGGGCTTCCTTAACCTGGTACCCTTGTTGGACTACAACTCCCATCATCCTGGATTGGCAAGCCCAAGAGGCTCAGTGGTTTAGACCACAGCGCCACCCTTCTCTACAGACCAGCCTGGGAATTAAAATCTGCGGAAAAGGCCCTCCCGATGGCTTCGCCGCTCTCGGAAATTCAGGTGGCAGCAGCTCATGAGAGGGCCTAGTCAGTGACGGCCCCAAGAATGCAGAACTCCCCTGCCACTGAGGTAAGCCTGGCACCATCTCTTCACAGCCTTGGAAAATTGAAGAGATGAGTGGGCCTTTTCTGTGGTGGCTCCCTTGCTTCTGGAATGTTCTCCCCAGGGAGACTCGCTTGGCACCTTCGTTACATATCTTTAGGCGAAAACATTCCTCTTCAACCAGGCCTTTGGCTGATTAATATCCTACAGCCTTTTAAATGCATTTGTGGGAAGGGGGTTATTGTTTTGTTTAATTCTGTTTCAATTATTTATTTGTGCTTTTACAGTGGTACCTCAGGTTACAGACGCTTCAGGTTACAGACTCCGCTAACCCAGAAATAGGACCTCAGGTTAAGACCTTTGCTTCAGGATGAGAACAGAAATCGCGTGGTGGCAGCAGGAGGCCCCATTAGCTTAAGTGGTGTCTCAGGTTAAGAACAGTTCCATGTTAAGAACGGACCTCCGGAACAAATTAAGTTCTTAACCTGAGGCACCACTGTATGTTGGTATTTTTATCTTGTGAACCGCCCTGAGATCTTTTGAAGGAGGGCGATATATAAACCAAACAAATAAGTTGTGGGAGGAGTCGGCACGCCTAATCAAGTGCGGTGTGTGCCTATGAGTGTTCCTAGCGCCTTACCATGCCCTCCACGTCAGCAGGGCTACGGGCGAGGGGGGCGCACTCCGAGGCGTGTCCGTAGCAGAAGCAGTTCCCACGCAGCACCATCTCGTACACGGCATAGTAGTACTTCTCCTTGATCTCCCGCCGCGAATCCAGCAGGTCGTCTCCCAGCGTGTGGAGTTTGGTCAAGTTCACCCGCAAGTTGGTGACCTTCAGGAGATCTGGCGGGCAGAGAGGTTGGAATGAGTGAGAAGGCAGACAGAGAGAGAAGCATCCCCACTGGGAAACAGCTTTCCCGGCTGGGGCTGTGGGTTCGAAAGCTGGGCTACGTGGTGGGCTATGAATATCAGAGTTGTCAACCCCCCGCAAGCTATCGGCCAGGACCAGTCAGAAGTATGTGCACCACGACGAGGGGAGAGGGAACAGATTCCCAGCCGCACACAGAGAGAAAGAGAAAAAGAGAAAGAGTGACAGACAGAGAGAGGCCACAGCTAAATCTAGCAGCAGCCAAAGCAGAAATCTGTCTAGGACCAAATTTAACCAGCCCCCAAATAGAAGTAAAAGGCAGGGCCAGCTGCTGTCCACACTAGGATCCCAGGGAACTGTTTGCTAGCTAGCTATTTGTGTATATGTTTCTCTTTCTTAGGGAAAGAGGGTATGTTTGTTGGGTACGTTTGTCTAGATTTGTGGTCCCCATTGTGGCATCTCTGTGACACCCTCAAACACCCCTTTAGTGTCCACCAACGCCCTCTCCCCCTCTCCTAAATTTTAGTATATATATATTTTAAGTCAGGGTTTTTCCTTCTTCGTTTGTTGATTTGGTTCAGGAATTGTTGCTGTTGTTGTATAGCGTTTCAATTGTGTAGGAGGGATGTAGGTGTTTTGCAAGTTTGTTTGTTGGGGGGGGGCAACATTCTGAGCTTTGCCGGCTTTTCTTCTGTGAAATCAATGTCTTGCCATGTTCATAAATGTTTGTTATCTCTCCTAATGTGCCCCAGGCCAAAAAAAAAGTCTCAAAGACGAGGATCCGTTGTTTGTGATGAGAAAAGATTGACTCAGCTATTTGGATCTGGTGAAAAGAACAAAATACCTTTTACAGGAGGAACATTCTCAATTCCCAATGCATGGTCAGAAGGTCCGGGAGACACAGCCTTGCTAAACTTAAGCAGCTCTGGGCCTTATCACTACACGGGAAGGAGTCTGGATTTGATATCCCGCTTTATCACTACCCGAAGGAGTCTCAAAGCAGCTAACATTCTCCTTTCCCTTCCTCCCCCACAACAAACACTCTGTGAGGTGAGTGGGGCTGAGAGACTTCAGAGAAGTCACCCAGCAGCTGCATGTGGAGGAGCGGGGAAGCGAACCCAGTTCACCAGATTACGAGTCTACCACTCTTAACCACTACACCACACTGGCTCCACATACTATGCCTTTGTATATCCGGTAGCAGAGGGATAAGCAGCTGAATTAGGGCCTATAACACCAGCATGGGATGGTAATGGTTGGCAATGTCTTGCAGTACCACTTCCTCAGCATCTCCAGGTAGGGTTGGGAATGATTCCTGCATGAAACCCTGAAGAGCCACTGCCAGTAGGTGTAGACTGAAGTGTAGGTGGGTTCCCACAAGGCAAGGCGCAGTGATAACAGCAAAAACCTTTATTGCACTACAGAACTGAACAACAGGGACAAAGCAACTGCTTATATACATTTCTGAAGGCCTGGGCCACTCCCACTCCCAACGTGATTGGCTGTCTAAACTTCCAAGCTGCGAATCATGACTCAGACTTTAAGGGCCAATGGCAGAGGCCCAAATCCTGAAATGTTCTGTGACTGGAAATCATGTATCGAATCAGAACACAGGAGCTCAGATTCCTTAGTCCAGACCATAGCTGTCAACTTACAGATTTGAAAATAAGGGATCAGCAGCCAAAATAAGGGATTTTCCAAGCACAGGTATGTTCAACTTCTGAGCCCCTCCGAGACAAAGGCAGAAAGCCCAGCCAGCAGCCAAACAAAGCCTCAAGCGGTGGTTCCCACAGCGCAGCAACCCGGCAAAGGGGATGCAGCAAGGAAAACCACCGTCACCTCTCCGCTGGGAAGCGCTGAGCAAAGGCGAGTCCTCAGGCAACGCGGCTGATTTGATTGGCACAAGGCATGCAAGCTCCACCCCCCAGTCATTCTTAGACTCCTTATTGGGTGAGCAACGCAGCCAAGCAACACAGTTGGAGCCTCCCTCCTCCCTGGCCGGCAGGGAGGGAGGGAGAGGAGCTGCTTCCTTTGAAACCTGGGAAATTTCAGGGACATCTTCAATAAGGGACAGCAGCGGGGCACGGCGCTGGGATAAGGGACTTTCCCACCAAATAAGGGACGGTTGACAGCTATGGTCCAGACTCAAGCTCAGGCAAACACAGGCCACTGAATACATAACATAGACAATACTGAACTAGATGGACCAGCCATCTAGATCAGTATAAGGCAGCTTCCTATGTTTCTACATGGACTGGAGACCTGGCCTGGGAACCATGAGAGTTATAAATGTAATTAGAAAGAATTCCTTATTGTGTGATTGCTTGTTTTTTAAAACCACAATTCACTAATGAGCTGCTATTTCCCAAACGAGCCCACTAGACTCATCCATTCATTTCTACCTCACCCGTCCGCTAAGATGCGTAAGGTGGCTCACAACCTTTTGCACACTACAAAAGAAGAGCAGAACGACAGAACAGCACCACAACTCCATGAAAAGGCAGAAAAGTTCTCACTGAAATGAGAAAATATCCATCTCGACAAAAGGATTTCCGTTGCCTGTCTGGAAACAGTGATGGGGCCACGCATACTTCGCCCAGGAAGTAGTTCCAAATCCCGGGCGCCACAAACAAAAAGGCCTTCTCCACGACACCTGCCCTACACCCACCGCTTCTCAGGTGGTAGGAAGACCTCCAAACCAGAAGGTTCGCTCGTGGCAGAGGAGGAAGGATGCAGCTCCTGGAATGGGCCAAATAGCCCAGGGTGCACATGTAGTGCTGCTTTTACGACAGTCGATCGCATGGCCTAATAAACATGGGTGTGCAAGTTTCTTGCTTGGTTTGCACAAACAATGTTGTGACACATTACTGCTGCAATTTTGGGGCCTGGGTTCTGCCTACGTAATATATATATATATATATATAGAGAGAGAGAGAGCGCGCGTGCATTTATTTATACAGTGGTGCCTCGCAAGACGAAATTAATTCGTTCCGCGAATTTTTTCGTCTTGCGATTTTTTCGTCTTGCGAAGCACGGTGTCGGGAAAGTTTTGGAAAAGCTTCAAAAATCACCAAAGTCTTCAAAAACCTCAAAAAAGGCTACCACACCGCGTGCTATGAGTTGCTCCTCGAAGTCAAGTCGCAACTGTATTAACGGTTTTAAGAAAAAGGAAACAAACTTGCAAGACGTTTCCGTCTTGCGAAGCAAGCCCATAGGGAAATTCGTCTTGCGAAGCAACTCAAAAAACCAAAAACCCTTTCATCTTGCGAGTTTTCCGTCTTGCGAGGCATTCGTCTTGCGAGGTACCACTGTAGTTATATTAAGATGGAAATATTTGGTGCAGCAGAAATGTTCCAAGATTCTTCTCTCATTCGGAGGTCAGAATCTCGTTTGTCCACTGGGAATCCAACTCCTCTTGGGGGGAGGGGGCAAATACACAGTACGCCCAGCCTCTCCCTGCCCTAAACCAGCTCCTCCCTCCTCTGGCTCCCTCCCACAGAGAGACTCACTCAGGACAACCTCTCACAGAGATAGAGACTCACTCTGGATTTTGGGGCTGTAGGGGTCACGGATGTGGATAGCTGGATCCAGCACTCTGTAGATTACCTGGAGCAAGGAAGAAAGAGCAGAGGGTCAAGGAGCAACAGCCAGTTTACGAGAGCATAATCCTGCAGCCCTTGGCCTGGGCCTCTACAAGGAGGAGGCAGTCTGCAGAGACCTAACGTACATGGTGTGTTTGGTGCTGAACCCATCTCTCGACCCCAACCCCCCAACATCTCCCGTCAGAGCTAGGTCAGGTGCAGGTCAGCACACAAGACGCAAAGTTTGGCAATGTAGTTTACTTTTTTATTCAAGAAAATGGCATACTGCTCAGCAACAGGTTTTGCCTCTACAGAGCAGTTTCCAGGATTGGCGGTCTCCTTCTCTGCTGGATGTTGCCCAAGCAGCCTCAAACTACAGAGCACCTGTAATCTCTGTTCTGCCCTACGCATTGCCCTGAGTGTCCTTGGAGTCAAGGAGAGGGGAGCTAGTTGCAGTAGGAGACACAGATTCCTGGAATTCTTCACCAGCGGCTTTCCCTCCCTCCTCTGCTTCAGCCTCTGTGTCTGAGCTGCTCCCTGTCACAGGCTCTCATCGCTCACTAAAGCCTGTTGCTTCTTCAGCATCCAACCATTCCTCTCTCCCCCTTACCTCTCCTCAGTGTCCCACCACCAATTCCCAGGCTCTGAGCCTTCCTCCTCTGGGGCTTCAACTTGGGGGTTCCCGGACTGCTACCTCCCACCGCTCCTTGTCATCTAGCCCATCCCTGACACCCCCATAGGAGATCCTACTGCTCCAGACGCCCTGCTTTTTTCACTCACCTCCCCCTCAGTGGAGGGCTCAATGTCCGAGTAGCGTGACTCACAGACAACATCGTCCACACGCCGCAAGGGTCCCCGGGAGGCAGACGGGAAGGAGGCGGCGCAGTCGTAGGCAAAGTAGCGGTACACCTGCCAGGTGCGTCCAAAATCTGCCGAACGCTCCACCAACATGGCTGCCGGCCGGAAGGTCTGCAAGGGGTAGAGGAAAATGGGAATCCTTGCATGCGTCCAGAACTATCACCTAGTAAGTCGGGGTGGAATAGGATAGAGCTATGACTCAACCCGTTCATATGTGGACGTCATCACTTGATGCACCAGTTGCCAAGGGACCAGCGCACATGGGTTGGGAACTCTGTGGCCCTCCAAATGCTGTGGGTTGGACTACATCTCCCATCATCTCTGACCAACGGCCTTGCTGGCTGGGGCTCATAGAAAGTTGAAAGGGACCCCAGAGTCATCTAGTCCAACCCCCTGCAATGCAATGCAGGGATCTCAGCTAAAGTATCAATGACAGATGGCCATCCCCTCTCTGCTGAAAAAACTCCAAGGAATCCATCCATGGGATTGGGTGGATTCCAATAGCATAGGGAAGGGTCCCCAACCACCTGGTACAGATTTGGGGAGGGCGCAGGCAGGAGCGGGGACCCCACTGCACAAGCATTCATCCTCACGCCAACAGGACGCAGTGGTCGGCTACCGCCCTGTATCTCTGAAGCGAGGACAAACGAGAGCAATAATCACGCACAAAACGAAGTCGCAGCTGCGTGCAAAGTCGAAATTAAAAGAGCGAGCCGCCCTGCAAATCACTTGTTACGCAGCAAAGCGTTTACAAGCATATTCTTGGAAATGCCGGTTTAATCATCCCCTCGTTTAATTTTAACACAGCTCATTCCCGCAGCGGGGAGAAAAAGTTTCACAACAATGTCCTCTGATTTTCTCCCCCCGTTTGGGGGCATCGGGAAATAATCGAACATAAAAATCCGCCCCCATTCCTCCGCAGCTTCTCTTTCCATTGCAAACAGCAGGCATGTGGCGCTGGTGGGGGCTGGAATTCCAACTGGGACTGTGGCAAGGGGGAAAGGTTAAAGACCCTTCTTCCCACACCACAGCTGCAAACGGACCCAGCAAGACACACCCTGACGTTGGCTATGTGCATACGTTTCTTTTTAATTGCCCGTGCAAGGACAAACCACATGACTAATGTCATCTCTGGCCTGGACCTAAGAAGGGCAGCAGATGTTCTCTGATGCGAACACAGAAATATATAGCGTCAGAGCAGCGATCCACCTAGCCCAATGATGCTCACGCTGACTACCACTAGCTCTTACAGGTCTCAGGCAGAGGACCTTTTCCATCTCCTTCTACCTGATCACCTGAAGGGGCCAGGAATTGAACCTGCAATTCTGCCTGCAAACCCAGCAGCATGGTGGGGCTTTGCCGCTCACCTGACCTCTGCCTGGCTAAGTTGCTGCAGCAGACCAGGAGGGATGTGGTGGCGGCGAGGTGGGTGTGGTGCAAACACAATCCAGTGCTCCTGCTAGGGCGTTTGCACCGACGCAACCCCCTCTCCATCTCCGTGTGCTGCAGAGACTCAGCCAGACAGAGATTGGGCGAGTCATCGTACGATGCCATCTGCGTGCTCCACCGCTGAGCTATACGGCTCCTTCCCCTGTTAGGAAATGAACAGAATGGCAGAGAAGCGCAGAAATCCGCTCCACTTCCCAGTGGGGAGGGGTTGCGGTGGACCGCGTGGCCACCCACTCCCCACCGGGGCGGGGGACTTTGTCTCCCGTTGCCCGGGGGATCCCGGTCATATCAGAGCCCAGCCAGCCAATCCGCTGGCCGGGGGGGGGGGGCATGGCTGGGTCAATTTTAATCAGAGGAGCGAGCCAGAGGGCTTCCTCTTTGGCTTGCTTCCTCAAGCACCCGCCCTCCCTCCCTATTTTGCAGGTTTTAGGCGGTGGCCTTGCTATGGACCTTGGTTGTTCGCCGTTGAGGGGCCTGGTAGGAATTTTTCCATTTGGCAAATTGGCACTGGCCATTTGGTTTTCACCTACCTCTTAGCAATCGTTACAACTTTGTTAGGGTTGTGGTTAGGCATTGTTTGACCTTGTGATTGGGGAGGGGAGGTGTGGCCATCACCTGCCCCTCCAAGCTTAAGGGTATTCCGTTAAAGAAATCTGGGGGTGTTGATCTTGTCCGAAGCCCAGGTCAGTGGCTAGGGCCATTACACGACCCCAACGGGAACACCAGGGGGAGCTTGAGTTGGTATGCATCGACAGGGCTCCTCCATCCAGTGGTTTACCCTTACCGGACTTCCTGCGCATCGGGCAGGAGTTAGATATAGTCAGGTCCAATCAATGCCTAAGCCAATACCACTCACATTCTGTAATTCAATAAAGTTGTGGCCAAATTTGCCCAATAACATAAACCCAATATTCGTGTCCTTGTGTCTGTTATTTCCCAACGAGCGGCTGGCTGCGGGGTCTTGACACGCAAACAGACACTCACTCGTGCATCCTGAGGATCTCGTGCTTCGTGGGGGCTTCAAGAACATCTTATAGGGTTTTTATGAAAACCTACGAGATGGCTGTGAAGGCCGCTAAGAAGTCCTACTTCTCGGCCTCCATTGCATCCGCTAGCTCTCGCCCGGCACAATTATTTAGTATAATTCGGTCTTTAACGTCCCTCAAAGGACAGCCAAATTTAAATAACAATTTGACACACAGCTGTGAGGCATTTGCGAGCTTTTTTGCGGAGAAGGTCTTGTTGCTCTGCCATGACCTCCCTGCCAATTTGGATACAATAAAGGAACTGGAGGCCCCTCGACTGTCCTCGGGTCCAGTATTGGACCACTTCGACTGGATATCCCCAGCCGATGTGGACAGACTCCTCCGAGCTGGAAAGCCCACCATCTGTCCTCTTGACCCGTGCCCGTCTTGGCTGATTAGAGCGTGTCCAGACGAGGTGCGGGCTCTCCTGGGGGATATCATCAATTTGTCCCTTGGCACGGGGACATTCCCAGGGGAACTGAAGGAGGCAGTGGTGCGCCCGCTCTTAAAGAAAACATCATTAGATCCTTTAGATCTATCCAATTACCGCCCGGTTTCGAATCTTCCGTTCCTGGGTAAGGTGATTGAGAGCGCGGTTGCTGAACAGCTTGGTGGGTTTCTGGATGAAACATCGGCTCTGGATCCATTCCAGTCCGGCTTCCGCGCTGGTCATGGGACCGAGACGGCTCTGCTTGCCCTAACAGATGATCTTCGTAGACAGCTGGATCGAGGCGGGTCGGGGCTGCTGATTCTTCTAGACTTGTCAGCAGCTTTTGACATGGTCGATCACGAACTTCTGGACCACCGCCTTGCCGACGTGGGGATCCAGGGCACAGTCCTTCAATGGCTGCGCTCGTTTCTCTCTGGTCGGGGACAGAGGGTGGCGCTTGGGGGGGAATTGTCATCGCGCCACTCCTTGGTGTGTGGAGTGCCTCAGGGTGCGATTCTCTCCCCGATGCTTTTTAACATCTTTATGCGCCCCCTTGCCCAGCTTGTCCGGAGTTTTGGGCTGGGCTGCCATCAGTATGCTGATGACACCCAACTCTATCTGCTGATGGATGGCCATCCTGACTCGGCCCCAGACACACTGATCAGATGCTTGGAAGCTGTGGCTGGATGGTTACGTGGGAGCCGGTTGAAGTTAAATCCTTCGAAGACAGAGGTCCTCTGGCTGGGACGGGATGATACGGGAATGAGGGGGCAACTCCCATCTCTTGCGGGGGTGCAATTAGTGCCAGCACCGTCCGTTAAGAGTTTGGGTGTAATCTTCGATACCTCCCTCTCCATGGAGGCGCAGATTGCAGCTATTACAAAGGCGGCATTTTTTCATCTCCGCCAAGCTAAGCAGTTGGCTCCTTACCTCTCTCGCCCTGACCTAGCTACTGTGATCCACGCGACGGTCACCTCCAGACTGGATTATTGTAACTCGCTCTACGTGGGGCTGCCCTTGAGACTGACCCAAAAACTCCAGCGGGTGCAGAATGCCGCAGCGAGACTCCTTACGGGGTCTTCGCTTAGAGATCACATTCATCCGGTGCTATACCAGTTGCACTGGCTCCCGGTGGAGTACAGGATCAGGTTTAAGGTGCTGGTTTTAACCTTCAAAGCCCTATACGGCCTAGGGCCCTCGTACCTACGGGACCGCCTCTCCTGGTATGCCCCACAGAGGAACTTACGGTCTTCAAACAAAAACACCTTGAAGGTCCCAGGCCACAGAGAGGTTAGGCTGGCCTCAACTAGAGCCAGGGCCTTTTCGGCTGCGGCTCCAACCTGGTGGAATGCTCTGTCACAAGAGACAAGGGCCCTGCAGGACTTGACATCTTTCCGTAGGGCCTGCAAGACAGAGTTGTTCCGCCAGGCATTTGGTTAGGGCGCAGCCTGACTCCCTCCTTTGGCAACCTTTACAAAACTTTATGGCTGCCATCAATCTTGATTTTAATTAATTTTTATAATGTTTTTATAATGTCGCACTATTTGGTGTTGTTAGCCGCCCTGAGCCCGGCTTCGGCTGGGGAGGGCGGGATATAAATAAAATTTATTATTATTATTATTATTATTATGGTGGCTAATGTTCAGGATGCTGACCCGTTACGATGGCTGCATTATTAGAGGCACTATTACGGTTGCTGAGGATCATGGGCAAGAGGGTGTTACTGCTCTCATGTCCCACTTGCGGGCTTATCATCAGCATCTTTGCAAGAACGCAATGCTGGACTTGATGGTCCTTTGGTCCGACCCAACAAGGTTCTTCTGATGTCCTTGAGGAAGCGTGGATCCCTATTACTGGAGAAGAAGCCCACCTGTTCCCAGCTGGGATGTACCTTACCTTGAAAGTCATGATGAGGTGAGTGAAGTGGAATTCGGCCTCCAGGTCCAGGCGGATGCTCACCTGCTCCACACCTGGAGAGACAGACACAGACCCCTGTAAACAGCTGAGGACTTAAATGACACTTGTAAGATAACAGAGATAGGGACGTGGGTGGCACTGTGGGTTAAACCACAGAGCCTAGGACTTGCCGATCAGAAGGTCGCGGTTTGAATCCCCGGGGTGAGCTCCCGTTGCTTGGTCTCTGCTCCTGCCAAACTAGCAGTTCGAAAGCACGTCAAAGTGCAAGTGGATAAATAGGTACCACTCCAGTGGAAAGGTAAACAGCATTTCCGTGCGTTGCTCTGGTTCGCCAGAAGCGGTTAGTCATGCTGGCCACATGACCCGGAAGCTGTACACCGGTCTCCCTCGGCCAATAAAGCGAGATGAGCGCCGCAACCCGAGTCGGCCACAACTGGACCTAATGGTCAGGGGTCCCTTTACCTTTACCTTTTTAAGATAACAGAGACTTAGGATATGGACGTTAAGTGGAATGAAGGATATAAAATATGCAAAATAAAAAAATTCCTTCCAGTAGCACCTTAGAGACCAACTAAGTTTGTTATTGGTATGAGCTTCCATGTGCCTGCACACTTCTTCAAATACACTGAAACAAAAGTCACCAGACCCTAATATATAGTGAGAGGGTGGGGAGGGGTATTACTCAGAAGGGTGGTGGGAAGGGGTGATTGGCTGATAGGTGTGGTAAACCTGTTGATGACTGCAATTGGTCTTACAGAGAAAAGCAAGGGGTGAGATGGCTAAAAATAGCTTTATCATGTAAAATGAGATAAAATATGCAGCAATAAATGTTAAATATGGAAACCATGGAAAAGTGGAGGGAGATCTAAGGGTACAAGGGAATCTTGTATTTGTCCTTTTCTCTCTTTTTTTAGTTAATTACATGTGATATTGTTAAAAATAATTGGAAAAAAATAATAAAAATTGTAAAAATAAAACAAAATGGAGAGACAGACACATAGGGAGAGGAGTCGGTGTTAGAGAGGCCCCAGCAAAACTCCATTCTACAAGGAAGCAGTTTTCAAACCGTGCTCAGGAGTTTCTTAGAAGCTTCTCAGGGGCTTGTTTCTCAGCGGGGAGATCCGTTAACTCACCGCTGCTGATCTCGCTACGCAGAATATATTGGGTGCATTTCTAGGGAGCAAGCTTGGCTCATGTAGGAAAAGGAGGGAAACCCAACAAGCCCAGCCAACAGCCTGTTAGGCCTAGTGTAAGTACAGTGGTACCTTGGGTTTAAGTATTTAATTCGTTCCGGAGGTCCGTTCTTAACCTGAAACTGTTCTTAACCTGAAGCACCACTTTAGCTATGGGGCCTCCTACTGCCGCTGTGCCTCCGGAGCACGATTTCTGTTCTTATCCTGAAGCAAAGTTCTTAACCTGAGGTACTATTTCTGGGGTAGCAGAGTCTGTAAACTGAAGCGTATGTAACCCAAGGTACCACTGTATGTAGCAGCTTCAGGCCTCGCCAGTCCAATAGGACTCAGCTCTGGGAACCTCTGTTTTAATTGCCCACAATGATACAGAGCAGGGGTAGGGAACCTCAGGGCCAAAATGTGGCCTTCCAGGCCTCTCCCCAGACCACACCCCCTCTCCCAGGCCCACTCTGCACCCTACTCAAGATTGATTGATTAATTCTTTTATTTGCAAATCTAACAAAGGGGGGGAAATAGTTACGATACATAAAACAAAGAAAAAGTAATATATGAATATTACTGTTATTATTAATAATAACAGTACTACCATGAGCTTACACCGAGGGTGAAATAACCATCAATAGACCCATCTTAAGCTAAACATAAACATTGACATATGCCCTCCAAATAGGTTTCCACAAGAAATTGATGTCTGTGTAAAAGTGTGTTCAAATGTAACCAGGGCAGTGAGGTCCTCAGACCGTCCCATAATAGATGGTGGTTATTTATCCTTCTAGGCACGGATGGATTGCTCGCAAAGGGATCCCAAAATCCCCTTCTGTTGTCCTGCTGTGAATCCTTGTACTAACAGTGATACAGTTAATGCACTTTTAAATAATATTTCCGCAGCGTGAAGATTCACAGCAGGGCAACAGAATTTGCAAGCCCACTGCAAGCTCAGAGACTTACACTAAGAGACGATGGGCTCAACCAAACCTCCATTCAGCCTGCTGATTTCCCCCTGGGGAAACCTACAGTTTAGCGCTGAATCGGGACAAACAGCAATCAGGTTTTTGTGTGGACTGCCATTTCTTCCGATTTAGCACTAAAGAGCGGTGGGGACAAAGGCAAATCTGCTTGGATTCATGCTTTCGAGGCCTGGGGCAAGTGCCTATATTTAATATCTACAAATATCAAAGATTTTGCCAATGCAAAATATGGATGACAACTTCATGCCAAAAAGTATATATCGCTGGTTTGGGGCTGCTGGTGGTTGCAGTCGAAACAATGTCTGGAGACCACCAGGTTGCTGAAGACTGTTCTAGATTAATGCAGAAAATTCTTGTGCAGGTGGTACCGGATTTTAGGGAGGAGGTCCATAGCAGTGTAAGTGCCATGCGGATGACCCAGGACGGAAACGGTCAAGCTGCTAGATAGAGCCAAGGCTCCCACAATTGGCAGCATCACTGTGTTCCTGCAAGTAGCGGGCCCCTCCTCTGTTGTCTCCCGCCCCCGCCTGGCCCGGGTCCAGGAAAGAAGGGACTCTGTTGGGTATGATTCAGCATTTCCTCTGCGTAGGAGAGAAAGGAAAGGAACAGGGCTCTGGGGACACTCTCTCAGCCGTGCCATGTCCCAGACAAAGAGCACTCTCTGCAGGCTCACGTAACCGGGGCACAGCGAGTTCACCCAGCTGTGAGGCGACAAGGCTTGTCACAGGGCAACACACAACCCCGAGAGCAGGAAAGGACACACACACACATGCACAAACTTCCCTCTAAAGAAGGATTGCCTGATGTAGATGGAATTTAATATCCCTGACATGTACCATATAGGGTGGGGTGTGCAGACTTGATGAGAAACGGTGATAATAATAATAATAATAATAATAATAATAATAATAATAATAATAATAATTCTGGCCACTCTGGGCAGCTTCCAACAAAGATTAAAGATACATTAAAATGTCACACATTAAAAACTTCCCTGAACAGGGCTGTCTTCAAATGTCTTCTAAATGTCAGGTAGTTTATTTCTTTGACATTTGATGGGAGGGCATTCCACAGGGCGGGAGCCACTACCAAGAAGGCCCTCTGCCTGTTTCCCTGTAGCTTTGCTTCTCGCAGTGAGGGAACCACCAGAAGGCCCTCGGGCAAATGTAGAAAGAGGAAATATCCTCACAGCCAAAATTGTGGACTTCTGTTTCTAACATGGTGGAGTCCAGCGCGTGAAGTCAAGAATCAAATGTCTCATTTCCGAAAAATTGTGGGACTCAGAGGTGCCCTTCTTCTGACAGAGGAAGATGCTTTCTGGTGGAGGAAGAGAACCTTTGGACCCAAGCCCAAATTTTTAGCCCTCGTGGTTCAGGATGAAAATGTTTTTAAAAGTAGCTGAAAGAACCTGCTATGCAAGTAAGCAAAAAATATATACACGTATGCAAGTAAACACACGCTGCACAAAAATCGAATCATGTGGCAACCTCGCAGAGATGAAACCCCCGCTCCTTACCATTCTCCGACTGCCACCAGGCCTTCCTGCGGTTGAGTGCAAAGGCAGTGATCACATTCTCAATGCGGTGGCTGTTAGGATTGGACAAGGCCTGATAGGGCCGGCGTGAGTCGCACACGAAGCACTTTTTCTCGTCCTGCAAGAGAGATACCCGTATGCTGAGCTACGCATGCGCCACATGATCACACTCCTCAGGCGAAGGAGGGGTTTGGTACAGAAAACAGCATCCAAAGAAACTAAACTTTCATCTCTCTCTCTCTCTCCTTGAGCAATTATGGTTGCAAAGATAAGCTGTGCGCATGTGTGAGCAGAGCTAGGTGAAATCGCAGAAGCTAGTGATACAGGGTGCCAATGACCTGTGTGTTTGTGTGTGCACGCAAACTTCCATAGAATCTAAGAGCAGGAAGGGACCTCCAAAGTCATCTAGTCCAACCACCAGATCTGCTGTTTTAGCATACCTGATTCAAGAGCCGTCTACACTCTGCTCAATAACCTCTTAAAGGAGAGTCCAGCAGTTCCCAAGTTAGTCTTGTTCCACTCTCAAACAGTTCACGCTGTCAACAAGTTCTTCTGAATGTGCAGTTAAAACTCCCTTTCTTGTCATTTAAGTCCACTGGCTTGGCCCCTACCCTCTTTGTTATTTGTTTTTAGTTATTTATTTTACAATTCAGCCAGCTAGCCCTGGGGATTATCTAATTGATTTTTGAATTTTATTGTTATTCATGTTTTTATACCGTATTTTATGCTGCTTTTATAATTAAGTGTTTTAAAGTGTTTTAAATTTGTTGTTAGCCGCCCTGAGCCCGGTTTTTGAACCGGGAAGGGCGGGGTATAAATAAAATACTATTATTATTATTATTATTATTATTATTATAAAAACACACACACACAGGCTTTTCTGTGAGGAACTCAGAGTGGCATGCATGTTTCTCCCTTATTCCTGCCTCCTGCAAGGAGTTAGGCTGAGAGAAGGTGTGACCAGCCCTAGGTTGAATTGGGGTCTTCCTGTCTGCAGTTCTCCCAAGAGTAGCAAGAAGCAGACCTGGTCTGCGCTCCCTAAGCATGCACACAAAAGCTTATAGTTGGTCTCTAAGGTCTCTAAGGTGCTACTGGACAATTTTTATTTTATTTTATTTCGTCTGCTGCTTCCAGGTAGAGCAGAGGATGCTGTCCTGTTAGCAGTGCTGAAGTAAGCATCAGTTGCCAGTTTGGTCGGTGCTCAGTTTTCTAGTCTCTCAGGCTCAGAATAGAGGTCCTTTAAAGAAATAATTTGCCCGCCGACCTTCGCTCGGCAACACTCACCTGCAAATGGCTGACAATGCAGTAGGGCTGGGGACGCCGCAGGCCGCAGGTGGAGGTGGCGAAGAGGCGGTCGGCCCGTCCTACCAGCAGATCTCCCGTGTTTGGGTAGCAGCTGCCTTGGGAACAGCCATGTGGAGGCTCAGGCTCCTGGCAGAGAGCTGCCCCCAGCACTGTGGAGACAGGGAAGGCAGAGAGAGGAGCAGAGAGTACAGAACAAGGGACACTGTGGCTGGGTCCATGAGGTTCGGCTCATCTTACGGGTGATGGATGCAATTACAGTGGTACCTCAGGTTAAGTACTTAATTCGTTCCAGAGGTCCATTCTTAACCTGAAACTGTTCTTAACCTGAAGCACCACTTTAGCTAATGGAGCCTCCTGCTGCTGCCGCGCCACCGGAATACAATTTCTGTTCTCATCCTGAAGCAAAGTTCTTAACCCGAGGTACTGTTTCTGGGTTAGCGGAGTCTGTAACCTGAAGAGTATGTAACCTGAAGCGTATGTAACCCAAGGTACCACTGTATGCTTTTAAATGCTTAAATGTAATAGATATGGGGAGTTTTTGACTGATTCCAGACTGCCAGGGGGGGATCCCAGAGCATACCGAACTTTAAATAGGTAAAAGTACTCCAACATCCTAGTACAGTGGTATCTTGGGTTACAGACGCTTCAGGTTACAGACTCCGCTAACCCAGAAATAGTACCTCGGGTTAAGAACTTTGCTTCAGGATGAGAGCAGAAATTACAGTGGCAGCGGGAGGCCCCACTAGCTAAAGTGGTACCTCAGGTTAAGAACAGTTTCAGGTTAAGAATGGACCTCCAGAATGAATTAAGTTCTTAACCTGAGGTACCACTGTACAGCAAATCCACCCCTTTAACATAGCTGTCAATTTTCCCTTTTTAAAGGGAAATTCCCTTATTCCGAATAGGATTCCTCACAAGAAACGGGAAAAGTTGACAGCTATGCCCTTTAAAGAAATAAACAAACCTGACTTTTTGCGGTTTGGAAAGTGGAGAGGAACTGTCTCAGAAAGTGTGGGGTGACTAAAGGATTAACTGAAAGACATGCAAACAGCCTGTAAACCAGGGGTAGCCAACAGGGTGACATACAGGTGTTGTTAGACTACAACTCCCATGATCCCTGACTGCTGATCATGATAGCTGGGGCTGATGGGAGTTGGAGTCCGGCAACATCTGTAGAGCACCACATTGGCGACCTCTGGACGAATGTCCCTTGTGATATAACCACCTTGTAAACAAACAAATCAAAATGAATTAAAGATCAGGCATAGTCCAACCATAGTGTAAAGTTTACGCAAGCAAACCCGGAAGAATACTGAATTTTAAAAAGTCCTCTGGAAGAGTTCCTTCAACTTGGCATGGTAGAGGGATAGAACCTATGCATTAACTGGAGTTCAAGTGCAAATCAGACCCGCTAGCTAGACTGCTGTCAGCAGTTGGGTGGCGGAAGATTTGGTATCCATAAAAAGGCAAGACAATGGAACTCCACAGTCCAGAGGATTATGATAGGACTTCCAAGATATAACTTCAGCATCTGAGGTGACAACAGAGAGAAAGATGGCGCCAATAAGGAGAGGCCTGGGTTCTTCAAGATGTGGATCCTTATATCACCCTACAGGTTGCTAAATTCCTAACAGCCGTCCTCTCGTACAAGAGACGGAATGGAATGTTAGCTGATTATTGATAGTTATAAGAATTTTCTATAATTACATGAGATATTGATTTTAGTGTAGTGCCTAAATTTTTTATTTTTTTTTAAATCTTAATGTTAAACTTTTCTTATGAATGGCTAATATCTGTCCTTCTGAGTTGAGAACTGTGTTATACTACTTGTGGCTTGTACGAGTCCACTGTTTTATTTGATCTGATTTGTTTTTATTTGTTTTGTTGTGTTGTGTTGTGTTTCATGATGGGCGTAAAGCCGAATAAACATTTTGATTGAAGGAGAGGACATATAATGTAGATTATTGACAATTTCAGCTTTCGCCCATTTTAAAAACCAAGATTTTAGCTATCATGAGATACCTTTGAAACCAAGCAGACAAATTGGAATCAAAAGGCACAATCTACTCACAGGTGAGCACTTTTAAAGTCCCACTAATTTCAGGGAGAGAGATTTACAGCCCAGTCTTATGCATATCTAGGGACGCGGGTGGCGCGTGGGTTACACCACAGAGCCTAGGACTTGCTGATCAGAAGGTTGGCGGTTCGAATCCCCACAATGGGGTGAGCTCCAGTTGCTCGGTCCCTGCTCCTGCCAACCTAGCAGTTCAAAAGCACGTCAAAGTGCAAGTAGATAAATAGGTACCGCTCTGGTGGGAAGGTAAACGGCGTTTCCGTGCGCTGCTCTGGTTCGCCAGAAGCGGCTTAGTCATGCTGGTCACATGACCCGGAAGCGGCCAATAAAGCGAGATGAGCACCGCAACCCCAGAGTCGGCCACGACTGGACCTAATGGTCAGGGGTCCCTTTACCTTATGCATATCTACTCAGAAATAAGCCCACAGCACCGCCACGTAAATCAGGAGCGCTCCCAAGAGCTTAATTTGGCTGGATAATGCCCAAATTTAAAGAAACGATGTCATCAAGGCACTCTGATTAAGAACTGGATTTTCCCCCCACCCTCCAGATTCCTGAGGATACAGTTTATGCAAAACTATATCCGATTTACTCCATTTGAGGTGATTTTCTTGACAATAAAGGTTTTCCTGTTAAGAGCAGTTTATGGGTGTTCCCATCTGATCTGCTGCTTTGACCGTCTTATTTTCTTTTTCTTGACAATATAAAGGCAGTGATTGGCAAATACACCGAACTCTTGTGCATTCCAGGGCTCTCGCTCGTTTCACTTGGCCTCCAGTCAAGCCCCTTCATGCACACCCCTTCACAGACACCGCCACTTACCCCGACCGTCACTATTTACTTTTCCACCCCAAAACAAACTTTTACATTCAGAGAGGGGAAAGGGACAACTTGCACTCTTTAGCCCGAGGCAAAGCTCGAGCATTCGTTCAGATTTAACCAGCTCTGTTATACTGTTGCTTCTCAGCATCATTTGTTTTGAACAGAGAATCTGGGTTTCTTTGGCACCAAAATATTATTTTTGTTCTTCGGTTTATGAGTCAACACACCAAGGTTGCTTCCAGATGACCTGTTTACTGGGCAGTTGTCTTGATCTGTTTGCAGGGAGATTAGAAAGACACCAGCTACTTATTGAGCAGTCGTTCTGATTTGTTCGTGGGGAGGTCAGACAATGTCAAGCAAGTGTCGTCCCACAATTCCCAATGCATCCCCCAGCCACTTTCCTGATCACAAAAAATCTAAGCCTTTGGGGAAATTGGGTTTTTTTCACAAGAAGACCTCCCAGTCAAACATAATGGTGCAACCTGAAATTGCCGATATGTGATTGAATTCCACCCGAAAACAGCAGCAGTCTGTAAGCATCCTGAATTACAGTGGTACCTTGGTTCTCAAACGCCTTGGTACTCAAACAACTAGATACCCAAACACTGCAAACCCGGAAGTAAGTGTTCCGGTTTGCGAACTTTTTTTGGAAGCCGAACATGCTCCGTTTTGAGTGCAATGCTTCCAATTTGAGTGCCACACTTCCGTTTTGAGTGTTACGCTGAGGTCTGTCTGTTTTTGCTATTTATTTTGTGTTTTTCTTTTTGCGGCTCTTTTTTGTTTTGTTTTTTGTGACTGTGTGGAACCCAGTTCAGCTACTGATGGATTGATTGTGTGACTGCAGTACATTGGTTATTGCTATCATTTTATGGATGAATGGTCTCGTTAGATAGTAAAATTCATGTTACATTGCTGTTTTAGGGGTTGTTTTTAAAAGTCTGGAAGGGATTAATCCGTTTTGCATTACTTTCCATGGGAAAGCGTGCCTTGGTTTTGGAACACTTTGGTTTTGGAACGGACTTCTGGAACGGATTAAGTTTGAGAACCAAGGTACCACTGTATAGCGGCTTTTTTTGCATTGCTGCCCCTCTTGATGTGAAAATCATATAAGCATACCTCTTTATTTTGCCCTGTGGGGCAAATGGGCGCTACCAACTCCCATTATTCCAATGGAAGCCACCCAGTCCAGATGGCTACTGTTAAATCTTTTGAAAGCTATTCCTATTTGCAGAGCTCCCGTGTCACACTTGGGGCTCATCCACACTTAACACTTGCTCCATGCTCTCTAGGCACAGGTCTGGGATTTCTACGTCTGCGTCTGAGCACAGTTTTGTTTTGTTTTTGTCCTGGCACTTTCCCCAGGAAAATTCACATTTTACTGTTGAATCGGAGCAAATGGCAATATCTGCAGAAAACCCGGTTGCTGTTTGCTCCGATTCAGCAAGTAAAATGCAGGCTTTCCCAGGGCAAAAATTAGAAACTACTCAAACACAGACCTGGGAAGCCTGGAAAATCTATCAGCTATGGAAGTGTGGCTGAGCCCTTTGTTTAGCCCTGAATAAAAGGATAGGTGGATATCTGGCATTTGGGAGACAGGCAAGTGCCAGTTCTTCAGAGTTACCAAAGTGCTTTTAATCATACGAGGGGAGGGGAAGGTCAGTGTGATCCAACCCTCCAGAGACTGTGCTAGAAGTACCACTTTCTGTCGAGATAATTGGTGATGCTGCAGATATGCAGACCAAATCACTGCACTGGATGGCAAACCACTCGAGCCCCACAGAAACCATTCATAGGAAGGGGGAGAATCCATGAAACAAAATGGTAATTGTTATGTACTAAGCTTGGATCCTAGAACAATAGGCAGGTAGGATCCTAGAATGCAACAACTGATTGGCCTGTAGGAGCAGCCCAATCAGGCCCCAGGAGGAAGTTAATCAGCCTATCAGGCCAGTAGAATCCTAGAATGCAACAAGTGATTGGCCTGCAGTAGCAGCCCAATCAGGCTCCAGGAGGGAAGCAGAACCAGCCAATCAGACGGGACCCATTGTGTAAATAATGTATATAAAGCCTGAGGTTTGGGGGGGGGGTGGAATTTAACTTCTGTTCTACGAGCTGCAATAAAGAGCATGAAATCACTACACGACTCCAAGTATATTTCAGTAATCAACCAGAGTTGTTAAAGTCTGGGTTCAGATCCTACTCTCTCTCTTGCTCCATTCCTCCTTGAGAAAACAGGGATAGCAGCAACCTATCTAGTCAGTTCACCATAAATAATAATTAATAATAATTTATTATTTATACCTCGCCCATCCGGCTGGGTTTCCCCAGCCACTCTGGGCGCCTTCCATCAATACAAAACAATACAGCATCAGATATTAAGAAATTCCCTAAACAGTTGTCTTTTAAAAGTAAAATAGTTGTTTATTGCCTTGACATCTGGTGGGAGGGCGTTCCACAGGGCAGGCGCCACTACCGAGAAGGCCCTCTGCCTGGTTCCCTGTAACCTCACTTCTCGCAGCGAGGAACCACCAGAAGGCCCTTGGCGCTGGACCTCAGTGTCCGGGCTGAACGATGGGGGTGGAGACGCTCCTTCAGGTATACAGGACCGAGGCCGTTTAGGGCTTTAAAGGTCAGCATCAACACTTTGAATTGTGCTCGGAAACGTACTGGGAGCCAATGAAGGTTGCCCAACCCTATTCAGATTAAAGGGGCACCCCCAGTACGATGGGTCTTTTTGCCATTTTGATCTGGCCACACACCCAGGACTTGGCAGTGCAACAATCCCAGCCCAGTGCAGATAGATAACTGCAGTGCTAGAGATGGAGGTTCCTAGGCATCTCCTTTCGCATGTAGCTAGGCATCCGCCACCAGATGCTTCCACCTGTTTCTGCTGCTCACCCTGCAAGGGTGGGGCTGGGGGGGGCGTGAAATGCCTCTGCTCGCCTCCTCTGCCCTCAGCGACTACATGGGGCCTGGGAGCGGAAACCGCAGCCCTGCCAGAAATAACTGTGGCAGGGATTGGCTCTGTTGTCCGGCCAGCTTGGCCCCGCGCCAAGGAACGTGGGGGCTGGGGGCTGAAAGCCGTGAAACGATGGCTTTATAAGAGCTCACGTCCATCGGAGAGCCTGCTAAAAAGAGGGAGGCGGAGGCACAGCACCAACCGGAGATCGCAGCTCGGATAAGTTTGGGTCCCGCTGGATGCCAAGCGGTCTTTGCACACAAACCTTGCCCCTCCACTTCACTGCAAACTGGCAAGGGGAAACATGGGATGGGGGGAGATGATGGCCCTGCAGCTGAAGAAAACTTCAAGGACCATTCCTTCCTTTGCCAGCACATTCCCAACACTGCGGCACTCGGTACTCCTTCTACAGCTGCTGAGGTGGGGCAAGTATGGGTCTTTCCTGTTAGCGCCCCCCCCCCCAACCTTCTCACATTGCAAGGCTGCTCCCAGGCTCCATGCCAGCTCTCTGAGCCTCAAATCCCCTGGAGCCAGAGCTTCAAAGGGAGCCAGGGACAAAGACTCCAGCTGGTGGGGCTGGGTGTGCAGCTCCCCCCCAACCCAAGGTTGGGTGGGAAAGGAGGGTGGGAGTACGAAGACCAGGCACCCACCCTACTCTGGAGGCAGGAAAGGGGCACGGAGAGACAAAACGAAGCAGGTGGGGTGGTTGCAAAGCTGCCACCGAAGATGCATGTTTAAAATTCCTCGCCCCACATATAGACTGTCTATCGCACTGTTTTAAGTTGAACAAACTGGAATAGCAGGCAGATTCGTGTTTGCAAGCACGGTTTAGGATCCCAGCCCAACTCATTACGCACGCCCTGAAAGGGCAAGAAGAGCCATCGCTTATATATAGTCTTTAGCCATCCTAGTTGCTAAAATGGTGAGGCGACGGCAGTGTGCCAAGCATCAAAGTAGCCCTGAGAATGGACACCTACAGCTGCCCCTCAACATCTCAGAGCCAAAGGTGGGTTTCCCTCCCTGCTATTTTTTCAATACACAGCTACTGCCAAGTGAAACGGGAGTTAGTGATGGAAAGAAAGAATCGAGGGCAGCTTTTGCCAACCCGGTGCCCTCCAGATGTTTTTGACGACGTCCCTATGACCCCCTCCCCAGCCAGCACTGTCACCCAAAACATCCAGAGGGCACCAGGCTGGTGAAAACTGACCTGGGGGGCAATAATAATTATCCCAAACCACTTAACCCTACTGCTGATAAGCCCCAGTTCAAGAACCAAGGGGAAGGGAAACACAGCGACTTCTCAGAGGCTGAAACATTTCACCAAAGCCAAATATAGAGGCATCTCTCTTCCATGCATACACACAGACATTATTCACTTACACACACACACACATTTTTACCCTCCTTCTAATTTTGTCTTTGCTTATTGCCACGACCCCATATGGTTGGTTTCAGCCAAAGCCTAGGCTCCTTGCTCTACAAATGTTTAACTTCTTACATCAGCTCTCAGGGTACGCACTCAAGAACACTTGACGCAGATTAGCGACTCCTCGGCGTCGTTCAAATGAATGCTTGTGGTTGCACACCCAGAACCGGGATGGGTTCTTTCCCATTACATATCTGCCGGCAAAGTGGAGGTTTCAACCTGCATAAGCGATTGTCGAGCGTGCAGACGGAAGGCACTGACTTCCGATTACTTAACACAAGAGTATGTCGGTGTGATCTTGTGAACAAGGCAAAAACAGGTGTCCGCTGGCAGCAGACGGACCATCCAGGCATCACCCACATCCTTAGCCTCCGTATGAGACACATCTAAGGTGCGGTCCTAGGCAGCTGCCGCTCACAGGGGGTTCCTCCGCAACCTCTGAAAGTTTATTCCGAGCAGACTTGCATAGGATTGGGCCGCTTGTCTGAGAGAAGCGGAGGTAGGGCTGCTAAGTGGCAAATCAACAGGTGCAGCTTTCTCCACCATAGCATCTTGTTGCTGGGGGAAGGCGGCAGTTGCTGGCAACCCTCAAGTAGTGAGGCATTCTAGAATGGGGCAGATAGGACCCCAATATCAGCACCCACCCATCCACACCCACTTCAGCCAATATAATCTAGACCACCGTATGCCCCAGGTAGAAAGTCGGAGTTAAGAATATACGCCCTGCGAAGAAGACCACCAGACGCTATTTATACCATCTTGAAGCCTGTCCTTTGGGGAATCTCAGAGAGGTGCCCCCAACCCTCAAACAGGGCACATCAGGCCAAGCAGAAGCCTGGCAGTGCCCCACGAGGATGAGCGGCCACACTGAGGACAACCATCAGGATGTTTGTGTGAGAAGAAAAGGAGATTTCTCTGGGTTGGGCTGTTAAGAAGGCACCCCCCGCTGCCCTCCTGAGGGAAGGGCAAGGGTGGCATGGAGGCAGTGGTCTTGAGATGCAGTCCCTAGAAAAGATTTAAGAAGCCCTCAAGCCCTCGTTGATTAAAAAATAGTTTTAAAAGTCGCTATCCTAGTAGACACACACACACACACACACACTTCCAAAAGTGAAGTTCTCCCTCCTTTCAGCATGAGGCTCCCTATTCTCTGCCTCGCTCCTTCCTGGCCATCCTGCCAGGACTTTGACAGGCAGGTGCCGCGACCCCGATCCTTGGCGGAGACTCACCTGCGAGCAGCAAACCCCACAGCCTCATGGCAGCTCCGTGGATGCCGCGCACCGGGCGGCTCTTCTTCTGCTGGATTGGGGGCAAAGCCAAAGGGATGGCGAAGAGGACCCCGGCGGCGTGGGCGGCCTGTGGGTCGCTCCGGATGGGGAGGACGCCTTTTCCAATGCAGGCCGTTCCCGCCTCCGCCTCCTCCCCGCTGGATGGCTCTGCGCCTTTCCTAACCCGAGCCCCGGTGCCTCCGTCCCGAGAAAACCCTCCTCGCCCCCGTCCTCCCCTTAGGGGGAGAAAAAAAAGAAAAGGAAGAAGAAGTCGCCTCGCGCCGCTCCTCGGCTTGATCCAAAAGCTAAACTTAGTTGGAAAAAGTTAGCAGCGAAAAGGCCAGAGGGAAAGCGCGGGGCGGATTCCGCCGGGATCTGGTGCTGCTGCTGCTGCTGCGTAAAGCCAGCAGCCAGACACAAAAGCACATCCAGAAGGGGTGGACTTTTCTCTCTTTTAAAAATAAAAATAAATGAGGTGACCGATGTTTATTTAGCAGGTGAGAGGGGGGTTTCATTTTTAACTGAGGTTCAGTGCCAGGTCTTGCAGCAAATTAAACAAAATTAAAGCCTTAACATGCATAGATTTATTTGTTTACAATCCTGTTCTCTCTCTATAGCAAACCTCACTTTGCTTGGAAAACGCTCTCAAATGTGGCAAATCTTACGGGTATTTGGCTTTATCTTTATATTGCACAACATAATTATATATGTATGTATTATAAAGCCAAATATCCGTAGATTAGTCCCATTTCAGTTTATTTTTCAGTTGGCAGTTTTTGGTGTATTTCAGTAGATCTGCTGAGCTTTGAGAAGGGATCGGCAAACCTGTTTTATTACCCGCAAAACAACAGTCTTTGCAGAGAGGCAGACGGCATACCATACATCTAAAAGCACGTCCCCGCATGGAATCCTGGGAACTGTAGTTTGTTAAGGGCGCTGGGAATTGTAGCTCTGTGTGTGGTAAACTATTAGGATTTATGTGTGTGTGCTTTCATTGTATGGTGTATACACAGTCATGGTGGCATTTCTCATTTACATAACTGTTTATACAATTGTTGCCTTAGCCCAGATATTCAGGATGGGCTATTCCATAGCCTTATTTTATTCACACAAAACTGCCTATTATGAACCTTTTAAGAAGTGACACACAAAAATAGCCTGTCTTCTTTAAGTCTACGCACATGGCACAGAGTTGGGCTATTTGTAGCTGAATCCTAAAGTCTCCGCTATGTCACATTGATCCTTTTGGTTTTTCTTTTTGAAGGTTTATACTCCACCTTCCAATCAAAATATTCTGAAGGCAGATTCAGTTGTCACTGCCCAACCCCAGGCAGCTCCTGCCTGAGGCATCTGATTCACTTTTTCTAATGTTAGGGCCCATTAATGGAGTGGGGAGACATTTGGCCCGGGTCTCAAGCTCAAAAGGGGCCTCAAATTTAGACACTGGTTAATTTTTTTGGCATTTGGTACGTTTCACAGCATGCTTTTATGCACATCGGATCAGAACGTGACGCAAACCCTTGGCTCGTAGCTGCAAATTTAAGCAAATAAGAGACGTGAGTTAGTGAAATGCTTTTTTAAAAAAAGACAGCTACAGCTTCTTTCATATTAAAAAGTTACAATTTTCATAGAGCAGGTAAAGAATGATCACCGTTCAGCTATGAGACAAGAGTGCCATACTTAAGGTCAAATGTGACATTGCCTGAAAGCTAGATTCGCCCACAATAATTAGTACATTTCCACAGGAAAAGACTAGGAAAGCATTTGTAAAATAAAAAAATATAGTCAAATTATGTCCACTCTTTCTGATGTTTTTCTTTCTATTTTTGTCATCACCATCACCATCATATTATTATTAGCCTGATATCTTTTTAATCTCTGAGGAAACCTGCTCACACAAACATGTACAACAGAGCAGGCCTTGGTTCTTCTGTGACTGATGGATGGAGTTTGGCTCTTTTTTGGTTCTGTAGTCTCAGGCCAACTAGTCTTCGGAACAGAGTGTTATTTTCTTGCAGGGAGGGAGAAGTAATTGCAATGACAGTGGGAGTCATTTCTTAAAACAGTCATGAGGAAAAAATTTGCCTGCTCTCAGGAGATAGTCAGCAAGAGACATGATGATAGCCTCAACATCAGGCTACAAGCATCATCTGGCTTTCAAGAGCTGGAAAATATGGCATTCCTGTTTGTTTTGAGATGTTGGTCTTTGTGTGAGTCTAAATTGCCATTGTTTTGAGACTTAACGTAAAAGTGAGGCTATCTTTAGGAACGATCACTGGAAAGTGATAGTGCAGCTGCACTGAGATTTGTTCTTGTGAAATATTTCCACTGTAAACAATATGGTTTGTGTGTGAGTGCATGTTTGTGTGTACACATATTAATAACAACGTTCATGGAGGAATTAAATAGACTTTCACCTGTGGAGGTATTTTCAAATAGGAATAGATTATATCACTTTGCCATGATGACATACAGAAATTAATCAGGTGCATAAAGATACAGTGAATAGAAAGCTTTACTTGTTGACTTTCTGTCTATCACATGGCTGTTAAGCACATAGGAAGCCTAACCTCAAATAAGTAAGTCAGTCCCACCAAACTGCTTCTTAGGATGGGATTTTTACAATCAGGTTAGGCCTAATTTCAGAATTACCTAAATCTGCCTTTCGATTTAAAATCAGGACCCCTAATTTGAATAGCTGTGTGTATTTATTTCATTGTTCTGCCTTTTTTGCAAGGAGGGTATGTCTGGAATACTACATGTGTTGTCAATCACAGGGCACATCATTTGAACACATCCGAGAACGTAGGTAATCCATCCAAAATTGTATGTTTCCTGTTTAGGAAAGTCTGGGAGAAATGTTTGGAAAGGGGCAGATTCAAGGGTAACCATTTAATGAAGGCGGTGTACAATGGTTAGATTCACAGCATCACAATAAAACAGTAACATCAAACAGCAAATACAGGAAAAACATTATCAACCTGTCAGGCAAAAAGTCTGCAGGAATAATAAAAAAGGGAGGTTTCATTAAACGGGGGGGGGGGGGGGGGTGAGGAAACCAGAGCTTCATAAGGTAAGGGGAGGTGGCATTGTAAGCCAAGCCTTTCTTTGCTGTCCATAGCCTAAGGCAGGCTTCCAAACTGGTAGCAGATGGAGGACAGGTGAGAGAAAGAATTCACTGCAGTAAGATGTGGCGTTGGCCTCTGGCTTGGAACGTTTGTATAGGAAGGCATACAAACAGATGTTGGAAGTGCCAAACTGAGAATGCCTCTCTGAGGCATATGGTATGGGCTTGTCCAGTGAGACATTCCTTTTGGCCTGAAGCCGACACATCAATTTCGCAGTGGCGAAGTCCTTGATATTTGGAGATGTTTATGTGCTTTTAGACTATATTCCTGCAGTAAGGAGATGAAAGGATGGACAACACAAGTGGATTTTGCAAGCTCTTACAGTGGCTAAGATACTTTGATCTTGGGAGGGCAAATACATATCGTATATTGCACAAAGGCACTACTCTGGCTACATTCAAACGTATTTTACATGGGCATCAATTTGAACATCTGGAGAGCTTATATTAATTTATATGCTTAATTTCAGATTCACATAGTGATGTGATCTGTTGGTTGTCTATCGTTATTTATATTTTAGTATTTATCATTATTAGGGACGCGGGTGGCGCTGTGGGTAAAAGCCTCAGCGCCTAGGGCTTGCTGATTGAAAGGTCGGCGGTTCGAATCCTCGCGGCGGGGTGTGCTCCTGTTGTTCAGTCCCAGCGCCTGCCAACCTAGCAGTTCGAAAGCACCCCCGGGTGCAAGTAGATAAATAGGGACCGCTTACTAGCAGGAAGGTAAACGGCGTTTCCGTGTGCGGCTCTAGCTCGCCAGATGTAGCTTGTCACACTGGCCACGTGACCCGGAAGTGTCTCCGGACAGCACTGGCCCCCGGCCTCTTGAGATGGGCGCACAACCCCAGAGTCTGTCAAGACTGGCCCGTACGGGCAGGGGTACCTTTACCTTTACCTTTTATTTATCATTATTATTGGTTTTCCCCCTCTTCTCTCTTTTTGTTTTTTAACAGGATGAATGTGCAGGAAAAGTGCAACATTCCCAGCAGAGTAGAAAGCCAACTGCAATTGTGCTTGAACCTTACAGCAGAAGGACGGTGATTTCTTATTAGCATGAGCCACCCATCTGGAAACAGCCCTGATCTGCTTGGATCTGCTAATGTTCAGGTGCTACTGCAAAAGATCTACTGCCACACTAAGGATGCTCAGAATCATATAAGAACAGCACGGCTGGATAATTCGGACATCTTCCAATCTAGGTTAGCAAGAGGCAATATCTCCCTTTAACAACACATTCCAGCCAGGCAAAAACACTCCAGGAGAACATGGAGCAGGGACAGGGAGAGGGGTCATGGTCCTGAGGGCCAGATAAAAAGGTCAGGAGGGCCACATTAGGCCCCTTGGCCTGAGGTTCCCCCACCACTGATGTAGCTCAATGTTGTCTATAGTGATTGGCAGTTGTTCTCCAGGGTTCTCATGCTACCTTGATATGCAAATGACCCAAACAGAGGTCATTAGCATGCAAAGCATGTGTGCTGTCGTCACTGAGTTCTCCATCCCTTTCTGACCTCCATGGCTATTTCTCTTTCCTTTAATGGGAGCTTCTCCTCCTCCTATAAATTTAGAGTTGTATGTTGTCTCTTTAAAACTCAGGAGTCATCTTCAGGTCAGGAGCTGACAACCATATATATCTCCTCCAAAACTCTGGACATATTCACGGTCACTTACCAACTGAGAATCAAAGGTGATTAAAAGGGTGGATTCCCTTCACCTCTTTTCTGATGCAGTAAAAGGTAAAGGTAAAGGACCCCTGGACGGTTAAGTCTAGTCAAAGGCAACTATGCGGTTGCAGCGCCGTTTGTCCACAGACAGGTTTCCAGGGCATGTGGCCAGCATGACTAAACTGCTTCTGGCGCAATGGGACAGAAACCAGAGCGCACGGAAACGCCGTTTACCTTCCCGCCACAGCAGTACCTATTTATCTATTTGCACCGCTGCGCTTTCGAACTGCTAGGTTGGCCGTTGTGTGGATTCGAACCCCCAACCTTCCGATTGGCAAGCTCAAGAGGCTCAGTGGCTTAGACCACAGCGCTACCTGCTCCCTCTTTTCTGATGCATGCTTACAGGAATAGGCTTACACACACACACACACACACACACACACACACACACGAAAACAACCCAACCCCAGCCTGCATTACCTGTACAAAAAGAGTATGCTGTTTATTTATTTGAAATGTTTTATTTATTCAAATGGTTTCTAGAACACTTTTAAAGCTGGGTGAATCAAGATGCCTAGAATGTGGCTATCCACTCCTGGGTTCCACTTTCAGAAGACTGAAAGCTTGTGGCAGGGAAGAAGTCTGTTCGGGCGCTGTGGACTCTATAGCAACTGGAGCAAACCCCTCCTACCCCCAGCATTTAGGGTTTTGAAACCCAGAAGTGAATTGCCACATTAGGGCATTTCATTTTAGGAGGGTGAAATTTAAATTTTTGCAAATTTCTTCAGTGAGGGGGATCTTAAAAATATGTTTTTGAGTGTGAGGAAATCTGCTATTATTGCTGTGATCGGACAACACTTAGCTTGGTAAGTCTACGTTTGATGAAGAAGCACATGAACTGTTTTGGAAAACCAAGTACGTTTTAAATTTTACCTTCTGATAAAGTCAAGTAATGCTTAATAATAATAATAATAATAATAATAATAATAATAATAATAATAATAAAAACTGCTAGTACTTGGCAATCATTGGTGATTTCCATGTAATTTTACACACAATTTACCTACCAAAACTAAAGCATATCAATTTAATAGCTTCCGAATTCCCAGGTTATGTTACAACATTTTGGCACCCCTCATTTTGGGAATTTGAAAGTTGAAAATTCAACATGCTCTTCTGCCACATCCTGTCTCTCTCTTGAGAGAGCCCTGCAGTTCCTTCGAAGCTGTGTGGATATTTCTTGATCATTCTAAATGGGCAGTGTTTTTGCATTCAATGTTTTATCTCCCACATTTGCCAAGACTCAGGGATCACCAGGCCCAGCATTAAGTCATTGCCGCTGCATGGCACACTACCGCTTTCAAAGTTATTGGAAGAGGAGTAAAATCAGAGAGAGAGAGAGAGAGAGATGGATGTGCAGCATCTTGTTTTTGATGTTTGGATTTGCCAGCGTCACATCAGTGCCTCTCTCTCACTGTGGTGGGTGGATGAAGGCTCCCATTCCTGCGAGGACTGAGCATGCTCCAGCTTTTCTCCTGTGCAGAGTGGGCTGGTCCTGTAGCTGGGCTGGAATGTGCCTTTCCTGGCTTGCTCTCTCTTCCATGCAGAGAGAGCCCAAAGCACAGCACACTGACCTGAATTATCCCACACTGACCTGAATTATCCCGTGCTGCTACCCCACTCACCACGAGAACTTCCTTTATTCACGGCTACTTGCAAGAGATCCCATCAAACCATCGTGCAAACCATCTGTGTGTGGGGGGGGGGGAGGAAGTTCAGAGGAAACCCCTTCTCAGTTGCAGGAGAGAGAGACAGGATCAAGCAGCTCAGATGCCAATTGCACTGATGCTACAGGAAGCCAGATATCCCCACCCAGTTCAAAAGGCTGCCCTCATAGAACGCGCACTGCGGCAGATCAAGTGTCTAAGCAGTCCAGGGTGGCCAAAAATGCTCCTGTTTTCAAGTGCTGACTCACATTTTAAACATTTCCAGATGGGTAGGATGGGCAAAAACAACGAGGAGTTGTCGTAGCAAAAAAACGACGAGGAGTCTTGCGGCACCTTATGGTTTATTATGGCATAAGCTTTCATGGGGCCACAGCCATCAGATGCACAAAGCGAATCTTGAATTGGCAAATGTATATTCACTAGTGTATGTCCCCGTTCTGCATCCCATGGGATTACAGGCGATGCATCAAGCTGAAGTGTGGACTGTGGCTTAGGAAAGTTTTTGCCACAATAAATGTGCTAGTCTTTAAAGCGTCACAAGATGCCTTGCCATTTTAAGAGGTCGATTCCCAGGCATCACAGAGCCATAGGACGTGATAAATTCCTTTGTGTGTGTGTTCCTGGGCGCAAATGCCACATTTGCCAATGAGCCAACGTGTGGTGTTGGATGAGTCAGTTCCAGCCAGGGTAACTCTGCATATGCCTTGCTGGCCTTTGTGCAAGGGGAAAGATGTTAAAGCATCATGTTGGCAAACTGCTTCTCTCATTGGGTGTAATTACCGTATTTTTTTGCTCTATAAGACTCCTAAAAAGGAAGGAGAAATGTGTGTGCGTCTTATGGAGCGAATGCAGGCTGCACAGCTATCCCAGAAGCCAGAACAGTAAGAGGGATCACTGTGCAGCGATCCCTCTTGCTGTTCTGGCTTCTGAGATTCAGAATATTTTTTTTCTTGTTTTCCTCCTCCAAAAACTAGGTGCGTCTTATGGTCTGGTGCGTCTTATAGAGCAAAAATGCAGTATATGTGGAAGATAGCTGGTTATCATCTGAAAAAACAGGAATTCATTTCCCCCCCCCCCCATCTTATCAAATTGCATATTATTGAAAGTAATAGTGCTGAGGAGAAGTTGATAAAAGCAGTGTTTTCCCAGTGTCCTTACGGTATAGAGAGCATTTCTGGATGTTTGCCTGGTTCACGCAGCAGTGCTTTGACAAAAAACAGCGTGTTCCTAATAAAATTTAGGAAGCTGTGCACAGATGGGCGCCTGAGTTTGTCATTACCCATCATGGCCTTGCCAACAGTTGACAACTCAGCTGTGTCGATGACAAAGGAATGTGGAGGTTGTCATGCCCATTTCTTCTTAACTTCCTAGCTCTAGAGCCTGGAAGGAACTGTCAGAAGAGCACATACTGTATGTGACACATTGTTTTCCTCTTTCTGCTAGCAGCTAGGCACAAGGAAATAATTCCCCGCACCACCACCACATGCCATCACCGGGGACCTCATTTGGCTTCTACTATTCACCCACCCTTAATTCCCTGGCTCTGATAGGTGGCTGGGAGAAGTTTGATGTTGAGTCTCATACCGGTTTGTGGACAGAATCCACACACGCTGCTATGGAAGGAATAGGAGACCCTTTTTGGGCTAGGTAGAAACAGGGGCTCCCAAATGCCCTTTGTTAGGACCAAAAGGTATAGCAATAATTGTCTTTTGTTACTGCTGTTCTGAGGACATGATACCACCACCTTCATCAGTCACAGAGATGCAAACACACACCAGAAAACCAGGAGGGTCAAGGGATTTATTACTAAAATGAAGAACTGGCTAAACACTCCTCTCTTAAGAGATGCTGGTCAGGAGGGAATGTCTGTGGTTGGGCATCACTGTCTTCCCTTGATACGCAACACTTCCCCATATACCTTCTGGACCAATAAGATGGGAGGAGCAGGTCAGGAAGAAAGAGTCACGGTCAACCCTACCATGTTGTGAGGAGTCCCACACAACTTATTTGAGGTATAATGAAAAGACAGCAAATTGTTAATTTATTATATTTTTACTGCCAGGCTGGGGGGGGGGGGGGAGATGTGCTTGTGGGATTTCTATTTTATTTTAATTCTCAGTTGCCCAAATAACATGGTGTTTCTTGGGTGTGACGCACCTTCACTTGCTCAAAAGAGTTGACTAATAGCAGTTGACAGACACCTTCTATGAATCTGTGTCATCTTAGAAAACAAAGAAACAACTATTTAAAGCTATTTGTGCAATCATTAGTATCCTGAGGCAATTCACAGAGGGGAAAGGAAGTGGGAAGAAGGAACCTCTCAATCTTGAGTGGAATAGGAGGGAACTCTCGGAGGAAGTGCTGAACATCATACCGCTTTTGACTAGAACCATTTTTCGGTGGGAGGGGAAGCGCTGTGTGTGACTTCATCCATTTCACAAGAAAGGGGGGCAGCTGTGGGGCGTCAAGTCCAGGACTAAATATATTTCTTTGCTGAGGTTAAAGAAACCTCAGGAGGCAACTGAAAGCCACAGGCAATTTCCCACTACCCTTGATAAAACAGGTAGAACTCTGCGTCCCTTGTCTATGCCTGAGGCCGCAGGCTGAAGCAGCTGGGTGCTTTGTTTCCACGGCAACAGCAAAAGAGCCCAAGGGCAACGAGAAGTCGCCCAGAGGGGAACTCATCCATTCATTGAGCTGGTGTGGACATATTGGGGCTGATAATCTGCAGGAATAAGGCTTTCTATCCCCCCCCCCCCCCCCGGTTCTGGGACAGCCTGTGGACCGAACAGATGCCATCAGGGCGAGACTTAAGGACAGAAATCTAGGGAGAATAAGAAAGATGGGCTTATCATAATGAATCTGAAGTGGAATGACAGAGTTAGAAGGAACCTCAAAATGGTAACCATTACGATTCAGGTAACACCCGTTGCCCTCTAAAGAGAGCGGCCCTGTAAGACAATTACAAAATATAAGAAGCTGCCTTATACTGAATGAGACCGTCGGGCCCATCTGGCACTGTAATGTCGACACGGACTGGCAGTGGCTTGCCAGGATTTCAGATGCGTCTTCCTGCCCTACCTGGAGAATGCTGGAGATTGTGAACCCGGGACTTTCTGCATGCAAAGCAGAGGTTCTACGGTTACAGCCCTTCCCCATTAACCCCGGAGACTTAACTTACCTAACGGCACCACCGCAACGTAACTGCGTGTCTATGAGATGCTGGCACTCAAATCGCCCTGATATGCCTGATCCCAGGCGGGCCTAACTGGTACAATCAGGTGGAGATTAAAAAGAAGAGGGTTACACGAAGGCCCCCAAATCTACAGCTAGGGTCTCAGAGAGAGGAGACGGCCAGAGACATGTATAGGAGGTCCCCATTGCGGCAGAGTCCGGAGCTGGCAGGAAACAGGGCCCCTAGCACGTAGCATAGGCCGTGGCTTTGTCCCGGATGTACTGCAGGAGTTCGGTCACTTGTCCCTCCAGCTTCTGCAGCACGGTTGCTTTCTCCTTCATTTGTTTCTCGTTGGCCTCGAAGCGCCCTTCCAGCTCTGAAAAGAAGAGGCAGGCGTTTTTTCGAAGATGGAGCATGGCCCTGGTGACAACAGTTTTTCATATTCACCCAGTGCTTTTCCAGCTGCACTGGCTCCCGGTGGAGTACAGGGTCAGATTTAAGGTGCTGGTTTTGACCTTTAAAGCCCTTCACAGCCTAGGACCCTTGTACCTACGGGACCGCCTCTCCTGGTATGCCCCACGGAGGACCTTAAGGTCCATAAATAGCAACACCCCAGAGGTCCCAGGCCCTAAGGAAGTCCGATTAGCCTCAACCAGAGCCAGGGCCTTCTCAACACTGGCTACGGCCTGGTGGAACGCTCTGTCTCATGAGACCAGGGCCCTGCAGGATCTGATTTCTTTCCGCAGGGCCTGTAAGACAGAGTTGTTCCGCCTGGCCTTTGGCTTGGAATCAACTTGATCCCCTTCCCCTCTTTCCTTTTTCTTTCTGTGGTGGAACTCCTATTTGGGGACTTCCCTGGCTTTTTTCTGACCCATGTAGGACCAGTCTGGATAGTTGGCCTTGGTGAAGATGTGGCATCTGAATATAGACTGCATTTAATCAAGACTTATATTGGCTTATATCTTGATCAGGTTCATAAAGTCTAAAAAGGGCTTGAATTCACAAATGTTTCATGCCAGGCAGGAGACCAGCTGCTTAGAGAAAACCTTGGCCATTCTCCTAAGACAAGGGGCCCCCTTGATTTATAGCAGAAAACAACTTTCAAAGTCAATTACAGGCTGAGAACAAGGTTACTCAGATAAACATAATTAGGAATGAGTAAAATGATACCACGGGCCTCTCTTAAACCTTGAGCTGTATTTTCTAAGGCCAGAGGCAAATGGGAAAAAAAACATCTAGCTGACAGAAAAAGAGAGCATTTTTAGGACATCTTCTAAAAGCAGTTTCTTTCTTAAACTGAGAGTTAAAAAGAGCAATAAATATTGGGAACAGCTAAAGAGGAGAGCAGATGGCTGAAGGGGGGGTAAACTGAAGGGGTTCCTTTTAAAAGCTGTTTTTTACTGAGTTCCTTCCGTTCTACTTTGAGAAGCTTTATTCTTTTAAAAGGTTACCTATGATAATGTATGAAATATATTAGCTTAAATATATTGGCTTAAATGTAATTATGCAAAGGATTTAAGAAATGCTAGATTCTTATTTCATATAGTTGTAAGAGTTGTATTTATCAAGTTAGCCACCAGCCTAGCCCCCCTGCCGGACGGGAAGACGCCATCTGGGCAGTCCTGATATATGGTTGTCAGGCATTTGTTTGGAAACCTTCAAATGGAGATCTTTCAATGTTGATGTGAAACTCAAGATCCTTGACATATGTTTAAAGATAAAAATTTAAGATTAACCATTTGTTTTAGAAGGCAATAGGGCAATAGGGCAAGAAGTGAGCTGGTAATTAATATTCCTTGTTGAGACACATGTAAGATATATTACTACTTATTTGTCATTTATAGATGTAACAATATATAGCTCTTTGTGCTCCATATAAGGACAGGAGGATGTGGGTGTATCTTTTGTGATTGGATATAGCAGGCAGCCAATAGGAATTTCAACCAGGCTGATTGGACAGATGCAGCCACAGGAGGAGCAAAGGGGGCTGGATTAAGGGAATATAAGTGCTGGCCAGAATGGCAGGAGGCCAGGCCAGAGCTTGGTAACCATATACCACTGTGCCTCTCATTTATTTGTCTGACAAATAAATTATTATTTTAATTTCTCTATTGCTGCGTTGAATATTTCATTCCAGCTAAGCGTTAACCACAAGCAGGGTGCTACAAAGATTTGACGTTTTCATCCCCCAAAAGTTTTTGATTTGAATTTCTACTGAAATGAGGCTGCATTTTAATGTTGTAGTTTAATCTTGTTTTTAAGTTTTATTTTAATCAATTGTTTTTGTACCTGGTGTCAGCCGCCCTGAGCCCGGTCTTGGCTGAGGAGGGCGGGGTACAAATAAAATTTATTATTATTATTATTATTATTATTATTATTATTATTATTATTATTATTATTGGAAAGGGAATGGAAGAGGATGTGCCACAGGAGAAAGCACCCATGAAGCTGAGCTATGTACACTGGTACCTCGAGTTACATACGCTTCAGGTTACAGACTCCACTAACCCGGAAATAGTGCTTCAGGTTAAGAACTTTGCTTCAGGATAAGAACAGAAATTGTGCTCCAGCGGCGCAGCGGCAGCGGGAGGCCCCATTAGCTAAAGTGGTGCTTCAGGTTAAGAACAGTTCCAGGTTATGAACGGACCTCCAGAATGAATTAAGTACTTAACCTGAGGTACCACTGTACTGGGTTCAGCCTCAGCTCTGACACATCACCATCTCTCAGTCTCAGCCGCACCCGCAAAACACGGGGGGTAATAATGATGTGTGAGGCTCTCTGAAAACTCCAAACTGCTGTACACATTCCAACTTACTGTTAAAGGCAACGACCAATGCGCGACCGTGCATGTGCGCTGAACCCAGAAGTGACTTTTAAAATGGCAAAAGGGCCCTAAACCAGCCCAGAAGGGGTGGGAAAGGTGCGGAAAAAAGCGCCTGGCAATCCCATGATCCCTTGCACTGACCGTTGAGGCCTGAGGAGAGTTGGGGCTTGAGCAAGGAGGTTTGGAGGGAGCGATTGTGGTGGAGTTTGGTGTCTGCTGGTTTTTCAAAGGGGTTTCCAGAGGGTTAGAGGGTGCTTGCAGGCTTTTCCAATGGTGTTTCGAATACACGCGATTTCACTTGAAGGCGCAGTGCCTCAGAACGTAACCCGTGCCTAAATGGGGAGTTGCTTGTCTTATCTTCCTTTGATCCCAAACCTGTGCCCGATGCACTCAGTTGTAACTTCCTGAAAACCTCCAGACACCCTGCTATACAGGCCCCACCTCCCCCAAAACACACACGCCACCTGCTGAAGCATCACACCATCCCTTTCCCAGCTCAGAATGCCTGCGGCTCGACTGGAGCTCTGCTTCTCCTCTCCCTTATTTTGCATACCAAAATAGGACACAGGCTGTGTTCATACAACGGTATCAATAAGGGGGGGGGGGAGCCTTTAGAATAAACATTTCCAACACCAAATTTTATTTTATTTTTGGAGGTTGGGATCCTGCCCAACCACACCCGTGGTGTCCCTACCTTCCAGCTTCCTCTTGCTGCCCGTGGCCTTGTCCAAGAGATTCTGGGCTTCCTCCCTGAGGTTTTTCAGCCTGAGCATTGCATCTTGAGGCTGCTTGTCCACTTCTTCCTGCAACTTCTGGTATCTCTTCATCACTTTCTCCACCTCCTGGGGACACAAGAGATTGAAGCTCACCACTACAGCAAAGGCTTGGAGAGACGCTAACGAGGTGCTAACTCTCTAGCCAATTATTTGGCTGGATGCCTCTAGTTCACATGACATTCACTTCAATTTGGTTCAGTAAGCTACGCCAGCCCAGGACCCACTTTCAGTTTAAAGCATTGCATTTGCGGATCCATTCCTTAATATTTTTTTTACTACCATATATTTGTACAGTAATAGAGCTGCAGTTGAAGACTCACCTTAGATCAGGCCATGACACAACCCACCTGTTGAAGGCCAGTGTTTGGTTTAACATTGTTTGCTTTGGTTATCTCCTGTTTGGACTACTGTGATGCGTTCTACATGGGGCTACCTTCGAAGGTGACGCAGAAATGACAACTAATCCAGAATGCGGCTGCCAAACTGGTGACTGGGAGCAGCTGCCAGGACCATATAACACCAGTCATAAAAGATCTCTATTGAGATCTATATTGGCTCCCTGTACATTTCAGAGCACTATTCAAAATGTTGGTGCTGACCTTTAAAGCCTTAAATGGCTTTGGCCCTATATACCCCCCATCATTCAGCCTGGAAACTGAGGTCCAGCTCCGAGGCCCTTCTGGCGGTTCCCTGATAGTTAGAAGTGAGGTTAACAGGGAACCAGGCAGAGAGCCTTCTCAGTATTTGTGTCCACCCTGTGGAACACCCTCTTGTCAGAAATTAAGGAAATAAACAACTATCTCACTTTTAGAAGACATCTGAAGGCAGCCCTGTACAGTCATACCCTGGGTTGCGAATGTGATCCGTGCGGGAAGCACGTTCGCAACCCACAGTGTTCGCAACCCGCAGCACCGCGTCTGCGCACGCACCTGATGCGATTCGGCGCTTCTGTGCATAGCATGATATAGTGGTTCTGCGCATGCGCGAGTGCCGAAACCTGGAAGTAACCTGTTCCGGTACTTCCAGGTTTGGCGCGGTCCGTAACCCAAAAACGCGCAACCCACAGCGTTCGCAACCCGAGGTATGACTGTATAGGGAAGTTTTTAATATTTGATGTTGTACTGCGGTTTTATAAATTGTTGGAAGCTGCCCAGAGTGGCTGCGGCAACCCAGGCAGATGGGTAGCATAATAAATAACTTTATTATTATAAAATTGAATTTGGGATTCTAATTTTTTTTTGGGGGGGGGGAGTTGCTTTAAAAAAAGTGGTTATGAGGGAAGAGTTGTCATGGAAGAAGGAGGAAGGAATTAATGCCGATGGCAGGCAGGAAAAATGCCAATCTGAGCCATGGAGAGTGTTGGCATCTATGTCCATGGCAAGAGACATGTGGGCAAGTTGACACAGTAGCCGTTGGCAGCAGTGGTGATCAGAGGGAAGAGGGACACTCACATTTTCCAGCCTCCCCGCAGCAGTGGTGGCGCGCTCCGCTTTTCCCTTGGCCTCCTGGGCGAGTTTCTGATTGTTCTGGGACTTGTTTTGCAATGCGCTCACGTTCTGCGCCAGACCTTTGAGGCGGCTCTCCAGTTTCGACTCTGCGTCGACCAGTTTCTCGAGCTTGCGTCCGGCCTGGGAGAAAGAAAAACCGCAAGGCGCAGTCAAAACGCTGACTGCTGAGAAAAAGAGGAAAGCCTACCTGGGCAGAACTTTTCACTTCAAGAAGCAGCAGTGGCAGCCGATGGGACTGTGGAAGTGGGACTGCATTGCTCTCCTGTTTTCCCAGCGCCCGTGTGTTGCAGCTGGTTACAGGGGTTACATATCCTTATGACCACTGCTCCTTGTGCATTTTTCTAATCTATGGGTTGTGCTGAAGAAGATTCCAGCGAAACAGTCAGATTATCCGGGATCACTGTCCTACGTTGTTATTCACTTACTACTTCGGCCCCTGAACGCCTAAAACGTTTTACCGCTTAGCCCACAGGATAGCATCTATTACTTTGCTTCAACTATAGACTTATTATACTTTTACGGACTTTCAAAGATTGACAGACGTGTGTTCATTTGATTTCAAATATATTAGAGAATTTACAAGTGTACACATTTTGTTTTTGTTGTACTAAAACATGTATATTATGCAGTAAGAATTGCAGTGCTATCTAGTATACTGGCCATCATGTTGCTTGTGTTGTTTGTTGTCTTAAGTTTGTAACACAGGGGTTTGTTGTTCTGTATTGGTTACAGGGGGAGGAGCAAGACAGTGGGGCGGGGGGCTTGGCACAGTGTGGATGCAGAGTTTGGAGCCTCGGATTGGCTCTGCTGCTGTGCCTGCATCATTACCAGTTCCCTGCTGCCTTGGGGAGACCTCAGAGCAAGGCAGCCCCACACCTGGTCCCCAGCCCATCACTGGGTAGCATCATGAAGGAAGGGACAATCGCAGGGCACATTTGCACCATCAGTTTTTTAATACAGCAAGGAAGTTGTTGCAAACCGACTTTTGTTTTGGCCTTGTGTCTGCTCTTTGATTGGCCTGGCATGTCTCTGCCATGGTGGCCACAGTGTGGCATTGCATTGGTTGAAAGAAACTGTGGTTTAGCATGGATGAGCAGTGTGCTGCCCACTGAAAGAGTACAGGAAATGTTTAAAGAAGCTTTTCTGGCCACCGGGTGGTTCAGTTCATCTCACCTGTCTGACGCGGCCAGTCACAGCCTGGATTGCTTCCTTGGTTTTGTTCATAGCTTGCTCTGCTGCCTCCAGTTTGACCTTTGTTCCATTGAGTGCCGCGCGTGTTTCTGTGATGGTTTCTTGCACACCCTCCGCTCGCCCTCTGGGCATAGAGCATAACAGAGAGCTGGAGCACTGAAAAGACTAGCAATCTTATTGCAACACACGTTTTTGTGGCTTAAGGACAGAAGCATTTTATATGCTTCTTCGTCAAACGTAGACATACCAAGCTAAGGGTTGTCCAATCACAAAAAAAATAGCAGATTGGAATTCCTCACCCCCAACCGCAGAACCCCTGTATTTTAAAGACCCCCGCATGGAATAAATTTGCAAAAAGTAAGCTTCATCCTCCTAAAATGGCACACCCTAACAAGCCATGCTACTATTAATATTAACGCTATTTATTTATTAGATTCATTAGTCACTCATTACCCAAAGTTTTCCAAGCAATTTGCAACATATTTTAAAAACATAAAGATAAATACACGATACCACTGACAAATTTAAACCCAAGCAGCTATTGTTTTGGGTATTGCTCACAAGTCATGCCAAAACACATTCACATGCACTGTAGAGGAGCTGGCCACAATTCTTGGGGCTTGTTTTAGCTTTTCCAGGATACAGTTTATAATAACATTGCTAAAAATTGGCCCCATTGCCCAGCCAGTTTTTACCAGTAATGACCAGAAGCTGGTGCATATTGCTATGGTATCAGGACTTGAACAAATTATGACATTGAGAAATATGCAGTTTGCGACTTGATTAACATAAAAAAGCTCAATTAGCAAAAATAAAATCTGTGGGTCCCCCCCCCCCCCCCGCCGACATAGAGACTCACTTAGCTAGTTCCGCTTTTGCCAGGAGTTCCCTGGTACGGTTCAGGCTGTGCACCGTGTCGTTCAGGATAATGTCCACCCCGTCCAGCTGACTGATTCTATCCCGGATGTCCTTAATCAGGTTGCTGATCTGATCAGGGCTGCTGGGTAGGGAGATGTTGAGGACCTGCTGAGCCACAAGCTCAATGCTCTCAGGATCAGCACCTTCCTCTATGGAGACAAGAACAGGCCTGGAACTATCCATCCTTGTTTCCCATCCACCCATGTAGGTCTTGGCACAGGGCCGTCTTTACCCGGGGTGCAAGGAGTGCTGCACACCTGGGCGCCAGATTCTGGGGCGTGCCAAATGTATACCTACTGTATACCGGTCCCTCTCGATTGGCGGCAGTGAAAAGCAATGAAGCGGAAGCAATGAAGTGGGGGCACTGGGCGGATCTTTGCACCCCGGTGGCGCATATGCTAAAGACGGCCCTTCCTTGACACACACACACACAGCCCTAAATCTAGATGTCCAACTACCAACATTGTCACAGCACGACTTAGTGCAAATATGCTTGCCTATATAACCTGTACATTCCCCCCCCCCCCCGCCCTGCTTGCGAGCTGTTTTAAAAATGTTTTCAATATTGCGTTTTAATCATTGTAAGCTGCCCTGGGACCTTAGGGCAAAGGGCAGGTGGTTAACAACATCACCGCATCCATCCCTTTGCATGTCACATTGGACTGGTGTTCAGAGCAAGCCTGATGTTCTGCTACCTGCTAGGAAGTCCTTTATCCTCTGGATAAATTCCCGCAGCTTGGCCGTCGACTTCTCCACGCGGTTCCGGGCCCCCTGTGCACGGTCCAGAGTGTCCTGAGCATGGCTCCTGGCATTCTGCGCCAAGTCCTGAATTTCTTGCACCTAAGAATGAACACTGAAGCTTAGTATCCCAAAGCAAACAGCCAGCCAATGAGCTGTGTCAGCTGTGGGAAGTGGAGTAGAGCGGAAAAGGGAAGAGGTTTAGAGAGGATGTGTGCCAGCGCTGTAGTGCAGAGAACCCTCCGGCGCCCCCCACCACATTTCCGAGAGTTAACAACCTTTTTACGATGCTGCCGGCAGCTTTGCGGGGCTGGAGGAGGCGGGCAGCGGCTGGAGGGCAACTCCTCTGGTGGGGAAGAGGCAGAGCCTCCGGGCATGGAGCTGCTTCAGTGAGGCGGGCGAGGGCAGCGAGCCGATGCCAGGAGGCGCCGCGTCCAGCCTCCGCCTTTTCCCTGGCACCCTCCAGAACTTGGCGCCCCGGCGCCCCGTGCCACTTGCCTCTATGGGCAAGACGCCCCTGTGCGCCATGAAGTTAAAAAATACAGTGGTGCCTCGCAAGATGAAAAGAATCCGTTCCGCGATTCTCTTCGTCTAGCGGTTTTTTCGTCTTGCGAAGCAACCCTATTAGCGGCTAAGTGGATCAGCGCTATTAGCAGTTTAGCGGCTATTAAAGGATTAGCGGCTAAGCTGCTAAAAGGCTATTAGCGGCTTAGAAAAAGGGGGGAAACAGCGGGGGGGGGGAAATCGCAAGACTAGCAAGATGTTTCGTCTTGCGAAGCAAGCCCATAGGGAAAATCGTCTTGCGAAGCAACTCAGTAACGGAAAACCCTTTCGTCTAGCGGGTTTTCCGTCTTGTGAGGCATTCGTCTTGCGGGGCACCACTGTATCCCCTACCTGCATTATACAGGCAGATTTCAGGGAGGGAAAGGGGGGAAAGCAAAACATTTTTGCCTTTTCCCACCCTTCGGAAACTTCACCATTCTGCTAGACAGCTCAGGTGTGCAGTTGGGAGTCAGCCCCAAACCCTTTAAAGTACTATGTAGCTGAACAGGAGAAGACCCCCAGGAGGGTGGGAAAGAACAGAAAGGCCTCGCTTTTTCTTTCACCCTCCTGAAACTTTCCCTCCTATAGAGAGGCAGACGGTTTCTGTCCCAAGCTGACAGGAGCCCAACCCTTGAATAAATCTGCAGTGAAGTCTTTGCCTCAACACGAATGGCATTTCTTCTTAACCTGTTTACATACACTTCTGCTGCCACTGTACCTTGCTAGCAATGGTGCCCAGGTGCCTTGCGCTGCTCTCCAGCTGGCGAGAGATGTTCTGAGCCGTAGAGAGGGCCTTCATGGACACAGGCAGCGCTCCAGTGCAGCCGGGGCCTCCACAGTGCCGTTGACCTAAGCTGTCCCGGCAGGAAGCCCCTCCGCACGGGGTCTGCTCACAGCCCTCTTCTCCAGAAGCACCGCAGATCTAGAGCAAGAGGAGTCCAAGATCAGTGCAGGGAAACAGGAGTTGCATAGAAAATCCCTTGCATAGAAAAATGGAACAAGAGAAAGGAGGGCCAGAACTGGGGGCAGGAGAAAGTGAGGTTCTCATTCCCCCCCCCCATCTTAAGTTAAGCCCTCCACATTTCCATGTTAGCCTGCAAATATTTTTCAAATAATCCCCCATAAAGATTCACCAGCAAATTTTGATGCAAATTTACCCTTATATACAGCGTTTTGTATTCTGTTCCCCCCCAATGCAGTAAGCTCCAGAGCAACATATAAATTATTATTATTATTATTATTATTATTATTATTATTATTACCCCACCCATCTGGCTGGGTTTCCCCAGCCACTCTGGGCAGCTCCCAACATAATAATAATAATAATAATAATAATAATAATAATAATAATAATAATAATAAAGCGATAAAACATCAAACATTAAAAACATAACATTATGCAAGTGCTATGTTCCAGGGATCGTGCCTAAAGCCAAAATGGCATAAAGTCAAAATCGTTTGGGTTCAAGCTCAGGCGGGATGGCCAAAATCATTTTTCCTGGAACCCTGCCCCCCTTTCCATTTTATTTTGATTTCCTGCCATGGATGTAAAGCGAAATGCACACTAGTTAAATGTGTGTCAGTTGGGGGCTTACTGTATGCACATCTTTACAAAGCGCCGCTCCCTAATATAATGTGGTTTTGTATCTTCCCACGCACAAATAACATGCACACTTCATCCTTGCACATGCATCTTTGTACACATGACTTGGCTGGAGAATCGTACTGCAAAATTATGATAAGGACGAATTCCAAACAATGGCTACCACCCCACCACCACCACCCCAACCGGGTTTGCACAGTATTTCAGAAAGCGAAAATTAGCCCTTCAACCCAGAATTTCCACTCCATCCCTATCACCCAGGCCAGAGCTCTCCCCTCCAACAAACACCTCTCTGCTCCCCTCCGTCCTCTTGCCCCGCAGCCTCGCCCTGAACAATAACTCGCCTTCTGGTTGATCCTGCTCAGACTGAGGCTGCCGGCCTTTTTCTGGAGGTCGCGCAAAGACTTCCGCTGAGCAGCTGCCGTCTTGCGGAAAGCATCTCCCCTGCGCCTCAGGAGCTCAACGGTGGCCTGGTGCATGAGCTTGGACTGACCCACCGGGCTCTGAGGGCCGTGGACGGAGCTGTTTGCTCGCTGCTGGGCCAGCTGTGACTCCTGGAAGAATCCCAGGATGCTTTGGAAAGACTCTGCCGGCACAAAAGAGGTACATTTCAGGGGTGGCCCCGTGACCCGTGCCTAGATCCTTCTTCTGCCCGGATACCGCCCCCCACGTTTCTTACTGTTGAAGCTGGCGTTTGTCATCCTCTGCAGCTGGCTGTTGAGGTAGCTGACGGTGCGGTTGAGCTCCCCTAGCTCTTGGCTCAGCGCATTCAGACGCCTCTTTTGCCCGCCAGCTTCCTTCTCGGTGCCGTCCAGGTGTGAGTCTGTAGCCTGCAGCTGTTGCCAGAGTTCATCTGTGTCCACCCTAGCGGTGGGAAGGAAAACAGCATGTATGTCCAACTCGGCTGCGGCGCTTGTTGGGCAAAGCGCTATCTCGTAGGCCTACCTATAGAGAGGTTAGGCTGGCCTCAACTAGAGCCAGGGCTTTTTCGGCTGTGGCTCCAATCTGGTGGAACGCTCTGTCACAAGAGACTAGGGCCCTGCGGGACTTGACATCTTTCCGCAGGGCCTGCAAGACAGAGCTGATCCACCAGGCCTTTGGCCAGGGCACAGCCTGACCCCCTCCTTTGGCAATCTTCACAGAACTTTAGCCTAATGGTTGCCATCAATTTGAGTTGAACTAATTTTATAATGAAATGATTTTAGAATGTTGTATTGTTTTCTTGTTGTTAGCCGCCCTGAGCCCAGCTTCGGCTGGGGAGGGCGGGATATAAATAAAATTTATTATTATTATTATTACCTCGCAGGGTTGTTGGGAGTGGGAAAAGCAGGATAGAAATAAGGCACGCAAAATGATTCAAGTGCTGCACGTCCCCAAAGCTGGGTGGCAAGGGAGAATACAAGGTGGCTAGGACTGCGTTACCAAATTTTGTTGGTTTATAGAGCTCTTTCACCACCACACCTTTTGCCTAATGCCGAACTGTAGTGCTGATAACTCTCTAAGCTGGAATGTGTGCAGAGGAGGTGGTCAAGGGTCTGGAAACCACGCCGTATGAGGAACAGTCGAAGGAGCTGGGTATGTTTAGCTTGGAAAAGAGGAGACTGAGAGGAGATATGATAGCCATGTTCAACTATCTAAAGGGCTGTCACGTGGAAGATGGAGCAAGCACGTTTTGTTCTGCACTGGAGGCTGGGACCTGAACCAATGGCTTCAAGTTACAGTGGTACCTCAGGTTACATACGCTTCAGGTTACGTACGCTTCAGGTTACAGACTCTGCTAACCCAGAAATAGTGCTTCAGGTTAAGAACTTTGCTTCAGGATGAGAACAGAAATCGTGCTCCGGCGGCGCGGCGGCAGCAGGAGGCCCCATTAGCTAAAGTGGTGCTTCAGGTTAAGAACAGTTTCAGGTTAAGAATGGACCTCTTAACCTGAGGTACCACTGTACTAGAAAGGAGATTCCGACTAACCACCAGGAAGAACTCTCTGACAGTAAGAGCTGTTTGGCAGAGGAACGGACTCTTTCAGGAGGTGGTGGAGTCTTTCTTCCTGTAAGGTTATTTTAAACAGAGGCCGGAGGGCCATCTGTCAGGGATGCTTTAGTTGAGATTCCTGCACCGTAGGACTAGACAGCACTCGGGTCCCTTCTAGCTCTACATTTCCATGATTCCGTGATTCTATAACTTCTAGCTCCTTTATCCCCACACCCCAAATTAAGATGCCCAGGAGTGGATGGTTGTTAATCGGTTTTTCAGTCTGGATGTGCCCACAGAGGAAAAACTTGAAGCACAAAGGTTATCATATCCTTCAATTTCTGGCATGCACAAACTGAATAAAAAAACAGACCATTTCACGCTTAACAACTTGTTAAGTGTGTCAGGACAAAAGAAATAATTATAATTTCTAATTTTTCATGTTATTTTATTTCGTGAAAGCAACTAGAAAAAATATTATGTTGGGAAGTTCTCACACAGGTGAAGGGAAGCAGTGGGGAGGAGGGGAGGGTTAGGTTGAATTTGGGAAATAAAATAATATATGGGACAGCAAAGGATATAATAGATTCTTATAGAATAGTAATAGATTGTAACCAGAATAGAAGTTCTAAAGGAGAAGTAGATGTATTTTTAGTATTTTAATTATTGTAATAGTTATTATTATTTCTTATTGGTAGAAGGCAATGTTAACTCAGACTTCTTTGTTTTGCTGTCTGTATAATTTTCTTAAAACAACAACAGCCCAACCTCTCTCACCACCAAAGAAACACAAATGAACAGCACGAGCAACGCTGACACCAAACCCTACATACATTAAGAAAATAGAAACATCGCCATGTCTCAACAAATGAAACTGATTTGGAAAAATGTTACATGGAAAAAATACGAGAGACATTACACATACTTCTGTAAAACAAGAAAATATTTAATACAGGGGTACCTCGGGTTACATACGCTTCAAGTTACATATGCTTCAGGTTACAGACTCTGCTAACCCAGAAATAGTGCTTCAGGTTAAGAACTTTGCTTCCGGATGAGAACAGAAATTGTGATCCGGCGGCGCGGCGGCAGCAGGAGGCCCCATTAGCTAAAATGGTGCTTCAGGTTAAGAACAGTTTCAGGTTAAGAACGGACCTCCGGAACGAATTAAGTACGTAACCAGAGGAACCACTGTAATAATAATAAAAAAAACCCAACAACAGACCATTCCCCCTTTTTCTGCTTCAATTCTACCTCACGTCTCCTTACCTGGTATCTTCCAGAAGGGCACTGAGCTGCTGCAACAGGGGAGTGCTTGGACTGCTGCCGTCCCCAAGGAGCCGCTCGACGTCACCCAGCCTGTCCTCCAGGTTGCGCATGCGGCTGCTGCTGGCCGCAGGGATGGGCCCCCCTTCCTTCAGGGCCTGCACTGTGCCCTGCAGCCTCCGCAGCTGTTCCCAGAGCTGTGCCAGAACCGCGTCCCACTGGCCGAAGCAAGGGTGGCAGGGGGAGCAACGGGGGAAGTTCTGTTGGAAGCCCCGCCGGCACTGGTCGCAGCGCGGTCCCGTGAAGCCACCTCGGCAGGGGCAGTGCCCCGTGAGACGGTCACACTGCAGGCTCTCGGACCCCGTGGGGTCACACTCACAAGCTGCGGGGGGCAAAAACCGGAGGTCATTCCCCAAGCAAGCTTTAGTTTGTTTCTATACCATTTCATTCTGAACCAGTACAAAAGCCAGTTGCACCGCATTGAAACACATTGGTACCTCGGGTTACATATGCTTCAGGTTACATATGCTTCAGGTTACACACTCCGCTACCCCAGAAATAGTGCTTCAGGTTAAGAACTTTGCTTCAGGATAAGAACAGAAATTGTGCTCCGGCAGCGCGGTGGCAGCAGGAGGCCCCATTAGCTAAAGTGGTGCTTCAGGTTAAGAACAGTTTCAGGTTAAGAATGGACCTCCGGAACGAATTAAGTACTTAACCCGAGGTACCACTGTATAAGCATGCACCATTAAAACACACCTTACAAAACATTACAGAAAGACAGGACGAGTGGACTCTCTGTGCCCTTACCACAGCAAAATGACTAATACTGATGAGCTGGAAAAATAACAATGCGGCTCCCTGCTCTGATTTTATTGGTGTTAGCCGCCCTGAGCTCGGCTCTGGCTGGGGAGGGCGGGGTATAAATAAAAATTTATTATTATTATTATATTATTCTACAATTGGATTGAAGACTTCTATAAACTCGCAACATATGAACAACTTGCATATAAACACAGACTTGCCACGGACAAATTCAATGATATTTGGAATCCAATCTTACAAATACTGTAATAGAAGAAGAAGAAGAGTTTGGATTTGATATCCTGCCTTTCACTCCCTTTAAGGAGTCTCAAAGCAGCTAACATTCTCCTTTCCCTTCCTCCTCCACAACAAACACTCTGTGAGGTGAGTGGGGCCGAGAGACTTCAAAGAAGTGTGACTGGCCCAAGGTCACCCAGCAGCTGCATGTGGAGGAGCGGAGACGCGAACCCGGTTTCCCAGATTACGAGACTACCACTCTTAACCACTACACCACACTGGCTCTCTTAATAGGTTAAGATCTGGTGACGTACAATAACAAGCTTGTAAAGTATACAGTTTTGGGGCTTTCCCCCTCCCCCCCTTCATTTCCCCTTCTACACGAGTTCTGTTTCTCTTTTTCTCTTTTTCTCTGTTATTTTTCTCTTTTTCTCTGTTATTTACATCTCACCATGTTTAGTGCACATATAATTATGTACGTTTTGAACTTTTGATAAAGATGTTTAAAACACACACACACGATAGAACCATCACTCTAAAACAATGCTAAAGATACACAGCCCACATGTGTTTTTGTGGGAAGACGGGCAAAAGCAGCGGTTATCCCATAACTCACTTGCAAAGAAGGATCAGCTTGCACAGTTGCCTACTGGTCAATAGACCAGGGGAGGCATTTCTTTAGGGCCAACAATTTTGGGGCAACCACCATTAGCAGAGAAGCACAGGTGCTCAAGTAAGGCATTGTCAGAGAACCTGAGCTTGCAATGCCAGGAGGTGGGAAACTCATCCAGATCTCCTAACCCTCATGGGCCAAATTTGACCGGTGGGTGGAGTTAGCCATCTGTCAATCACCTGACCTCACAATGCAGCACCCACGCACAATGTTTGGAGTGAAAGATTCTCGCTTGCACTACGCACTCGTACTCACCTAGACATTCCCGTTCCGGGTCTCCCCAGTGATCTTCTTGACAGTGGGAGCAAACCCGGCCCCCGAAGCCCTGCAGGCAATGGCATTGCCCTGTGAACTGAAGGAAGTGAAAGGTGAAGCGGTGGTAGTAGGGCTAGAACGCTGGTGCATGAGCCGCCCAGGTGTCTCCCCCTCTTAGGCTAACGCTCTCGAGCGCTCGGCCACTTTACCATGTTGCAGTCCGACCGTAACGAATGGGCAGGGTCACAGTTGCACGGCTGACACCCCACGTCGCTGCCGAAGCCCCAGAAGTTGGGGGCGCACCTGTCACAGTTCTTCTCTACCACGTTGGGGCGGCAGGGGCAATTGCCTGTAGTTCGATCGCAGTGGCAGATGCCTTTGGAGCAGTGCGAGGGCAGCGTGCCCTGTTCGTTGCAGGTACAGCCTTGGGAAAAGAGAATTTATCTTAATGCTGCCAGCGTTTTCAAATGTACACAATTCCCCCCCCCCATATATTCAATAAATGTTTCCCTGTCTTCTCTAAACGTATGATCTTATTGTTCTCTTATTCTATGCGTTAAGTCTGCAAGCTGCACATATTCTGTTAGCTTAATTTGCCGTTCTTCTTTAGTTGGGACCTCGCTCGTTTTCCATTTTTGGGCTAACGAAACACAGGCCACAGTAGTAGCATACATAAGGTAAAGGGACCCCTGACCATTAGGTCCAGTCACGGGCGACTCTGGAGTTGTAGCGCTCATTTTGCTTTACTGGCCGAGGGAGCCGGCGTTTGTCCGCAGACAGTTTTTCCGGGTCATGTGGCCAACATGACTAAGCCGCTTCTGGCTAACCAGAGAAGCATGGAAACACCGTTTAGCTTCCCGTCGAAGCAGTACCTATTTATCTACTTGAACTTCGACGTGCTTTAGAACTGCTAGACTGTGGCAGGAGAAGGACCGAGCAACAGGAGCTCACCCCATCGCAGGGATTCGAACCGCCGACCTGCTGATCGGCAAGCCCTAGGCTCTGTGGTTTAACCCACAGCGCCACCCGCGTCCCTTTGTAGTAGCATACATAAACTTTTTTGACACCTGGGAATTTCAGTCTGAATTATCCCCAACAAAAAGAACTCTGGTTTTTTAGGGGAAAGTACTTTTAAACATTTTTTGAATTCATTATGGGATATTTCCCAGTACTCTTTTACCCTTTTACAAGCCCACCACATGTGAAAGAACGTTCCCTCAACCTCTTTGCATCTCCAGCACTTATCTGATTCAGTCTTATACATCTTAGCAAGCCTAAAGGTAAAGGTACCCCTGCCCGTACGGGCCAGTCTTGACAGACTCTAGGGTTGTGCGCCCATCTCACTCAAGAGGCTGGGGGCCAGCGCTGTCCGGAGACACTTCCGGGTCACGTGGCCAGCGTGACAAAGCTGCATCTGGCGAGCCAGCGCAGCACACGGAAACGCCGTTTACCTTCCTGCTAGTAAGCGGTCCCTATTTATCTACTTGCACCCGGGGGTGCTTTCAAACTGCTAGGTGGTATTTAACACCGAGTAGGCCTCTTAGCAAGCCTACTCGGTGTTAAATACCACCTGTAAATCATTTCCAGGTAGTTCTCCTTCAAAGAATAACATTTTCAATTTCCATCAACCCGGTTTATCTTCACTAGCAAACTCTTATTTGTTCTCTGTTCTCCAGCATCTTGCTGCTTCTGTCATCACTACCACCCCCAACATTTGCTGCCTAAAGTGACCACCTCACTCTACCTAATGAACAGGGTCAGCCCTGGTTCCATGGACTACAGATCTACTCAAGCCTGCCACACCCTCCTTCCTCTAGCCTGCATGGGGCCCCCAGCCACAACAAAACCGGCCAAACACTACTTCTCATTCTCGAATCACAAGTTCCTCCCAGCCATCCTCACAATCCAGGCCCGGCCACCCTACTCACGTCGGCAGCTACGCTGGAAGGCGTTGCCATAGAAGCCAGGCTGGCACTCAGAACAGTGGGGCCCGCCAGTGTGGTAAAGGCAGCGAAGGCATTGGCCGCTGTGCGGATCACAGGCTTCGGGGTCGCTGGGGTCAATGTTGTTGTTGCACTGGCAAGGGCGGCAGGCTCCACCTTCCTGCTCAGGGGCTCCAAAATAGCCAGGCGAGCAGTGGTCACACCGTGGTCCTGCCAGAGACATGGGACGTTACTGAGGGGTGGGAGCAGGACATGCAGACCGTCACTGCAGTCAGACCAACAATACATGCTTTTCCAGGTGGGCACACGAAGGGGTTGTGGCTCACAGGGCTTTTGTGAGAGAGAACTCGGTGAGATCACTTCCTTTGTTTACCTTGGCAGGAAGCTGTAGCCCTACATATTTCCTTCCTGCCAGGGCGGCCCTTTCTTTCCTCGCCACGCTTCCAAGCTGACCAAACGTACGTGTCTGAGCTCTGCAGCTCAGACACCATTTCAGAACTTACATTTTGTACCTTTGTAACTTAGATCGTCCCATCACCTCCTGGCAAATAGAAGGGGAAGAAATGGAAGCAGTGAGAGATTTTACTTTCTTGGGCTCCATGATCACTGCAGATGGTGACAGCAGCCACGAAATTAAAAGACGCCTGCTTCTTGGGAGAAGGGCAATGACAGGCCTAGACAGCATCTTGAGAAGTAGAGACGTCACCTTGCCAACAAAGGTCCGCATAGTTAAAGCCATGGTTTTCCCAGTAGTGATGTATGGAAGTGAGAGCTGGACCATAAAGAAGGCTGATCGCCGAAGAATTGATGCTTTTGAATTATGGTGCTGGAGAAGACTCTTGAGAGTCCCATGGACTGCAAGAAGATCAAACGCATCCATTCTTAAGGAAATCAGCCCCGAGTGCTCACTGGAAGGACAGATCGTGAAGCTGAGGCTCCAGTACTTTGACCACCTCATGAGAAGAGAAGACTCCCTGGAGAAGACACTGATGTTGGGAAAGATGGAGGGCACAAGGAGAAGGGGGCGACAGAGAACGAGATGGCTGGATAGTGTTTTCGAGGTTACCAGCATGAGTTTGACCAAACTGCGGGAGGTAGTGGAGGACAGAGGTGCCTGGCGTGCTCTGGTCCATGGGGTCACGAAGAGTCGGACACGACTAAACGACTAAACAACAACAACTTAGATCGTAGTTATAAACCTGCCTTCATTTTGCTTCTGTAACTGCCGCTTCAAGAGCTGGGTTATGTAAGTAAATGCTACTTTTATTTCTTCACAAAACAATGCGTGGATGTTGTTTTTAAGGGGAAGAAAAGGGGTGACAGTATTCCTTAAAGCATTCTGGACTATTGATTCTAGAAGGTTAAATCAACCTCGTTTTAGCAAACGATGGCACTCTGCTGATTTCACTCACATGAGCAAGGAAGGGCAGTAACTAAACAATATATCCTCTCCTAGTGCCTAAATCCATTCCCACAGAACACACAATTACTTAATGATGGCTATTTCTCCTCTTTTCTCACTATGGCCCAATGGGAAGTGGAACTCGGTTGAACTGTTTTCACCGACCCTTATCACAACAACTAGAAAGGTTGTTGCCAGGTCAGAAAAACTGGGAGCTCCTTCACCTCCTTTTGTGTACCTCTTCACAATCAACCAATTCTATTGTGTTTCTGGTAAAGGGTAGAGGTGGGACTATGAAGGGCAGGGGCATGGAGATGCTAGAATTCAAGGCAAGAAGGAATACTGTACTGCTAGTTAGGTTCAGGGGCTCAGTGGTGCATGTGTTTACATGTGGAGAGAATCAAGAGAAGGGGAGATCGATCCAGGCTGCACAACTTACAACCCACCAAGCTGAATGCAGTCAACTAGTCTGGGCTACCACCCAGGAGGACTCCCGTGCTCAGCGCCTGAAGGCCCCAGTCCTGCCACTCACCACCTGGCCCAGGGCGGGGCCTGACAGGCCTATAAGAACTGCTGTTGTGGCTACCACCCAGGAGGACTCCCCTGCTCAGCGCCTGAGGGCCCCAGTCCTGCCACTCAACACCTGGCCCAGGGCGGGGCCTGATGGGCTCTATAAAGGACTGCTGCCGCTGCTGCTGCTGGGCAGAGAGGGCTCCGTTTTGTTTTGTTTTTTGTTTAAATTGCTGTTATTTTTTACCTATGTCATTTTAAACTGTGATATTAATGCTGTATTCTTAAGTTTTAGATTTTGATTTATGTGGAAATTGTTTCCCACTTGGTTGTGTATTTTTTTTTTTTGATGCGGTTTATTTATTGTTTATGACTTTTGTAATTACCTAAATCTTGTTATGCTGTAAGCCGCCTTGAGCATTGTTTTTTAACTGTGGAAAGGCGGCGTACAAATAAAAACTGATGAAGATGATGAGTCACAAATATGAAAGCCTATCAGGGACTCGGTAAATTCGCTGGTTGTGCCACCAGCCTAACATGTGGAATGCCCATCATCTAGCAGATTATGACACCTGGGTGGTGGGTATTCTTTTTTCTGTAAGTCATCGGTTGAACACGTCATAATAGCAGGATCATAAGACTGATTCAGCGCATTAGTCTGTCTAGCTCAGTACTGTTTACTCTGACTGGCAGAAGTTCTGCAGTTTCAGGCAGGAGTGTTTCACAGCCCTACGTGGAAATGGCAGGGGTCAAACCCGGGACCTTCTGCATGCAAAGAAGATGCTGTGCAATTGAGTCACGGCCCTTCATGGAGCACAGCAGCAGTCTGAAAGGGCAGTGGAGGTGTGCTAGAGGACAGTCTTGCAGAGGCTGTGTCCTCAAAATGGCAACTTATATAACCGCATCCCTTGCCCTTTCGAAACGCCTTACCTGTATAGCCTGGAGCACAAAGGCAAACAATCTGATTGGTTTCCCTGTCGGTATGGCAGGAGATGCCGTGATAGTGCCGAGACCCTGGATACCCAGGGCAAGGGCAGGGGCGGCACTGTTGCCCTGAGCCCAAGACGGGGTCTCCATAGTAACCATCCAAGCACCTGTGATGGGGCAAAAAAAGGAGAACAGAGGCAGTAAGAGCAACCTTAGGTGGTGGTGGTGGTGGTTAGTAGTAATTTATTACACGCCCTTCATCCTAATGTCCAGCAATTAAAAACACAATATTAAAAACAATTCAAAATTACTTACAACCACAAAAGTAGGGTGGGTCCTAAAAATATGCACCTCAAATGTCAAATTATCACCCGTTCTTCCTGGCCACTCTTCATCACAGCTGGTTTTGCCCCAGTATAAGCCTTATTAGTATAAACTGACGCTCCATCCCACAGTTTAGCCTCTTCACAATATACTCCCCTTTCAATCCTCCTTGCAGTGTCTCTCTCCTCCAGTAATCTTCCCGTGGAATCTCCCTGTTTCCTCCTAAAACAAGCTAACAGTGCCTGCTCTAATCTCTTCCTTGAAGGCTGGTATCAGGGGACCAAGCTGTGCTGCATGATTCAGAAAAAAAGGTATCTCCTCTCTCTCTCTCTCTCTCTCTCTCTCTCTCTCTCTCTCTGTGTGTGTGTGTGTGTGTGTGTGTGTGTCTGGGCAGAATATCCATGTTTGAGATGGAAAAACGTGGGAAGAAGGGCTGTTTGACTCTGACAAAAAAAGAATGTATTTTTTTCCAACCTGCTGCAATGAAATTCTTTAAAAAGGGGAATATTTAGTGTTTCTTGTCAAATACCAGCACCAATCTTCCGAAGGAAAGGGGGTCTGTCAGTCGATGCTTGTCCACCCCCTCCCATCCCATTTTCCAATCCAGAGTTGCCCAGCCATAACAAACTCAGCCCTCCACACTGCAACATTTTATTGCAGTTGGGATCCCGTCACGTTTTCCCACGAATCCCACATGCGTACCTCTCACAATGGCGGCCAGCCGTGTAATCGCGGCACCGGTGGCAGGCCCCCGTGTGCAAGTCACACTCCTCCGAGTGCCCGTTGCAGTGGCAAGGCCGGCAAGTCGGGAAGCCCCACTGGCCTGGTGGGCACTGGTCGCACTGGCGTCCAATGGCACCATGTTGGCACCGGCACTGCCCGCTTACTGGTTCGCAGATCCGGGAGACTGAGCCTTCGGGGGAACAGGCGCAGGCTGTGGGGACAAGGGCCATGCTTTCAGCGTGACAGGTGAGGGCGCATTAACCATTATAAATTATGGCACAGTTCTCTGGAAAGTCCCTAATATGGAGATTGCGCCCAATTTCCTGGCACAGGGTATTTTCAGAGAGTTCAATGTGGCAGCTATTGCCAAATCCAGAAGACAGGAAGCTCTTCTAAAACACAGCTCCTTAACCTCTAGTAGTAACTACCCAGGCTGACAGGGTGAAAGGATAACAGGGGTGGGTGGGCAGCAACGTTAAGTGGGTCTAGCAGTGGTCATGTTGACCTAGGACCCAGAATCCCTGGGTTCAAATCCTCACACAGACCCGGGGCAGGGGGGGACACACTAGAGAGTATTGTGGCAACTTAAAGATTAACAATTTCTAGGTACTGGACAAGGTCTTTGATTGTTTCTGCTGCAAGAGACTAATAAGACAAGGCTGCCCCTTTGGAAATATCTACCTCACAGGGTGGCTGATAGGGTAAAATTGGAGAGGAAAAGAGAACCATGCAGGCCGCCCTGAGCTCCTTGGAGAAAAGTTGGGACAACAATAATAATAAATATGAAGATGGTTACTTAATCCCATCCCCTCATCCCAATCTGAAGAGGTTCTCCTTTTTTGAAGGGATGCGGGTGGCGCTGTGGGTTAAACCACAGAGCCTAGGACTTGCCGATCAGAATGTCGGCGGTTCGAATCCCCGCAATGGGGTGAGCTCCCGTTGTTCGGTCCCAGCTCCTGCCAACCTAGCAGTTCGAAAGCACGTCAAAGTGCAAGTAGATAAATAGGTACCACTCCAGCGGGAAGGTAAACGGCGTTTCCGTGCACTGCTCTGGTTCGCCAGAAGTGGCTGGCTACATGACCCGGAAGCCATACGCTGGCTTCCTCAGCCAATAAAGCGATATGAGCGCCGCAACCCCAGAGTCGGCCACGACTGGACCTAACAGTCAGGGGTCCCTTTACCTTTATACATTAAGGCCAGAGAGCAACTCAAATTCACAGCATGCTTTTGAAGCACTATGATAAACATTCCTGCCTTCTGTTAAAGAATCCTGGGAGCTGTAGTTTGTTATGGGTGCTGAGAGTTGTGAGGAGACCCCCACCTCCATTCCCCTCGTGGAGCTACAATTCCCAGAGTGGTTCAACGATCAAGGAACTTGGGAATTGTTGCTGCTCTGTGAGGGAAATAGGGAGGGTCTCCTCACAACTCTCAGCAGCCTTAACAAAACTACATTTCCCACAATTCTTTGGGGGAAGTCGTGACTGCTTAACAGTGGTATCATAGATGTATGGCTTGGATGTGGGTTAAGTTAGTCAGGTTTAACCACTGCCTGGAGTTGTAGGAGCTTGAATAATACTTAAATATATAATAATGATAATCCCAAAGAAGAGAATCTGCTCCAGTCCAGTTCTGTTGCTCAACTGAGACCTCTTTGACTGGATGGGGCCTGCCTCTCAAGCCACAGAAAATCTGTTCTGGAGCTTAGCACTCGGTCACTGGGGAGCTGAAGCTGCTTTTGTAAAGGGAGTTGGTTCCTTAAGGGGATCTAGCTCAGGGGTGCTGTCTCTGGGTGGCGCCTAGTCAGAGTGGGATCTCCTTCCCCCCTGTGTCAGGATCCCATTTGCTACTCTGAGGATCAGTAATATACATAGCTGTCAACCTTCCCCTTTTTGTGAGAAATTCCCTTATTCCAGTGCCGTTTTCTGCTTCCCACTGCTATTCCGGATTGTTAGATATCCCGTAGACTGTCCCCGGGACAGGTGAGGCTGCTGATCCCTTATTTTCAAATCTGAAAGTTGACAGCTATGGTAATATAGCCCAGCCACAAGTTTTTCACCTCCCCTCTCAGTGAAAACTAGGCTTAATCAACAGTTGAGGAAAAGACAAGGATGACCATGAGGGAGGCAGAACATGCAGGCCCTGCCTTGATTACTCACGGCTGCAGCCGTAGGGTCCGAATCCGTAGGTGCCCGGGACACACTGGTCACAGCGCCGACCCATCACGTTGGGCTTACACTGGCATTGCCCTCCCAGTTTGTGGCAAACACTGCTGGTGGAGCCCTGGGGATCACACTGGCAGGCTGAAGGCGGAAGAAACCACAACGGTTAGGGAAGTAAGCTAGGCAGGGGGAAAGATGAGAGGCACTCGCCTCCCCACCCCAATGCCAAGGAGACTGGGGAGAGGGACAAGTGGAGATGCGCTCCAACACACTGAGCGCAAGCACATCACTCTAGACTGTATGCACATGAGCAAAAGAGGAATATTCCTGCTTGTAGTAATGTGGTAAAATGCAAGTTCATAGTTTGAGGCCGCAGGTGGTGAAATCGTGCAGGTTACAGTCTAGAACATCCATCAGACAGACAGATGCTGCCCAAATCCTGAGAACCTTGACTTTAGTTATCTTTAAAATTAGCATGTTTCTAGGCCCCATGGTAGGGGCACGGGTCTAGGACTTGCCAATCAGAAGGTCGGCAGTTTGAATCCCCACAACAGGGTGAGCTCCCGTTGCTCGTTCTCTGCTCCTGCCAACCTAGCAGTTCAAAAGCATGTCAAAGTGCAAGTAGATAAATAGGTACTGCTCCGGCGGGAAGGTAAACGGTGTTTCCGTGCGCTGCTCTGGTTTGCTAGAAGCGGCTTAGTCATGCTGGCCACATGACCCGGAAGCTGTAAGCCGGCTCCCTCGGCCAATAAAGCAAGATGAGTGCCGCAACCCCAGAGTCGTCTGCGACTGGACCTAACGGTCAGGGGTCTCTTTACCTTTAAGTAGCAGCAGCACCAGCAGCAACAACAACATGAACAACCTGTCCGCCATTTTGCATCCCTCCCCCAATACCCGAGACCCTGCGACATTCCAGGACTTTGTGTGTTGGTGGAAATGGCAACCACCAGCACACACACACACACACACAATGGTAGAGACTGGAGAAAAGTATGCAAAGTGGTTTTCTTTCTCAGGCATAAGAAAGAATCACTCACGCATAGCCCCATCATGCATCAGGGCAGAGATGCTGCACAGCAGGCGGCCACAGGTCTCGGCCAGGTCGGGCATGGTGGCCATGCGGAAAACCTCTAGGCAGGTATAGCGCTCCAACGCTTCCCGGCGCTCCACCGCTGCAGGACTGCTACCATGGAGCCCGGGCAGCTCCGTCACACGGGGCAGAAGGACCAGCTGTAGCAAGGAGGGATAGATGTCAGGAAAAGTCTGGCCTGGTTGGGACAAGGACTGAAGCTGGCCCAGCTGCTTATGTAGCACACAAGAGGGGACTTGCTAACTGGGAATGTGTGCAGCAGGCCCAGAAATCTACCTCAGAAGGTGCTGAGATGCATTCCCAGAAAGACTCTGGCAGCTTCTGCAGAATCTCCTTTGCTTGAGTGACATTGGCACGTCACTGTTTTTTGAGTGTGTGCGTGTGAAGATTTAAAACCTGGTTCCTTCTCACCGAGTCAACGAGGATGAAGGCTGCAGGATGGCGCTGTGCCACCCCTGCCCGCTGGAATCGCATGGTGATCTCATAATTGTTCCTGGGCTCGAAACAGAAGGGCCGCGGCAGGAGCACATACCTGGGGAGAGGGAAGACAAAAGTGAGAGACGGGGAAAGGCGGAGAACACACAAGGGGTAAGACTAGGCTCAAGAGGGTTGAGGAACCCAGTTCATAAAATGCAGGTGTTTGCAGACTTGGTAAGGGTTGCTGGGATCGTTCTCAGCTGCCTTGAGGAGAAAAATGTGGCTCACTTTCAAAGTTTGATGCTGCGGACCTGGCACATCCACCAGCCTCTGCCATGCAAATTGTGCCTGGATCACATCTGAGGCCCACATCCATATCATCATCATCATTTATTATTTGTACCCGGCCCATCTGGCTGGGTTTCCCCAGCCAGGGTTTCCCCAACCACTCTGGGTGGCTTCCAACAGAGATTAAAAATACATTAAAACATCAGTCATTAAGAACTTCCCTAAACAGGGCTGCCTTCAGATGTCTTCTAAACATCAGATACAGTGGTACCTCAGGTTACAGACGCTTCAGGTTATATGATTTTGGGTTGCGCACTGCACCAAACCCGTAAGTACCAGAATGGGTTACTTCTGGGTTTCAGTGCTTGTGCATGCGCAGAAGCACTAAATCGTGCTTTCCACATGCTCAGAAGTGCCGAATTGCGACCCGCGCATGTGCAGACGCGGCACTGCAGGTTGCAAACGGTGCAGGTTGCGAACGTGCCTCCCACACGGATCACGTTTGCAACCCGAGGTTCCACTGTAGTTGTTTATTTTTTCGACATCCGATGGGAGGGCATTCCACAGGGTGGGTGCCACTATCGAGAAGGCCCTCTGCCTGGTTCCCTGTAACTTGGCTTCTCGCAGTGAGGGAACTGCCAGAAGGCCCTCAGAGCTGGACCTCAGTGTTTGGGCTGAATGATGGGGGTGGAGATGCTCTTTCAGGTATATGGGCCGAGACACAGTACACCTGCATCACACTCCCCCCCCCCCACCATGGAACTTCAGGTATACTGGGCCTAGGCCATTTAGGGCCTCGCACTTGGCCTTGCATGCATAACAGCATCTCATCGCCCCCAGCCATGACAAGGATACCGCCTGAGGATGATGGGCGCTGTAGTCCAAAACATCTGGATGGCACTCGATTGGTGCAGGCTGCCTTAGCCCTTCAGAAGAGACTGACAGCAGCATTCCTGCACCATTAGAGGGGACTAGAGAGGCAGTTGGCAGATCAAGGAAGGAGGGAGAAGAGTCGGAGCAGGTAGATGAAAGAGAAGCAAAACACAAGATAAAGAGAGAGGCTGGTGGCTGTTATTTATAGCCTCACTATGGGTTAAACCGCAGAGCCTAGGACTTGCCGATCAGAAGGCCAGTGGCTCGAATCCCGACAACGGGGTGAGCTCCCGTTGCTCGGTCCCTCCTACTGCTCTGGTGGGAAGGTAAACGGCGTTTCTGTGCGCTGCTCTGGTTCGCCAGAAGCGGCTTAGTCATGCTGGCCACATGACCCGGAAGCTGTACGTCAGCTCCCTTGCCCAGTAAAGCGAGATGAGCGCCGCAACCCCAGAGTTGGTCACGACTGGACCTAATGGTCAGGGGTCCCTTTACCTTTACCTTTTTATGTATATTAAAAGTCCTCTATATATAATATTAGAAGTTAGTTACAGAGTGGGTTGCTTACTGAGACAACTGTTGGTGCAATTCTTAAAAAAATATTAAAGAACAACTCAAGAGGGGGCGAGGGGTAGCTGCCCCCTCCAAAAAAATAAAAATAAAAATCAATTCAAATCTGAGGTTCTGCCCTCTGAAAAAAGCCTGCCTCCCCCAACAACAACAATACAAAATAATAACCTAACAACAAAAACCCCTTTTTCCAAGCAAACCCCTTTCTTAACAGTTATGGCAAGCCCAATAAAAATAATTAAATAATAATTAAATAAAGCAACAAAACATGCAATGCTCATTCGAGCCTCTGATGCTTATCATTACCGATTAGGAGGGCCACTTTGAATGAAACCCTACTTAGCCATGATATTGTAAAAGGGTTATAATTACTTCCCCCCTGCTTACTACTCCGAAGTTCCTTAAATTTTCACTAGCCTCGTTCAAATTTATCTTCTTTCCCCCATATTTAACCCACAGTATCTTGGTCATTTTACTCAAAGTGGGCATTTCCCACATATACCATTCTGTAATATGCGGGATTTCTCTGCCAACCCCGCCAACCCCAATATTTTGTTTATAGAGTCCTGCTTTGTGCCATTCTTTAAAAAATATTGGCAAGGGTTTTGAGGGGTTTTTTGTGTGCTCTCTGCCTCTGCCACGAGTCTAAATTATAAATTTTACCTCATCTTTTTATCTGAACCTGAATAACTGTCTCTGCCAGGGCATAACAATAACCAGCCAGCCTCTAATAGCTGTCGGGAGGGGGGTGGGACCCTTTGCCTGCAGTGGGTCTGCTTTGTTCCGCTGCCTTAGATAATCTTTTTCCGAGGGAACAATGAGAGCCGCTTCTTTCATTTCACCAACCTGCCTGCCAGCGATAAAAGAGGGTGGCAGCGATTCAAACCATCAAACTGCTTCAGGGGAAACACTTGTATGCCCCATTTCCTTCCTTCCTTTTCTTTTTAAAACCCAGGAAATGTTCCGAACCATTAGCGGAGAGGGAGAAGACATTTCCAAGAAGATGAAAGGAGATCTTGAAAAGGGGTGGATGAGGGGTAGCCTTTCCGATTTGGGGGCTGAGGGTTTTTTGTTTTCTTGCTTCCCCCTCACTCCCCCAATAGGGCTGCTAGAATACAAATGTGGCAGCCCTGGAAAGAAACACCTTCTGAGGTTCTCGCCATAATTCGTTCGCCTATTTGTCTTACCCCAGCCTTCCTCTAGAGAGCTCAGAGCCGTGTACATTGCTCCTGCCCTCCATGTTATGATCACAGCAACCCTAAGAGGTAGGCCCCTCAGTGAGATTGTGGCCTGAGTGGAGATTTGAGACTGGGTCGCCCTAACCCTTGTCTAGCGCTCTAATCGCTACATGTAAGGGATGTGTTGAGAACAGCAGCACAAACGCCTTCTGCACTCCACTAAGAGCTATGCAAGAAGTGTGGATCAGGGGAAGGTGGAATGGGTTCTGTTATGTGCTGAAGTTTTCACCCTGGGCCAGCAGGGGGATACTGTAGGTAGTTTTCACTCAGGTCCACATATGCAAATAAGGGATTGAAAGTGACATTCTGTGATTGGATAGTTACAGAAAGTGGTTACTGTTGCGTTGTAGTGGAGCTCTATATAAGCAGGCTGGCTGAACCCTTCAGTTCAGTTCTGTTCTGGCCTGTGAGTAAACAAGAGCTGTTTGAAGAATAGCTGTGTCGTCTGATATGTTCACCCACAACTTAACAGGTTCCATAAAACTAGTTTTTACCCAGAGATGGACTACAGCCCAAAGGGAAGGTTTCCATCTTACCTGTAACTGAAGAATCATGGAGCGCAACAATCTGTTCTCCCCCCTCACAAAAAAAAAAAAAAGGTGCTTCCAGGCTATTTTGAGGTAGGATTCAATCACATACCGGCAAATTCAGGTTTCACAATTAAAGTTAATTTGGAGCTCTTGTGCAACAATCTAGCTCCCCCCCCCCCCCAAAAAAAACCCCAACCCCAGACTTTTGTGATATTAAAAGTAACAGGGAAAATGCTCTGGAAAGTGTGGGATAATATTTGCCTGACACAGCATCACCCTCCTCACAAACAAATCAGAATGAATGTGCAGTTAACAGGTTGTTTGTTCAAACTCAAAGATTGTGTCAGCCATTTAAAATTTTCTAGCTGTGCATTTTGCCCCTCCCTTCCTGGGCTAACCACACAAAGGATATGATTTCTGGAGCATACATAAGCTATCTCCCGCCTACCCCCAAATAATTGTAATATAGAATTGTCTGTTCATTATAAATCTGATACACAATTGCTAGTGTCAATTGACTAGTTAGTCTTTAGGTTCCATGGGACTTTTTGTGCTCCAACTGAGCAGCTAAGAACTAATGCTATTTTTTATAGGAAATGTCCCCTCTTTACTGGGACACTTAGATATACTTGAATATAGTACACAACAATAGGGTAGGGGGTTTTTTTGCAGTGCAATGACCTCACATAATCCATACCCTCACAAGCCCATCACACCTGAAAACCCATTCCACAAATGCCTGAGACAAGAGAAGGATATACCGTGTTTTTTGTTCTATAAGACGCGCCAGACCACAAGACGCACCTAGCTTTTGGAGGAGGAAAACAAGAAAAAAAATATTCTGAATCTCAGAAGCCAGAACAGCAAGAGGGATCGCTGCGCAGTGAAAGCAGCAATCCCTCTTGCTGTTCTGGCTTCTGGGATAGCTGTGCAGCCTGCATTCGCTCCATAAGACGCACACACATTTCCCCATACTTTTTAGGAGGGAAAAAGTGAGTCTTATAGAGCAAAAAATACAGTACTTTGAAAAACTGGGTATACTTCTCTACAGATCATACAAAACAAAGAGCGGCAAAGTTAAAAGAAATAATAACATGACAAAAAAATTTAAACAAAACAAAAAACACCGAAAAGCCGGAGGTTAGGAAATCCTACATAAAACAGTCAGATCCCCCAAATGCAACATGCTATGTACTTGCGTGAATGGAACTGGTCATTAGTAAAATCCCTGCAAATACTAGCTGTTACACTTACGGGAATGAAACTGGTTATTAGTTATAATAATGTAATACAAATAGACAGACAATAGCAGGCTCCGAAAAGGAAACTCCAGCATAAGAAGCTTGGAATGAGATCAGAGAAGGGAATAGTTAATTGTGCTGTTTCTGTTGCATCTTGCAATACCAAAAGCCACCAGGACGTGTAGAGGGCCCATAGCCAAACCAAAATACCAACTATTTCCTAACCACAAACCCACGAGCTCTCCAGTTAATTATGGTAAAGACTCAGTCAATCCATCAGCAAATACTCAGATAACAGAAAAACCACGTGCTCCGTCAGATGTGCCAAAGCACTGCCTGCAACAATCAGGATGTCGAAGCAATAAGTATGATTTATTTCTTGCGGCTGTAGCGTAGAAACTACAAGTGTACTTGCACTGGTGCTGGGAAGTGTTTTGTAATTTTGGTGTGTGTTTTGTGTCTGTAAAGGGACCCCTGACCATTAGGTCCAGTCGTGACCGACTCTGGGGTTGCGGCGCTCATCTCGCTTTATTGGCCGAGGGAGCCGGCGTACAGCTTCCGGGTCATGTGGCCAGCATGACTAAGCCACTTCTGGCGAAGCAGAGCAGCGCACGGAAACGCCGTTTACCTTCCCGCCGGAGCGGTACCTATTTATCTACTTGCACTTGGATGTGCTTTCGAACTGCTAGGTTGGCAGGAGCAGGGACCGAGCAACAGGAGCTCACCCCGTCGCGGGGATTTGAACCGCCGACCTTCTGAACGGCAAGTCCTAGGCTCTGTGGTTTAACCCACAGCGCCACCCGCGTCCCGTTTTGTGTCATAGAATAGAATCATAGAATCATAGAGTTGGAATAGACCACAAGGGCCATCGAGTCCAACCCCCTGCCAAGCAGGAAACAGAAGAGTAGTCTCGTCTGTCTGTGCAGAAGAGTAAATCTTCACTGTTTGCGGGCCTGTAGGAAAAGCAAACACCTGCAGATAAAACTCTTTATAAGCCTGCTAAACAGATATATAGATACATACACACACCTGCATATGCAATTTTATTTAGCCCCTCATGTTACATTTTCAGGGAAAAGGCCAAGTAAACTGCAAAGCAAAATACACTTCTGGCTCCTGGCTCCTGTTCTGGGAACAAAGTGACTGCAGAGAACACAGTAATTGGCCAACCCCGTTTTAGGCTGTCAGCCACACATTATTTTTATAACCCAAGAACCTGAAGTGGTTATTAGTGACTCGAGACATGTAATAAAAACCAGCAATAGCAGACTCCAGTGTGGTAAACAATTTGGAATTGATTTTTTTTTTTCTTTTCAAAAAAAGAGGACATAATCCATGAGGACTTGATTTCCAATAAAACCTCTCACTGACATGCTGTGGGTCTCTCTTGAGTCAAAGAAGCTCCCTCCCCACACTGTGCCCAGTGGGGCTGCTTCTCCTCCTCCCCCTCCCCCTCTCATTCTTACCTGGAACTATGGGGCAGGCTCTCCCGATACATCTGCTCCGAGGGCAGCACGTTGCCACAGCGAGGGCTCATGGGTAACGCCCGCGAGCTGACGCTGACGACAGCTTCCCAATCCTCTGTGGACTGAGAAGGAGACACAGCAGGTTTAAAGCAGCCGTCCCAGAGAATACAATCCCCATCAGGCCCGCCGGGTGGACAGCCTCAGAGATAGCCTTGCTGCAAAACGTAATACGGCAAAAAACCCTAGCTGTGGACATTCGCTATAAGGCTAGAGGAAATGCTTGCTTTAGGAGCATTTCCCCTCCGGAAACCTGCCAGCTCTTATCCCTTGCCCTACCAGTGACACCTCCATCCCTGTGTCAAAGGTGGGGAACTTGCTCCCCACCCCCCAGATGTTCCTGACTCTTGGGTTGTCATGAATGAGCCAGCTCCCAGGGAAGCTTTGCAGCCATCTCCCAGGGAAGGGTTACTGCCAACTGAAGAACTATCTGTTTGTTGGGAATGTAAAAAAGTCAAAAACTTCTGGGAAATGATATATAATGAGATGAAAAAGATTTTGAAATATACATTTATTAAGAAACCAGAAGCATTTTTACTTGGCATTGTAGGAGATGATATTAGCAGACAGGATTGTAAGTTGTTTTTATATGCAATGATGGCAGCAAGAATATTATTGGCACAAAACTGGAAGCAAGAAGAATTACCGACAAAAGAAGAATGGCGGATGAAATTGATGGACTATGCAGAATTAGATAAACTAACGGGAAGGGTTCGAAACCTGCGGGACCAGAGATTCTTAGAAGACTGGAATTAATATACGAACTATTTGAAAAGTAATTGTGATGAACAGATTACACTAGTAGGACTGCAAGAAGTTCTGTAAAGAGGATTATTGGAAATATTGCAAGAAATGTTATGAGGAAAATTATTAGCTAATGATAATTAAGTGTAATAGGGAAATTAAGAAATGCAGAATAAGTGATAAAGAATGAAAAATCAACAGAGGTGTTGACGGAAGTCTAAAGCATTGTATAAGATAAGAAGTTATGTTATATGATTGTTGGAAATGATATGTTAAAAAAACCAATATAAATAAATAAATGAAGAACTATCTGTTTGTTTTGACAATAAAGCATCCTTTTTTAATTAACTATGCTCACTGTGTTATCAAGCCGGGAACTGGACTCCTGACATGGCTATACTGACTGTGGCTGATGGGGATTGGAATCCAACAGCATCTGAATGGTCGCACTCTTTCCACAATGTGTAATATGGATCGAATTCCCAGTTGATGGGCATAGATTAAAAGAACTGGGGCAAATCCTCCTTTCTACTGCTATTTAACCACTCTCCAGCTCCAGAAAGGGTGTGAGTTAGAAGTTGGCAAGTCCCTGCTTCAAATCTATCCCATAGTCTCATCCGTCTGTCTGTAATATGGGGGATGGCCTACCTTGCAAGGTTGCTATCAGTGTTTATGTGAAGTGCTCTGAGAACTTAATTATTATGTAAAGATTAAGCATTATTATGATAAGCATCATGAAAATATTCCCGTTCTCCCAGCTACAGTTCCCCCCCCCCATAGCAATCAATTTATGATCCAATAATGAAAGCATTCAGGAAAATGCCAGAACTTCTTTCCCCAACAACAAGCACCCGCCACGCCCACTCCAGTTCCTTCCACGCACCTCAGGCTCATAGCGCAACAGGATGTCATATTCCATGGGGTAGGGGATGTTGTCGATATGGAAGGATAAACCAGCCCCATCCCTCACGCGTGCAAAGCCGGGGCCGGTCCATGTAATCATGTGACCTGTATGCTCACGTTGCATGACTTCCACATCAGGCTGCGGGGGGAAACATTACATCAGCAAAGCTGCAGGGACATAGGGCGCTGCATTGCACTGAGTCAGACCATTACTCCATCTAGATGTGTATTGCCTACGGACAGTGGCTCTCTAGGGTTTCAGCCAGGAGTCTCTCCCAGCCCTACAAGGAGATGTTACGGACTGAACCTGGTACCTCCTGTGGGTTGGAATCCACTGGGAGCAGTCAAATACAACATTCCTTGTTTTCCTAGAGTGGACATGCAAGGGAATGTTTGGTCCAGCCAGTCGAAACTTCCTCTTCCCTAGAGCGTCCTTCCTTGCATGTGACTAGTGGGTGGGCGTGACTTTTCCAGACCTGGTAAAAGGACAAGTCATGCTGCCACTCTCTCTCTTATCCATCTTCTTTTCGTCCTGCGAACTTCCTGGACTGCTAACTGCAGTCATTAGGTCAGGAGTCAGCAAACTATGGCCCACGGACCGGGTATGGCCCAAGGGGGTTGTTAAACCTCTCAGTTAGTCCCCGTATGGAACTGACACTCCATCTGACACTCCTAGAGGCAGGCTAGGTGCCTTTGGGAACCTGAGGACATTCCTGATCAACCACAAAGCACCTGAATTCTACTTGCGTAAAATCACGGGCACACACAGCTCACAGAGGATGCCTTTAACAGATTGCAATGACGAAGTGCATAGTGTCTATTCAAGTGTATCTTTTACCTTCTGGCTAAGTGCAAGGCAAAGAATTAACATGGTTGACCAAGAAGACCCAAGTGGCTGCTCCTCAGCTCAGCTTTATGGACCAACCTCTACTGAGTGGTCTGGAGCTCTGGCCCAAACCACCCTTGACCACCATGGACTTCCTTCCCTGGTTTCCCCCAGCATCCTCTCTCTCCCACCCTATTTTGGTCACCTTCTGCTGAAGTTGCCTGGCTCTTCGGAGCGCCGCTCGCTGCTGCAAGAGTCTGATCGTGCTGTGCTGTCGTCGCAGCCTCACTTTGCGCCCGTTCTGGACCCCATTGTAATATTCCACACAGTCCACAGGGGCCTCGGGCCGCAAGGCACCCTACAACAAAGCGAGGATTTTTTTTATTTCCAACACCATTGGTTGCTCCTGCTAACCGTTTCCATCCTCAGCCATACAGCAACCAAGGGGTTCTGAAAGGCTCACTGAGGCTGCCAAGGCAAAGAGGGAGCCCATGGAACTACCCTATATTGTATGGTTTGGCCAATGGAGGTTGTCCTATATGGGCAACTGGGGAGTTGCCCCACCAGTCTCATTCAGTCCACACTTGCTTGGCTTTTTACTTAAAAGTGTTGTCCTTCTGGAAGTCAGCAGGGAGGAGAATGGGGATAAAACTAGAATGGGTTGCCTCTGCCTGCCATTGGCTCTGGTTCCACCTATCATTGGCCCTCCTTGCCTTCCATCCTACCAGCCCATGACTGACTGATTGAGCCACCAGGGCAGTTTTAATGAATTTTCTCCTTGCCTGCAGATACCTCTGTGGTGATGTGCCTTACATGCTCATACAAAACATTCTGAATTCATGAATGGATTTGTGGCATGCAAGTGGGTCAGTGTATACTGATTTAGGCCAGTAAGCTGGGCTGGGAACTTTTCAGTCCCCATGAAGGTATATGTGCTCCAGAGACAACAAGGTCTCTTGGACAACACCCACAAGAAATGCAGGTGCCATCTCCTTTTCCTTTGGACAAGTAACCCGCATTCACTAGCAGTTTTCCAGACACAACCCGCCTCACTCTATGTCCCAGGTTCTCACGCTCCCCTTTCCCTTCCTCTGTCCCAGTGCACTCACTGGCAGGCCCTGATGGGTTGGTGCAAGACCTGTGGCATGCTCTGCTTCATACATATAATAGTCCAGGGGCATGCAGAAAAACCCTGGCTGCACTTCATCACACTGGCGCCCGATGAGGTGGGGCCGACAGGGGCATTGGCCATCATCCATGGAACACCTGGGGAGAGAGAGAGAGAGAGAGAGAGAGAGAGAGAGAGAGAGAGAGAGAGAGAAAGCCAGACAGAGAATGAGAACAATGGCAGAATATTTGAGCCCTGCCGTTGGAGTAGGTTCGGCAAAAGGGCTGCAAAAGAGAGAGGGAGGTTGCACACTCAAGTAAACAGTCTCTTGATCCGATTTAACTCGCAGCTGGAAAAAAGAATCGGGAGGGCACTTAAAGAGTGTGCTCCGAATTCTTCCTTATCCATTTGACCCCATGTGTTTACCTGTCCAGCGCTTGGCCTCAGGTAATGGAGGGCTGGGTATGGTTTTGGGCCAAACCACATGGCAGTCAAAATGGGGAGGCCAGGTGGGTCTAATTAGGCCTGCGGGATGGAGTTTCCCTACCACTGTCCTAGACCAAAAAAAGGTCACCATGTGCAGCAATGCGCAAGTATAGCAAGTTCAGCTTTTTTTACAATCACAACTCTGCACTATACATTTAAAGCAGTCTCGTGCCATTTTTTTAAAAGTCAAAGCTTCCTCCAAAGGATCCAGGGAACGGTAGTTTGTCAAGGGTGTTGAGAAGTTTTAAGAGACCCCTTATTTTCCTCTCGCGGAGCTACAATTCTCAGAGTGGTTTCACAATTCATCCCTCTTCCAGGGAGGGAACTCTGGGAATTGTGGCTCTCTGGGGGGAATACAGGTCACCTAAGATCTTGCATCATCATCATCATCATCGAAACAAACTAGAGTTGTGTTATGTACTGAGTTGAATAGGATCCAAAATGCAGCAGTCTGATTGGTCCTAGAACAATAGGATTCGGAATACAGCAGTCTGATTGGTCCTGGAACAATGCAGCAGTATGATTGGCCTGCAGGAGCCACCCAATCCAGCTCCAGATGAAAGTGAATCCACAACCTGATTGGCCTACAGGAGAATTCCGGAATTAGCCAATCTCGTGCAGCCCATTGTGTAAATAATGTATATAAAGCAGATACTTTGGGGGAACTTCCATTCCTCCTCCCACTATGAGCTGAATAAAGAGCATGAAATCCACTCTCGACTCTGAGTATATTTCAAGTTGTTAGCTGTGGGGGAAGCCATGAGTGTTTAAAGTGATGATACTGCTTTAAATGTACTGCTCAGATGGGCCCTCACAGAATCACTTACAATTAAAACAACGTGCAGTTAAGAAGTTTAAAATATGCTTGCCATTCCCTTCACTGCAAAAGCAACACTTTTTGCTTATTTTCCTTTCTTTCGTGCAGTGCTGCGAAGTGAGAGATGGCGTCAGATGTAGTACAGAGCTTGACCACTCTTCTTCTTTCTTCTTTGGCGATCACTCGTAGCCGAGTAAGATTGTCTTCCATAAACACGGTTTTAACAATGAGTCCGTAAGTGACTGTGGAGGCCAATTCTGGATCCACATGTCCTTCCGTAGTGGGGACATTGGTTTCCGGACGGGAGTTGACCACGGTGTGGGTTTGCCAAGCGTGCCTTCCTCTTAGCACGTTTCTCCCTTGCATCCTGCATTCAAGTGTCTTCAAAGCCCATGACACCTTTGGTAAAGGCTGTTCTCCAATTGGAGCTCTAATTCTATCCTCTGGACACCTGAGTGTCCCCTGAGAATATAGAAGTTGGCCATCCCTGGACCCTTCCCTCCCTTTGCCAGCCACAGAGTGCCATTCCCTCCCTCCCCTCCTCCAGCCCACCTCATGTCCCTTCCATTCCAACCTGTTGCTGTAGGCACCTCCAAAATCACAAGCGCAGCTCCGGCAGCCAGCCATATCATTGCTCAAACCCCAGTATTCAGGCTGTGGAGGAAAAAGACCACTAGTTCAACTAAAGAAGAAGAAGAAGAAGAAGAGTTTGGATTTGATATCCTGCTTTATCACTACCCTAAGGAGTCTCAAAGCGGCTAACATTCTCCTTTCCCTTCCTCCCCCACTACAAACACTCTGTGAGGTGAGTGAGGCTGAGAGACTTCAGAGAAGTGTGACTGGCCCAAGGTCACCTGGCAGCTGCATGTGGAGGAGCGGGGAAGCAAACCCGGTTCACCAGATTACGAGTCCACCGCTCTTAACCACTACACCACACTGGCTCTCTCACTAAGCCTCCTTAGTGCCACCTGAGCCCTGCCTTGAATGTTTACAAGAGGCATGATTTTTGGAACCATGTCTGGCTCCTCCAACGTGGCGGCCATGAAGAAGGTCGTGCAGCAGCCGCGCCTCGAGGCCAGCATGAGCCATGTGACGGTTTCACAAGCTGCAGCTGACTCGAAGCCGTCTTGCCTGCAGAATGCACATCATGACCCCCTACTAACAGGAGTTTCTTCAAGCACAAGTCCAGCAGCTGCATGTGGAGGAGCGGGGAATCAAACCCGATTCACCAGATTACAAGTCCACTGCTCTTAACCACTACACCACACTGGCTCTCTAAAGCATATTCAGGCCTGGAGTATCCGCATCACGCCTTTTAATGGTTCCGCGACACCCACTCACCAAACATTGGTTGCAGTATCGCCCGGCGACAAATCGCTTGCAGTAGCAGTCGCCGCTGATGTGGTCGCAGGGAAGGCTACCTGGGATAATCCCACGAGGGTCACACCTGCAGGCTGAGAACACACATAACTAGCACTTTCCATGGGTTTTCATCCGGCTGTGTCACAAGGCACAAGGCTAAGCCATCTCCTGGCCCAGCTCAGCAGGGCTCCAGAATTCGAGGCAACTGCCCCACCCATTGCTCCACCCATTTCCCCCCCACAACTGCAAACACCCAGATTCTGCAAGCAGAATACATTAAATCAAATCTGGCGTGTCTCCTGAATGCACAGTTTGTATTGCTTTGAGCCAAAAGGAACAAATTTTAAATAATTTAGAATTTTTAATCCCATTGTCTCGGCTGCGGGAGAGATGGCTAGAACTCGTGAAACACTGGTTATAGGAGAACAAGAAGTAGGGGGCTTGGTAAAGGCTGGAAACTGTACGAAGCAATGAAATGGAAGTGCCATTCAGATTCCAGACATGTTGGTGCCTGAAGCCGAACAGAAAAAAATCCTAATTGTGGTAGAAGTGCTACTACTGCTGCTCATAAGAATAATAATTTATCCATCGTCCTCTATGCAATCATTTCAAGGCAATGTGCAATAAATTATTTTTAAAACAGCCAATGCATTTAAAAGAAAATGATAACAAAAAGAATAAAGGTAAAAGGTAAAGGACCCCTGGACGGTTAAGTCCAGTCAAAGGCAACTATGGGGTTAGAGCGCTCATTTCACTTTCAGGCTGAGGGATCCGGCGTTTGTCCACAGACAGCTTCCTGGGTCATGTGGCTAGGATGACTAAACTGCTTCTGGTGCAACGGAATGCTGTGACGGAAGCCAGAGCGCACAGAAACGCCGTTTACCTTCCCACCACAGTGGTACCTATTTATCTACTTGCACTGGCGTGCTTCCGAGCTGCTAGGTTGGCAGGAGCTGGGGCAGAGCTCACCCCATCACACAGTTTCGAATCGCCGACCTTCTGATCAGCAAGCCCAAGAGGCTCAATGGTTTAGACCACAGCGCCACCTGCATCCCTTTTTAATATGAATAGACTCTCATGGCAAAACCCCATCAATGTGGCTGGAGCAAAAAATACCTTCATTTATTTCTGGAAAGTGCAGAGAGTGGGCCCCTGTTGTATCTCGTGAGAAATGTTGTTCCACAGATCAGGGGCAGCCATCCAAAACCCCTTGCTCCAAGTTACTGTGAAGTAGATTTCTGAGACCTTTGGAACTTGCAGGAGACAGTGGCAGAGCTTCATGCTCTGGCACTGGGGGAGCGGAGAGCAGGTGGGGGCAGGGCTGGTGCGTGTCAGGGGGCGTGGCACATGTCCTGGGGGCGCGGCGCCCATCATGGGGGGGAGGGCAGCCGCAATGGCACCCCACCGGGACTGCGCTGCCGGGAGCAATGCGCTCGCCCTGCACTCCTCTTCCTCCGCCAGTGGCAGGAGACACCCTCCCACAGAACACACAAATATACTGGGCATGTAAGGGGATGTTTGAAGCAGCCTGGTTCTGAGCTGCATAGGGCCTTATGCATTAATGACAACATCTTGAACTTGGCCTATCCGCAGATTGCCACCAGGGCAAATCTCGCTAGCAAGGGGTTATATGCTGGGGGTGTTTTGCCACCACAAGCAACCTAGCTGCCGCATTTTGCACCGGCCGCTGCCTCTGGAACAACCCAGATATCAAGCCCTTCCCCCCCACACACACACACCCTGTATCCATGCTGGCACGAGTTGATTCCACACCTGCCCCCACAAAGTCTGGTGACCCCAGACAGTCACCGATACTAACGCTGGCACCCAAGAGGGTCATTGCGGCTCAGTCCGTAAAAGGCCTCTTTGCAGCTGTCACAACGCACGCCTTTGACGTTCTCTTTGCAGCGGCACTGCCCAGCGATCATGCCCAGCATCGCATCTGTATGACTGTCACACACGCCACCATCCAAGGAGCCCACTGGGTCGCAGTCACATGCTGTGGGACAAAAGAAATTGGATACTGTGCGGGTCCCCTTTACAACTTACGTTAAAAGGACTGCTTTTATGTTCCCTTCCAATCATACAAGTTTCATTAAGGAGAAACAAGAAGAGGTAAAGGTAAAGGACCCCTGGACAATTAAGTGCAGTCAAAGGCGACTCTGGGGTTGCGGCCCTCATCTAGCTTTCAGGCCGAGGAAGCCGGCGTTTGTCCACAGACACTTTTCCAGGTCATGTGGCCAGCAGGACTAAACCAATACGTGACTTTAAAAACTTTTGCCTTTGCTTTTTTCATTCTTTTTTTATGCCAGGAGGTTGAGCACAGTTTGTTAGTTGGGGAGTATTTAATAATATGATGTGTTCCTTTTGTTACTTGTTTCATGTATAGGTTTCTTCCATTGTGAAAATATTTTATCAAGAGAGAGAGGGCGCCGCTGAAATTGGACAGGCAAAAGTCTGCCAATGTTCTCAATTACGTACTGTTATAAGTGGGGTTTTTTGGGGGGGGGGATTAGGCTGTATGCCTGAGCCCCGCTTCTAATTCCTGGATCCAGCACAGATTCAATTGTTGGAATAGCCAGGCCAGACTGGTAATGGCCCACTTTGTTAATGGAACAAAAAATGTAGCTCTGTGCCAGAGGTCAAATGGATGGGCCTTCCTCTCTCAACTGTCTATTACTTATAAAGGCAAAAGGCCAGAGTGGAGAATTGAATGATGTGACCTAGAAGTAAAGCAGCAAGCTAGAGATAGAGCCAGGCCTCTCAATCAATTTTTATTATGGCAAAACAGCCAGCATAGAGCCATGCCTGGTTTCTGCTGGGATCCAAGGCTGTGGCTAAGGGAGAAGCAAGACCGCCTTGGACGTTAACGCGGTGAACTCCTCCGTCGCAGGGCTCAGGTTGTGTATATGCGTAAATGAGCCATCTATCATAAAGACACCACAGTCTCCACTGTGCCTCTTTGCAAAGGAAACACGAACCCTGGGTGAGCGCCTGAAATGCCCGGAATCTCACACCACTCAAAAATGGCATGAAACAATAAAAATCAATACTGCTGGGGATCACAGCTGCCGTTTATCTGTATGCTGTCTCCCCACAGTAAACCCTGCTCGAGGCGATTCACATCACGATTCATCATCATCATCATAAAAAGACCGCGGCTGGGACGATAGAAGGACACTCACGGATACACGCCGTGCTGGCACGGATGTCAGCCAGAGGGTTGCGGTAGTAGAAGGGCTTGCAGAGCTGGCAGTGGCGGCCCATGGTGTTGTGCTGGCAGTCGTCGCAGACCCCACCGCTGGTGTTGCCCGTGGCCAGGTACACGGCCATGTCGAAGTGGCACTTGTGGGAGTGCTCGTTGCAGTTGCACTCTGTGGAGAAGCCAGGGGCAAAGTTAAAGGGCGCCGCAAACTCCTGCTTATTCTGCTCGCTCCTCCTTTCCTGTGACCTGAATTGCACCCATATAACAGTATTGTAAACCCGTAGGCTAGGCCACCATTGCTGCTATTGCTGAGGCTCTCACCTGCCCCATGTGTGTGCTATTTGTGGCTTCTGCTGCAGGCTTCCCATAGACATCTAGTTGGCCGCTGTGAGAACACGATGCTGAACTACACATAGGACTGACCCAGCAGAACTCTTCTTAAGTTCTTCTGTAAGAGCCTGCACAACATCGTTTCTTAAAAATGTTAGGCAAGACTAAGGAACCACCAATACCTGCATACAGAAGCCTTAGAAACAGAAGACAGAGGACAAGGAACTCTTGTTCGGTAGCCTGTCCAGGCCTCCACATACACTTCTGAGAATTTCTTCCACTTGTAAATAAATGGAATTGTGAATGTTTCATAGCCCTCCCATAGTTGATTAGCTTTTCCAGTGCTACCCAGCCTCTGCTACCTATCTGCCCAAAGCTGGGGGGTGCAGCCATTTCCAAACATGCCAGGCCCCCTCCCCCAGGAAAAGATCTCCTTCCGTTGACTCCCACTGCTTCGCCACCCAATTCCCCACACCTTCTGGCATGCGCAAAAACACCCTCACCTTTGCAGGCATGTGGGTTGTGGGCCTCAGCTGGTCGCCATGGCAACTCCTGGAAGAAGTCCTTGCAGAGCTCGCAGTTGAGGCCCTTGGTGTGGTGCTTGCACACGCATCGTCCGTGGATCTGGGGCAGAGGAGACTGGTGAGAGGGGCATCCAGAGCCTTGGCACAGCCCAGGGAAATGAAAGCAGAGTGCCGCTCAGCATGGAGATATTTAGAAGAAGGACCTCTTGTGCCTGGGTGCTGCTGATTAGGCCCCATGTGACCTGGAGCCCAAGACGGCAAAGCATGGCTGATGGCCATATAAACAGAAGCTATGTGAACACAATCCTGCAACAGGTTCTAATAACCCTTGAAGAATACAAGCAGCTTGATTTGTTTTAAGAGCCAGGGTTGCACCCAGCCAAGTGTTGGTGTTGACCTTTAAAGCCCTAAACGGCCTTGGCCTAGTATACCTGAAGGAGCGTCTCCAACCCCATCGTTCTGCCCAGACGCTGAGGTCCAGCACCGAGGGCCTTCTGGCGGTTCCCTCATTGCGAGAAGCAAAGCTACAGGGAACCAGGCAGAGGGCCTTCTCGGTAGTGGTGCCCGCCCTGTGGAACGCCCTTCCAGCAGATGTCAAAGCGATAAACAACTACCTGACATTTAGAAGACATCTGAAGGCAGCCCTGTTCAGGGAAGTTTTTAATGTGTGACATTTTAATGTATTTTTAATCTTTGTTGGAAGCCGCCCAGAGTGGCTGGGGAAACTCGGCCAGATGGGCGGGGTAAAAGTAAAGGGGCCCCTAACCATTAGGTCCAGTCATGACTGACACTGGGGTTGTGGCACTCAACTCGCTTTATTGGCCGAGGGAGCCGGCGTACAGCTTCCAGGTTATGTGGCCAGCATGACTAAGCCGCTGCTGGCGAACCAGAGCAGTGCACGGAAACGCCGTTTACCTTCACACTGGAGCAGTGCCTATTTATCTACTTGCACTTTGACGTGATTTCAAACTGCTAGGTTGGCAGGAGCAGGGACTAAGCAACGGGAGCTCACCCCGTCACGGGGATTCGAACCGCTGACCTTCTGATCAGGAAGTCCTGGGCTCTATGGTTTAACCCACAGCGCTACCCGTGGAAGCCGCCCAGAGTGGCTGGGGAAACTCAGCCAGATGGGCGGGGTACAAATAATAAATTCTTATTCTTATTCTTATTCTCCTGTTAGGACAATGACTTCTGCCTGCACAAAGGGACTTCCTCTCCCTCTCCTCTTTCTGTGTGCCCCCCTGTGCCTCCCCACCCCCAACGTATCTGTTCTAAGTTCCCGCCCCCCGCCAGCCCTCCAGAGCATATGGGGAAGGAGTGCAGGGGGCAAGCATGGAAGAGGAAGTCTCATTGCACTGGCAGAAGTCCTTGCCTTAAGAGCATGACTTCACCGAATGCAACCCTAGGTTTCTAGGTCTGATGTTTGTGGAGAACAAATAACCCTGAATAAGGTTTGAGAATTACTTTAACCATTAAAAAAAAAGTGTCTAGGTGGAATGTCCACTGGGCTGGAAATTTCCCTCTGTATATGCCTTCTCTTTCCATCCCAGAACACACCCACACCGGCTCTGCAAGCTTAAGAATGAGGTTTTCTCAAACTGCAAAATGGATTCCAACAAGAGAATCTGCACTTCCAGTTGACGGAAATTGTGCTTTTGGTACAATAACGCAGGTTCTCTACACACAACTGGGAGTCTGTGTGTCACATTCTCCCAATAGATTTTAATAAGCAGAACCACCAAGGCTGTAGCCTCTCTACTACCTGCCGGGTAGGGATAGATGAATCTGTCAATTTCAGTTTTTTCTAACCTTAAATTCAGTTCTCTACATTTCACATCCGTTTGTTGTTACAGTGGTGCCTCGCAAGACAAAATTAATTCGTTCCGCGAGTTTTGTCGTCTTGCAATTTTTTTCGTCTTGCGAAGCACGGTGTCGGGAAAGTTTTGGAAAAGCTTCAAAAATCACCAAAGTCTTCAAAAACCTCAAAAAAGGCTACCACACCTCGTTCTATGAGTTGCTCCTCGAAGTCAAGTCACAACTGTATTAATGGTGTTAAGAAAAAGGAAACAAACTTGCAAGACGTTTCCATCTTGCGAAGCAAGCCCATAGGGAAAATTGTCTTGCGAAGCAGCTCAAAAAACAAAAATCCCTTTCGTCTAGCGAGTTTTTTGTCTTGCGAGGCATTCGTCTTGCGAGGTACCACTGTATTGGGTTGTTTTCTTACAGGAAGAAGCCCTCGTGAAAATTCATTTTTAGTGTGCATTTCACCCAATGCGCAAATTTTTGCAAGCGATTTCTCCCACTATGAAGCATGTTATTATTATTTTTACATGTTATTTTCATTAACGTGTTCATTTTTAAAGGCATACTTTCCCCTCAGAACTGCATTATTATATAAATTACTTGGTTGGAGAACTGTATCGCAAACTCCCGACACACTGGGGTCCACATAAAGGTAAAGGTAAAGGGATCCCTGACCGTTAGGTCCAGTTGTGGCCGACTCTAGGGTTGCGGCGCTCATCTTGCTTTATTGGCCAAGGGAGCCAGCGTACAGCTTCCAGGTCATGTGGCCAGCATGACTAAGCCGCTTCTGGCGAACCAGAGCAGTGCACGGAAACGCCGTTTACCTTCCCGCTGGAGCGGTACCTATTTATCTACTTGCACTTTGATGTGCTTTCGAACTGCTAGGTTGGCAGGAGCAGGGACCGAGCAATGGGAGCTCACCCCATTGCGGGGATTCGAACCACTGACCTTCTGATCGGCAAGTCCTAGGCTCTGTGGTTTAACCCGCAGTGCCACCCGCATCCCACATACTCCTAATCAAAAAGCCCAGCCCAGCATGGGAGCTCTGATCACTAAGTGTACCTCCCCTTGCCCTGTCTTCCTGGCTATAGGGCTGCAACCTGAACTCCCAGCCTCAGTCTCCCACAACACTGATAAGGTCCTTACCATGCCTTCTACTCTGCTTGGCGCTCCAGCCAGAGGGGCACACTCCGAGGCGTGCCCATAGCAGAAGCAGCTCCCACGCAGCACCATCTCGTACACGGCGTAGTAGTATTTCTGCAGCACCTGATGCCGAAAGTCGAGTAGGTTGTCGCCCAGAGTGTGCAGCTTTGTGAAGTTCACCCGCAGGTTGGTGACGCGCAACAGATCTGGTCAGGAGGGAAGGAGATGTTTTGGTGCAGAGCTTTAGCTCCTAGACTCCTATAGCCTCAGTTCCCCACCCACCAATCTCAGGCTGCTCCCCTGGATTCCACACAGATACATCTGCCCCACCTGCAGTAAAACATGTCTCTCCCATATCGGCCTCTACAGCCACAGCAGGCGCTGTAACTCTATAACAGCTTGACTTTACTCCTGAAGGCACACTCTTCCGTTGTCAGAAGATTATCCTCCACCAGGGCCAGGGCCTTCTCAGTGATGACTCCGACCTGGTGGAATGCTCTGTCCCATGAGACCAGGGCCCTGCAGGATTTAACTTCCTTCCACAGGGCCTGTAAGACAGAGCTATTCCGCCTGGCTTTCAATTTGAACTTGCCCTGATCTTTTATTCCCCTTCCTTCCCTTCCCCTCCCCTTTCTATGAAGATTACCCACCCTGGGATCCCACAGCTAATTCTCCTCTGGTCTCCTCACTGGCCCAAATAGGACTAATTTAGCCAGCTAGCCCTGGTGATCATCTAATGTTTATTGGATGGAATTTCCCCCTAAATTGATTTTTTAATTCTGAATTTATTGTTATTCATGTTTTATACTGTATTTTATGCTGTTTTTTGTTGCATCAATTAAGTGTTTTAAATTTGTTGTTAGCCGCCCTGAGCCCGGTTTTCTGAACCGGGAAGGGTGGGGTATAAATTATAAAAAATATTATTATTTCAACACCGTTGATGGAATCTTTCGAGGAGTAGGAGGTGGCGTTTGTAAGTGGTCCACGTTTCACAAGCATACAGTAAGGTTGATCATCTCTGCGCATCTAAGCTTTGCTGTTATGATGTCAGCGGAGTCCCTCCATCTGCAACCTGTCAGTCTCTTTCTGTCTCTCTTTGAGTGCTAATTGCCCTGGTCCTTTCCCATCTCGCATTCACTCCCTGAGGGCTATAGTGATTTTATGGTCCCATCTCACCTCCCAGATGCCGTATGTTTGGAAGATTTCCCTCAATCTCTCACCGTGCTTATCTCCAATAGAAGTCCCCCCTCTAAGGGCCAATCCCTTTCCCTGCTACTGGTAGCAGGTGTTGCTGTGGGAGCAGAGGCGCCTACCTGATCTTTTGGTAGGTAGGTGAGATCCTGCTGCTTAACAGGAGGCACATGGTACATAGAATTGTGGAGTGGGAAGGAATGGCAAGGGTCACCTAGTAAGAGGTGGATTTAGAAGCATGCCACTGGTGCAGTTGCACTGGGCGCTGCAACTATGATGCAGAATGGAAGACGAGGGGCGGCAAATTTTGGTGTCGCACAGGGCGTTGCTGAAATTTGAGAGCCCCAAGGTCTGCCACTGATGTAGTCCAGGTACACCGCAGAGGTCAATCCAGCATTCCAACCAGTACATTTGCACCGCAATGCACCTTCTCTTCATGGTAAAGGTAAAGGGACCCCTGACCATTAAGTCCAGTCGCGGACGACTCTGGGGTTACGGTGCTCATCTCACTTTACTGGCCCAGGGAGCTGGCGTTTGTCCGCAGGCAGCTTCCGGGTCATGTGGCCAGCATGATTGAGCCGCTTCTGGCGAACCAGGGCAGCGCACGGAAAGGCCGTTTACCTTCCCGCCGGAGCGGTACCTATTTATCTACTTGCACTTTGACGTGCTTTTGAACTGCTAGGTTGGCAGGAGCAGGGACCGAACAACAGGAGCTCACCCCGTCACGGGGATTCGAACCGCCGAGCTTCTGATTGGCAAGCCCTAGGCTCAGTGGTTTAGACCACAGCGCCACCCGTGTCCCTCCTCTTCATGGCAAGAATCATTAATTCACCTGCCTGGAGGTTGGGCAAGTGCTTTTCCTACCTCTATGCCATCCCCTGCTGCTCATTACATTCATACCTTGGATTTCCTGGCTGTATGGGTCCTCAACTTTCACCGCCGGATCCAGCACTTTGAAAATCACCTACAGAGAAAGGTTAAGATGTACATGCAATTTTTACCCTAATGGAATAAATAGCAGCTGGGGGTGGGGGATTGTTTGGGAGGAAAGGGTTAAACCCTTCCTCTCCTCCCACAGCTGATATTTGCTACAATTTAAAAACAAAAGATCCAATTATGGATCTCTGGCATTTTGGCCAGTTAGGCCCCTATGCATGTGTATCCATCTAGCAAAACTGAAAGAGACTCTTCCATTATTGCATCCATCAAAACTTATTTACACTGCTGAATTTATCTTAATGCTGCCGGTGTTTTCAACCATACACAATTATTTCCCATATATTCAATAAACGTTTTCCAATCTTCTTTAAAAGTATGTTCTTCTTGTTCTCTTATTCTATATGTTAGAATATGACAGAATTGAGCATTTCCCAAATTCATCCCCAGATTAAAAACCTGAATTTGACAAAATTTTGATTAGTATCTGGCCGTGAAATGCTAAACCTCATTTTGTTTTGTTGTTGTGTTGTTGGTTTTTTGGGGGGGGGAGTAAAGGTGGCTCTGCTCCTTAATCCTACTTTAGCAGGGTAGCACTGACCTCGCCATGGCTGGAGGGCTCAATCTCGGAGTATCGCTGGTCGCAGATCGCCTGGTTGACGTGTGTTGGGACTTGCATGGGGATGCCAGGGAAGAGCTTGGAGCAGTTGAAGGCAAAGTAGCGATAAACCTTCCAGCTGTGCCCGAAATCTGACGAACGTTCAATCAACATGGCCGCTGGGCGGAATGTCTGCATGAGAAAAGGGGGGCAAAGTGGACAGTTGAGTTTCAGCGTTCCTTCTCCAACCAATCTGCCCCCCTCAACCGCAAAAAAGTAACTCTGAATAAAAAGCTAGATGGCCCAGCAGCCTCACTCAGTAAAAAGCAGCCTCCTATATTCCTAAAGGGATGCAGGTGGCGCTGTGGATTAAACCACAGAGCCTAGGGCTTTCCGGTCAGAAGGTGGGCTGTTCGAATCCCCATGACGGGGTGAGCTCCCGTTGCTCGGTCCCTGCTCCTGCCCACCTAGCAGTTCGAAAGCACGTCACAGTGGAAGTAGATAAATAGGTACCGCTCCGGCGGGAAGGTAAACGACGTTTCCGTGCGCTGCTCTGGTTCGCCAGAAGTGGCTTAGTCATGCTGGCCAAATAACCTGGAAGCTGTACACCGGCTCCCTCGGCCAATAAAGCGAGATGAGCGCCGGAACCCCAGAGTCGGTCACGACTGGAACTAATGGTCAGGGGTCCCTTTACCTTTACCTTTATATTCCTAACCCTTTCCCCCTACTGCAATCCCAAAGAATATCACACCACTAATCTGCTATTTGCATCAGCAGCCAATCCTTCCATTGGCACTATTTTAACGCCACACCTAGTTAGGCACAGAGACCCATCCGCCTTCGGTGTCACCTGCAGAAAGGCAGGGTACCTACTGAAATACATAAAGAATGCCACCGCTGTCTTAGTATTAGAGGTAGCGGTGCTTATTGGGTATTTTGTCAGTAGTGCTCCCGTTAGTTCCCATAAAGGCATCCAGTATTCATTGCAGTGCTTCCACCCTTTTAGTAGAGATCTCAGTACCTTAAACTTCATTATGAGGTGAGTAAAGTGGAACTCGGCTTCCAGGTCCAAGGAGATGCTGACCTGTTCTACACCTGTGGTGATAGTGAGAGAGAAGGACAGAAGTTAGACTAGGAGCACCCCTCATTTAAATACGTTGTATGAGAGGAAATTTCCCTTGATGCAAGACTTACACAGGTCCCATTTTGGCCTGCAAGGCTGTTTTCCCTAAACCACAGTGCAGTGGTTCCTTGGGTTACAGACGCTTCAGGTTACAGACACTTCAGGTTACAGACTCCACCAACCCAGAAATAGTACCTCGGGTTAAGAAATTTACCTCAGGATGAGAACAGAAATTGTGCTCCGGCGGCGTGGCGGCAGCAGGAGGCCCCATTAGCTAAAGTGGTGCTTCAGGTTAAGAACAGTTTCAGGTTAACAACGGACCTCCAGAACAAATTAAGTTCTTAACCTGAGGTACCACTGTACCACACCCACCTGCCCCACACCTGACATCCTATGTCAGCTGCACCACTGAGCTCCCTGTGAGGAACTGACTGTATAGTTCAGTGGTGGCCAAACTTGGCCCTCCAGCTGTTTCTGGACTACAACTTCCATCATCCCTAGCTAACAGGACCAGTGGTCAGGGATGATGGAAATTGTAGTCCCAAAACAGCTGGAGGGCCAAGTTTGGCCACCACTTGCATAGCTGATCCCTGCAGAAAGCAGTCTTCAAGCTACTTTCCGTCAGCTGATAAGCGGTGATCAGTGGCTCTTTGGCAGCACAGGCTCTTTGCAAACCCAGCCTGGTGCTTTGAACTCCCAATCATTCTCGACTGATGTCATTGCCCCGCCCACCTGTCCAATTTGGCCAATGATGGGTACTGGCCTACCAGGCAGATCAAGTAAGGTACGGTAACTTATGTTCCCGCCTTCCCCTGTAGGTTCGCTCACTCCTGTGCCTTGAGTGAGTGAGGCTTGGCTTAGATACATTTGATCCCAACCTTGGAAATGGTATAAAAGAGGTATTATTATTGTTTGTACTTATTCCCCCTGCTTCTCTGCTCTCGTTTTTCCCCGTTCTGCTTTGGTTTCTGAGTTCTACTTCCTGAGGCTTCAAATCCTGAAAAACCTGTTTAGGAAGAGACCATAGCAGGACCAAAAAAAGAAAGGATATGTGTGCCTGCAGACAAAAACAGCTCTGCCATGCTACCTTCAAGGCTCTGAAATAACATCGCCTAGGCTCATAATCTCCTGATAAAAACTGCACGTTATAATAGAGATTTATGAATGCATCTCTGGTTTGGGACTGAGGCATGGGAGCTTAACCCTTTACACTCAAGCCTGTTTCCTGGTTAAACCCCACCCACCCACCTCAGTGTCCAAGCTAAACAATAGGGGTGGAGACGATCCTTCAGCTATGGAGCCATGTAGGGCTTGAAAGCTCAACACCAAAACTTTGAATTGTGCTCGGAAATGTACTGGCCTGCAATGGTAAAGGTAAAGGATTCCTGGACAGTCAAGTCCAGTCAAAGGTGACTATGGGGTTGCGGCACTCATCTCGCTTTCAGGCCAAGGGAATTGGTGTTGGTCCGCAGACAGCTTTCCGGGTCATGTGGCTAGCATGATTAAACCACTTCTGGCACAATGGAATACCATGACGAGTGCCAGAGTGCACAAAAACACCGTTTACCTTCCCGCCACAGCAGTACCTATTTATCTACTTGCACTGGTGTGCTTTTGAACTGCTAGGTTGGCAGGAGCAGGGACAGAGCAATGGGAGCTCACCCCGTCACGGGGATTCGAACCGCTGACCTTCCGATCGGCAAGCCCAAGAGGCTCAGTGGTTTAGACCACAGCGCCACCCACGTCCCGCCTGCCTGCAGTGATTGGGGTTAGGCACGTTCTGGCCTTTTGAACATTAGAGCATATTTGAATATTCCCACACTAGATATTTAATGTGGACTTGCCATGCTTTCTTCACTTTTTTCCAGGGCATCCCACACAAAACCATTGTCGAATCATTGTCATCCTGTATTTTCTGTGTGGTTTGTCTTTTACCATGCCACAGGAAGTCCAGCTTTTTCAGAACAGAAGAGTAACTCAGTCTCCACTGGTGCATTTGGTAAGTTCCAAGGAAAAGGACTCTGAATCTCTTATTATTGACACTTACCGTTCTCAGACTGCCACCAGGTCTGCTCACCATCCCGCCCACTCAGGTAGATGACATTCTCAATGTGGTGGCTCTCGCGCAGGGACGGGGAGCGCGAGTCACAAAGGAAGCATTTCTCAGAGTCCTGTCAAGAGAGCCATAGTGGATTGAAAATCAACAAAAGCACTATGTAAATCCTCAGAGACAATGTTTGTTTGTTTCTTGTTTCTTGTTTCTTGTTTCTGGTTTTTTTTACAAATTCTCTTTGGTCACCAGCTATATATTTTTCAGTGATTGCATTAAACCTATTTGTCTGGATGGTTGTCAACAATTGGAAATCTTGGTTTTTAAAGGGTGATAGGTCAGTAGGATTCTACTTTAGTTACTTGTTTTGTATTATTATCTCTTCTGTTTGCTTCTTCCCGTGGGTTTTTTTTTTTTTTTTTTGGTAATCTGGTTATCAGTTGTAAAATAGCTTAAGTGAGAAGGAAAATGAAATAAATAATTTTAAAAGAACTCTAAATGCCATTGGTCAGGGGGCGGGGGCGGGGAATCCTCAGAGAATACCCCCCTCCCTCACTGATAGAGTTATTATCACCTATAATTAGAGGAAGACACAAACCACACTTGGTGGACACACTTTTCTTTTGCCCAACTGTTTCCAGGCACAGGTTTGTGCTTAAAAGTTCTGTATCCGAGTGATTTATTGTTTTTAGTTTTTGTTCCGAAGCTTTCCTTTGAAAACCTGCTCTTTAGCGTTCAACCGGAGCAAACATCAATTTGGATTTTGCGCAGATTGCCATTTGCTCCAATTGAACTTTAAAGAGCAGACTTCTGCAGGGGAAGTTCCAGAGCAAAAAAGAGGGGGGCACTCAAACACAGAGCTTTAAAGTGCAGACCATGCCTGGAAAAAGTAGAGTGGATAAGCCCACTGTCAGAAAGACGGAGGACACACCTGCAACTGTACATTTAAAAAAACATTCTACAATCATTTAAAGCAATGCCTTCCGCCAAAGAATCTCAGGGAATGTAGTTTTCTCCTCACAGAGCTTGAACGCATTCTAAATGTATGGCGTAGGTGTGACCTGACACCCTGATGTAACCAGGCTTTGAAAAGAGACTAGGTTCCGTTGGTTAAACGCTGGACTATATTGTTAGGAGTTGCTAAGTCTTCTATTTTTTTTTTTTTTATAAATTTTTTATTGCGTTTCTTTCCATAATTTTATAGATTACAAACAAATAACATAATTGCAAGAAACAAATTTTCCCTTTTTTTAACAACAAAAACAAACAAAAACAACTTGGACTTCCCCACCCCTTCCGATTCTGCGTTGTTTAAATTAACAATGTCAGCATTTTGTTACCTTATTTCATGCCTTATTGTAACTTTCAAATGTTATGTACCCAAATTCGATATATTGTATCTCAGTTTCAATGCCTTTAAAATAAACATAACATGTTCGATTCAAATTGTCTCCTTTTCTCTTTTATCACTTATTTTACAATTTACTTAATCATGATTGCAAAAGCATAACTTTTCCTAATCATGCACTATCTTAAGATTCATACAGCTTGTAGTATTTTTGCAGATAGTCTTTAAATTTTTTCCAGTCCTCCTCAATTGTTTCTTTATCCAGATCTCGGATTCTGCCGGTCAGTTCAGCTATCTCCATGTAGTCCATCAACTGCTTCTGCCATTCCTCCAGCGTGGGCAAATCTTGTGTCTTCCAGCTCTTAGCAATGAGTATTCTTGCTGCTGTGCTAGCGTACATAAACAAGGTTCTGTCTTTCTTTGGCAATTTCTGGTCCACCATGCCCAGCAGGAAGGCCTCTGGTTTCTTGGGAAAGGTATACCTAAATACCTTTTTCAATTCATTATAAATCATTTCCCAGAAGGTCTTCACTTTTGGGCAGGTCCACCAGAGATGGAAGAAAGTCCCCTCTGTTTCCTTACACTTCCAACATTTATTGTCAGACAGGTGATGTATCTTAGCTAACTTGACTGGGGTCATGTACCACCGGTATATCATTTTCATAATGTTTTCCTTCAAGGCACTGCATGCCGTGAATTTCATTCCGGTGTTCCATAACCTCTCCCAGTCTTCAAACATAATATTATGTCCAACATCCTGTGCCCATTTTATCATAGCAGATTTAACCAACTCGTCCTGTGTGTTCCACATAAGCAGCAAGTTATACATTCTAGATAAAATCTTGGTCTTTGGTTCTAACAATTCTGTCTCTAGTTTCGATTTCTCCTCCTGGAAACCAACTTTTTTATCCATTTTAAAAACCTCTTGCATTTGAGCATAATGTAACCAATCTCGCACCTTGTTTTTTAGTTTATCCTGGCTCTGCAACTTCCAACTGTCTCCAATTTTTTCAATTAATTCCCAATATTTCGGCCAGTAGGCCTCCATATTGGGTCTTTTTCCAGCCTTGGCCTCCACCGGTGACAGCCACCTCGGTGTTTTACTCTCTAATAAGTCTTTGTATTTCGTCCAGACTGCAAAAATTGCTTTTCTGACAATATGGCTTTTAAACAATTTGTGAACTTTAACCTTGTCATACCATAGGTATGCGTGCCAACCAAAAGCATTATCAAAACCTTCCAGATCTAGGACATCAGTGTTTTCTAGCAAAAACCAATCTTTCAGCCAGCAGAAGGCTGCAGCTTCATAATACAACCTCATGTCCGGCAGGGCAAACCCCCCTCTTTCTTTTGAGTCTGTTAATATTTTATACTTTATTCGGGGCTTTTTGCCCTGCCAGACAAACCTAGATATATCCTTCTGCCATTTTCCAAAACATTCCACTCTGTCCACGATCTGTAGGGTTTGAAACAAAAATAACATTTTCGGCAACACATTCATTTTTATTGCTGCAATCCTTCCCAACAAGGAAAGTTTCAATCTTGACCAAATTTCTAAATCCTTCTTAACTTCCGACCAACATTTTTCATAGTTGTCCTTAAATAAATTCAAATTTTTGGAAGACAAATAGATCCCTAGGTATTTCACTTTTTTTACCACATTCAGTTCTGTTTCTCTCTGAAACCCCTCTGTTTCTGTAAGTGTCAAATTCTTGGTCAAAACCTTGGTTTTTTGCTTGTTCAACTTAAATCCCGCCACCCGACCAAACTCAGATATAAGTTCAAGAGCTCTTTTTGTACTGGATTCTGGCTCCTGCAGTGTCAAAACTAGATCATCTGCAAAAGCTTTCAATTTGTATTGTTTCACTCCGACCTCTATCCCTTGTACCAACCGGTCCTTCCTTATCATATTCAATAGCACCTCCAGGACTGAAATGAATAAAAGAGGGGATAGAGGGCACCCTTGTCGTGTCCCTTTTTCAATTTTAAACTCCTCCGTCACCACATTGTTCACTATTAATTTAGCCTTTTGCTCTGAATAAATTGCTCGTAACCCATTTTCAAACCCCCGCCCCACTCCCATCCCTTCCAAGTTTTTCTTCATGAACCTCCAAGATATATTGTCAAATGCTTTCTCCGCATCAATAAAAATTAACACCGCCCTTGTGTTCATGTTGGTTTGTAAAAGTTCCAAAATATCAATGATGTTTCTGGTATTCTCATATAAATGTCTACCAGGGAGAAAGCCTGCTTGGTCTTTGTGAATTACTTCATTTAAGACTTTTTTAAGTCTACTTGCCAAAATGTCTGCAAATATTTTGTAATCCACATTCAGGAGTGAGATGGGGCGGTAGTTCTTGAGCTGAGTCTTTTCAGATTCTGTCTTAGGTATCAATGTGATGAAGGCTTCTTTCCACGTTTCTGGTGCCCTCTTCCCGTCCAAAATCTGGTTACATACCTCCAACAAAGGTTGTATCAAATAATCCTTCAAAGTCTTGTAGTATTTGGAGGTAAGCCCGTCCGGGCCTGGAGATTTGCCTAGTTGCATGTTCTGAATGGCACCCTCAATTTCCTGAGTAGTTATTGTAGAGTTCAAGATTGATCTTTTATCTTGAGTTATTTTTGATAGTCCATTTATCTTTAAAAATTGATCTATCTCAGATTCTTTCTGAGGCCCCTGTGTATAGAGTTCTTTGAAATATCTGTGGAAGCACTTCCTAATTTCTTCTGGTTTCTGTACCATCCTTCCTTCAATCTCTAGATTTGTTATCGTATTTAGCTTTTGTCTTTTTTTCAGCTGCCAGGCTAGCAGCTTTCCACATTTGTTTGCTGATTCAAAAGATCTTTGCTTCATCTGTTTTATTTTCCATTCAATCTCCTGGTTAATCAATTTTGAATATTCTGCTTGATGGAATTTAATTTCTCTCAGCAGCTCCTTTGACTTTGGTTTGGTTCTCAATTTTTCCTCTCCCTGGCGTATTTTCTCCAATATTTTATCTTTCTTTCCATTCCAGAGCTTCTTCTTAATTGTATTCTGTTGTATCAGAAACCCTCTCATAACAGCTTTGCTTGCGTCCCAGATTGTTCTTTTTTCTACTGTAGTGTTCAGATTTATCTCAAAGTAGTCCTTTAGTGTTTTTTGGGCCTTTTTCACAATCTCTTGATCTCTTAGTAGTGTGTCATTCATTCTCCATCTGAAGGAACCGGGTTGAGTTAGTCTGAGTTCTATTTTCAGAGCGTTGTGGTCGGAGCATGTTTTTGGGCAGATTTCCACCTTTTTGGTCTTGGGTGCCAGCCCCCTGGAGGTCCAAATTTGGTCGATCCTTGACCAGGACAGGTGGGCCTCAGAGAAGAAAGTGCCTTCTTTACCTAGGGGGTTCTTTGTCCTCCATATATCAATCAAATCCAGATTGTCAGTCATTTCAAAAAAAGTTTTAGGCAGTCTGCCGTCTGATGTTAAATTTTGGTTATAAGACTTATCCATATGTGTAGACACCACTCCATTCATGTCTCCCATCATTATGATGTTAGCATAGTCCAGATAGTCCAACAAAGTCTCATGCAGCTTCTTGAAAAATTCTGATTTCCCGTCATTTGGAGCATAAATTCCTAATAACAATATTTTTTCTCCTTGAGTCTGAATTTCAATTGCCAAAATTCTTCCATGTTCATCTTTAAATAGAAATTTAGGTGACAGGCTCTCCTTAGCGTAGATCACCACTCCTCTTTTCTTCACCTTATCTGAAGAGATAAACTCTTGGCCTAGTCTTTTGTTAACCAAAACTTTCCTGTGGAGCCTGGTTACATGGGTTTCTTGTAAACAAATAATGTCCAATTGCTCTTTCTTCAATATATGAAATAGCCTCCTTCTTTTCTCCGGGGAATTTCCGCCATTTATATTCCAACTTAGTAGCTGCAGAGACATCCTGAACTATTCTGTTACACCTAGAGCGGTGTGTCTTCTTTTTCCTCTGGTTCCGAGGGTATAGGCGTCCCTCCGCCTGCTGGCAGAATGGGTCCTGGTTTAGGTAGAGGCCAATGGGCTGCTGCTTCTTTTTGGAGATCTTCTCCGTGGTCGTGCTGGAACTTTTGTAGGTCCTCTGGCGTTCTTATTTTAACCTTCTTCTGTTTGTAAGTAAATGATAGTCCTTGTGGAAACTCCCACCTATAAGGAATTGTGTTGAGTCTCAACAGCTTGGCCAATTCTGAATAGGTGGCTCTCAAATCCAGTAACTGTTTAGGGATGTCTCGGTAAATTTCCACCCTTTTCTCTTGTATCTCAATTGAGTTATTAAAATGTAGGCCTAATATTTTGTCTCTCTCTTCTCTTGATCTCAAAGCTATTAAGCAGTCTCTTGATCTGTCTTTTCTTACCAATCTTCCCAATCGAAAAGCCGATACTATTTTGAAATCACTATCTTCTTTTAGGCCCCAAAACTTTGAAAACTCTGTTGTCAAAAATCCAATCAAATCTCCTTGTTCGATTTCTGGCACCGCCCTCAGCCTGAGGTTAGTCTGGCGATTTTTCAATTCCACCAAGGAAAGGTAGGTTTGTTGGTCCCCTACCTGTTTGTGCAGAGGCTTGACTTCTGCTTTGACTTCCTCAACCTCTTTTTTAGCTGCTGTTGCAATTTGAACGGCTTCCCCTGCCAATTTACGATTCTCTTCTGTTGCTCCTTGCAATTTTTCAATTGCTTGGGTATGTTGGGAAACCTGATCTGTCAGTTTTTGGATCGAGGATGTAGCTTGGTCAATTTTTATTGATTGATTATCAATTTTTTGGTTTAATGCTGATAATTGTTCCAAAACTTGTTTCAGTACTGCCTCTGATCCTCCTGATGCCATATCTTCCTCCTCAGATTTTTCAGGCTTTTCACTTTCTACTTTTTGTATTGCAAGCACAGCTGGAACTGATAGTCTGCGTCCCTGAGTTAGGGTTGTTTGCAAAAGCTGTGCCTGCTTTTTCGCTTTTTCTTTTTCCTTAGCTTCCTTAGCTTTGGCTGCTCTTGTCTTTCCTGTGCCACTCATCAGTCAATGTTCAAGGTCAAATGTTGTAATCCCATGGGAAAGACAAGCCCAAATTTAAAAACAGTCTGGAGAGAGAAGGTAAACAGAAAAAACTTTTCCCAGGCCTTTGTTATCCCAATATCCTCTAGGGGGAGTGCCACCAAAATTTAGTAAGAAGAAGGTAACTTTTCCGCCATTAAAGTCCCTTTTGTTCCAATTTTGAAGACAGTTTTAAAAACAAGTTAGTTCCAAAACACTAAGAAGAAAGTCCTGCAGAGCACTTTAAAACACTTGACAAAGTTCCAGCAAGGTGCCTGCAATTGTATCCATTCAAACTAAGTAAGCTCAAAAGTTGCACTTCAGTTACAAAAGTATCTGGAAGTTTGTTACAGTTCCGCAGTTAAGCAACTTCACCCGGCCACCCAAAGATTTGGGGTTAGAGTCTTCCCTCACCCCTTGGGAGACCACTCCAAGTCAGTTTTTAAGCGATATTTTTGGCTGTATCTTTAGCTGTATTTTTTCTTTAAAGATAGAGTTCAAATGTGCACGAAAGTCCCACTTTAAAGCCTTAAGGCTTCCCTGTTCACAGCGCTTTCCGCTCTTTGAACGGTCTGCTTTGATCTTGAAAGCAGTGCCGGAAGACGGACTTCCTCTTTCTCGTCTCCCGGTTTCAGCCGAATTTCTTCAAATTATTTTAACAAATCTTAAATCCTTACTCACGGGTTTGCAGTTTCAGGCTGGTATTTTTGGAAGAAAGGTCAGCGCTCATCCGTGACAGCCGCGCGGCTTCGCCTCCGCAGAAAGAGCGATGAACTCACAGCACCGCTCCCCCTCCTTCACTCCGGAGCCCCTTACGGGGTCCCTTCTGCGAATTTGGGGTCGCTCCAGGTGCCCGCCGAGTCCCACGGCCACGAACTCACTCTGTCCGTGGTTTATCTTGATGGGTTGCCGCTGCGCCGTAGCGAAACAACCCTTTTCTGCGGTGCCCCTCTTCAGAGCTCGAAGAGGTCCGCCATCACGGTTTCGCGCCGCCTCCGGAAGTCAGGAGTTGCTAAGTCTTCTAGAACAGAAAACCTTTTGCTCTTTGGGCCGTTGAACATCTTCTCAGGCTCTAGACAGGGCCTGTCCACGCAAGGAGAGTTACTGGATAGGAAAGGCTATGAACAGCTACTGCAGTTAAAAAATCCCCCTGCAGTTAAAAAATCACAGGGCTTTCCTATTGCTGCAGCAGACCCAACACGTCTTTCCTGTAACAATTCTGAATGTACCTTACACAGACATCCCGGAACCGCAATTGACCCTCTGGCCAGCAAGTTGACAGCTCCTTTTTCATCATCATCTCCCTCCCCGTTCTTTCAGCCTTGGCCAACACCCATGTGGCATTACCTGCAAATGGCTGACGATGCAGTACTCCTGAGGCCCCTCCAGGCCACACGTGGATGTGGCGCTCAACCTCTGCGTCCTCCCGATGAGAAGATTCCCTGTGGCTGGGTAGCAGCTCCCCTCTGAACAGCCATGGTACAACAGGTCGGGCGATTCTGTGCCCTGAGCATCGGCTAACCGGACTGGCCAGGAAAGAAAGAAAAAGCCCGAGGCCGTTTTAGGAGCTTGTGATCTGTCCACTGTCAAAAGTTCCTAAAATAGGTATCAGGGCTGCATGTAAAAGCTGCACAGAAGGCACCACAGAAATGTTATCCTGTTTTTCTTATGCAAAGAAAAGCCGTATTACTATACGGAAAAGGTCTGTATAGTAAAAGCTATGGTTTTCCCAGTAGTGATGTATGGAAGTGAGAGCTGGACCATAAAGAAGGCTGATCGCCGAAGAATGGATGCTTTTGAATTATGGCGCTGGAGGAGACTCTTGAGAGTCCCATGGACTGCAAGAAGATCAAACGCATCCATTCTTAAGGAAATTAGCCCTGAGTGCTCACTGGAAGGACAGATCCTGAAGCTGAGGCTCCAATACTTTGGCCACCTCATAAGAAGAGAAGACTCCCTGGAAAAGACCCTGATGTTGGGAAAGATGGAGGGCACAAGGAGAAGGGGACGACAGAGGACGAGATGGTTGGATAGTGTTCTGGAAGCTACCAGCATGAGTTTGACCAAACTGCGGGAGGCAGTGGAAGACAGAACTGCCTGGTGTGCTCTGGTCCATGGAGTCACGAAGAGTCGGACACCACTAAACGACTAAACAACAACAAAGAAAAGCCAAAACATCTAACTTTTCCCATCTAAGCAAAGATCTGGAACGTGGTCTATAAAATAATTGTCTGTGATACCTGCTGTCTCCATATGAAAAGGGGGAGTGAGGGAACGAACTCTGGGAAGGACTGATTGTCCCCCCCAAATTCTCAACTCCAAACCACTCATACGCTTCGGAGAATCCAAGGCTGTTTGTGGCACGCATTGTGTGAAAATTCTAATCTCCTCCACCATTTTGTCTCCAAGATAATGCCCATGGCAGAATGACATGATTGTGGATCTTGAGATTAAACAGTCGAGAGCCTCTAAGGTTTCTTCTCTGTTTTTAATTTGATATTCAAACACCTCAGATGATCTCCATGAATACATTTGGGATATTTCAGTGAAACTGAGCAGGCAAATAAGCCCTTAGATTAGGAACACTATTCAAGAGCTCACAGCCCAAAGCAAGATCAGGAGAACTGCTGGGCATCGTATTCTTTCTTTTTCTAAAGTATTTTTTATTGAGTTTGATCTGTATAACCTAAATATCGAAAAGAACTTCATGAGACAAACAAATGAAAACTAAACCAAACCAAACTAAGGCTGGCATGGGATGTTACTATTTTTATAAAAAGTTAGTTTATCATTATTAAGTAGAGAGAATAATGGGCATCCTATTATTGATCCTAGGTGCAAAAGGGGTCCTTTACCTTTACCTTTTTATACAGTGGTACCTTGGGTTACATACGCTTCAGGTTACATACGCTTCAGGTTACACACTCCGCTAACCTAGAAATAGTGCTTCAGGTTAAGAACTTTGCTTCAGGATAAGAACAGAAATCGGGCTCCGGTGGTGCGGCGGCAGCAGGAGGCCCCATTAGCTAAAGTGGTGCTTCAGATTAAGAACAGTTTTAAGTTAAGTATGGAACGAATTAAGTACTTAACCTGAGGTACCACTGTACTGCTTTGACATTTATGGCTTCCCCGTATAAAAATCCTGGGCTCTGTATTTTAGTTGAGGGTGCTGAGGTACGGTTCCAGAGTTCTTTAGGGGAAGCAATGGACGTTATAGTGGCATAATGGTATGGTATGTTGTGGATGCGTCCTAGCTCTCATCCCAAATATTACATTTCAGAAATAAGTTGTGAGAAAGATGTGGCACCTGTTCATACCATCCTCTTGTGAGGTGTGTGTGTGTGTGTGTGTGTGTGTGTGTGTGTGTGTGTAAACACTGTAACACTGCACCCCGAGGACCTGACCTAAATCTGTCATGGAAGGTCGCAAGTGGTCCTTCCACCTTTTGACGGTACCCCCCTCTCGTTGCTGACCCAGTCGCATGAAGCAGCACTTGAGACTGGTGAAATAAGAACCCTTCCCTTCCTTGCTACACCTTCTCCTCCTCAGCGTCAGCAGAAAGCGTCCGTCACATGCTGAAGCTTTTAATACCAGAGCACAAAGGGTGCTTGTTAGTACTGGCAGAACACGGGGCTGACCTGCCTACGACCCTGTCAGTCTTCGGATCAGAAAGTGGGGGGGGGGGGAGAGGAGAGAAGGTCTGCATGTGCCAGGATCCTAGCGCTGATGATCGTGTCAGGAGGACTTTGTCAAAGGAATACTGTTAAGGAGAAAGCGGAAGCAGGCTACGAGTCCCTGATCCGGTCCAAGAGCTACAGCTCTCACAGCGACTGCCGGTGTCTCCTGGGAGCGGTCTTGGGAGCAAAGAACAAAACTAGGTTCACGAAGAAGCTGGATAAATGAATGCTACGGTCGCACTTGCATTCAGGAACTTTGTAAAGTGGGCCAGCCCTACCATTAGGCAGAGCAAGGGATGTGGGATGGGCGGCGGCAGTGCACACTCCCTCTTCAACATTTTCCTTGAGACCCCTAAGCTAGCCTAGGTAAAGGTAAAGGGACCCCTGACCATTAGGTCTAGTTGTGGCCGACTCTGGGGTTGCGGTGCTCATCTCGCTTTATTGGCCGAGGGAGCCGGCGTACAGCTTCTGGGTCATGTGGCCAGCATGACTAAGCCGCTTCTGGTGAACCAGAGCAGCGCACGGAAACACCGTTTACCTTCCCGCCGGAGCGGTACCTATTTATCTACTTGCACTTTGACGTGCTTTTGAACTGCTAGGTTGGCAGGAGCAGGGTCTGAGCAACAGGAGTTCACCCCATCACAGGGATTCGACCCACCGACCTTCTGATCGGCAAGTCCTAGACTCTGTGGTTTAATCCATAGCGCCACCCGTGTCCCTAGCTAGCCTGCCTGGTGCCAATTTTGCTGTCTGCTGCCCCAGGTGTGGGGGAAGCCGTTGTTGTTTTGCCTGTGTTGAAGGAAGGTTCAACTACCAGTCTGACCTCTGTGTGTGTACTGTATGTTCTTCCCTTCAGGCACCAAAATGTCTCAGGCCAGCCTTGGTCACGTGTAAAGCAGTCCCCCAAGCCAGAGGAGCTCTGGAGGACAGGCCTTTGCCCATCCCATGTCAACAAACATGGCGGGTAAGACCACCCATGGCCACTAGCCAAAACGGCCACTAGCCATAGACATCTGGTTTGCCGCTGTGATATCAGGATGGCGGGCGACGTGGGCCTTTGGCCTGATCCCGCAGGCCTCTCCTTATGTTTATATTCTCATGCACATGTTCCAGCAGGGTGCGGCTGCCCTCCGCATGTTGCATATCCGGTTCAGTCCAGCAAGCGCTGCCCCTTCTCCTACCACAACTCCTGCCAATGATTAACCACAAAATATGGCTGTCCAGCCAAAGGCGTGTCCTGGAAACATTCCGAAGCAGCCTCACCTGGGCACACCGTGTAGTATATTTCTTTAAAAAGACACAAGGTGTATGTGTGTGTCTGTCGGGGTGTGTTTCAAGACTGCCTGCAAGCCACACTTTCTGCCATCGAATACCTTTCTGCTCATTCATAGATATGTGTAAATATTAAGCAGGGGAGATTTATGCTGATAACAACGCTGATGTGAAACCTGTTCCCCGTTTCGTTTCTGCACATGAACTTCAGTGCTGAACAGCCTAGTAAAAAACGCTGCCCACCATGGAGCTAGCTGTGACTAAGGAGGGGAAGGCACTCTGCACATGTTCAATTGCTGCCTTTTCATTTTATTGCTTTACATGTCCCAGAGTGAAACTCTGCTAATGACAGCAAATCTTGGGACTAAACGGAGTATCCTGTTCTTCTGAACTGCTCTTGTGTGTTATAGATAAATGAATATTTCTGAAGAATACCTCATCATCATAAGCTCCTAGAGAGATATTGGATTATGAGATAAGGTGGGAGATGATAGATAGATAGATAGATAGATAGATAGAGATAGATAGATAGATAGATGATAAATGGATAGATATAGATAGCTAGATAGCTAGCTAGATGATAGATAGATGATAGAGATAGATAGATGATAGATAGATAGATAGATAGATAGATAGATGATAGATAGATAGATAGATAGATAGATAGATAGATAGATAGATAGATATAGATAGATGAGAGAGAGAAAGATGAAGAGTTTGGACTTGATATCCCGCTTTATCACTACCCGAAGGAGTCTCAAAGCAGCTAACAATCTCCTTTCCCTTCCTCCCCCACAAGAAACACTCTGTGAGGTGAGTGGGGCTGAGAGACTTCAGAGAAGTGTGACTAGGCCCAAGGTCACCCAGCAGCTGCATGTGGAGGAGCGGGGAATCAAACCCGGTTCACCAGATTACAAGACTACTGCTCTTAACCACTATACCACACTGGCACCATACGGATAGATATAGATTGATAGATAGATAGATAGATAGATAGATAGATAGATAGATAGATAGATGATTAATAGATAGATGATCAAGGAAGCTTGTAGAAGGGCATGAGTTCAGGCACTACCAGCATGACTTTGCCCTGCAACACAGAAAGCAATTGAAAATAATTTGCCTCAACACATGCAGAGTGCCTCTGCCACATGTTAACCACAATCTAACACCATGCATCTGAGATCATGAATAGGGCTTTAAGGAAGGTTTGAACCCAAGCTTTTTTGGAAATTAGTCACTGATCAATAGGAGTTATACCACCATCATTTGTGCATGCACTGGCTTTGGGGAATATTTCTGGGCACAGGTCGCTACAGGGAGGAGTGGAGCGGAGACTGCAGTAGGTAGAAAGTATCTTTTGTTGCCGAGCTGGTGCAGGTTCGGCCCTGCCTTGTTCCTACCAGTCCCTGATGTGTCTCGTTCAGGATGGGCCTTCCGGCATGACTTGTGCACAGCACGCGTCTAGGCATGCTGCCACACGCAGGCCCTCACCAAACACTGGCAGGGAATATACACATGCCAGTCACGGTCAGTCAAGAAAGCCTATATGGCACATGAAAAACTTGGTGTCTCTACAGAATAAACCCACCCTGGCAGGGGTGCCAACTTGAATAAAATATTTTTTTGGGGGGAGGGCAAGTAAACAGTGTTCGAAACTCCCATTGTTCCAGGAGCATTTTGCAACAGGGAATTTCATTAGCGCAAGCAGTTTCTGAGCTCTGGGCGCAGTACCGCACCTAAGATTTCAGATTAAAACTGCAGAGGGGAAGGAAAGGAGGACCTTTTTCTGCCTCCCCACTTCCAGCTACTCTCTGAAGACTGGAGAAAAGACCCTCTTAAGAATATTAGGGGGTGGGGTGGGCAGGGGAAGGACTAGGTAAAGGTACCTCTGCCCGTACGGGCCAGTCTTGACAGACTCTGGGGTTGTGCGCCCATCTCACTCAAAAGGCCAGCGCTGTCCGGAGACACTTCTGGGTCACGTGGCCAGCGTGACAAAGCTGCATCTGGCGAGCCAGCACAGCACACGGAACGCCGTTTACCTTCCCGCCAGTAAGCGGTCCCTATTTATCTACTTGCACCCGGGGGTGCTTTCGAACTGCTAGGTTGGCAGGCACTGGGACCGAGCAGCGGGAGCGCACCCCGCCGTGGGGATTCGAACCGCCGACCTTTCGATCGGCAAGCCCTAGGCGCTGAGGCTTTTACCCACAGCGCCACCCGCGTCCCTCGGGGAAGGACTAGACCATGTGAAAAATGAACACAATGTTTTAGCTGCAGTTCATTCATTTTCTTGTTATACAGTGGTACCTCTGGTTGTGAACGGGATCCGTTCCAGAGGCCCGTTTGCAACATGAAAAGAGCGCAACCCGCAGCGGCGCGTCTGCGCACGTGCAGGTTGTGATTCGTCGCTTCTGCGCATGTGCATGATGTCATTTTTGCACTTCTGTGCATGCACGAGCGGCAAAACCTGGAAGTAACCCTTTCCGGTACTTCCAGGTTGCCATGGGACATAACCTGAAAGAACGTAACATGAAGCGGACGTAACATGAGGTATGACTGTATATTTAAAAAGCGCACCTAGCCTTTCTGCTGTTGCGCCCGTAACCTAGGTTTAAGGAGCCACCTCTAGGGTCTCAGGTAAACGTCTTTCTCATCACCTGCTACCTAGTTGCTCTAACTTACAGATGGCAAGCTTTGAACCTAGGACCTTCCACATGCAAAACAGGTGGAATCCTGGAATCTTAGAACTCCAGCACTGGAAGGGACCACAAGGGTCATCTAGTCGAAGCCCCCTGCAATGCAGGAAACCTTTGCCCAACATGGGGCTCAAACCCACAATTCTGAGTTTAATGCTCTACCGACTGAGCTATCCCGGCTGGCTCAGAGCACACCATGCATTTAAAACACATCCATCGTAGGTTTAGAACACAGAATTTCCCTCAAATAATATCATAGTTCTTCCTCATAGTTCCCAGCACCCGTAACAATCTGCAGTTCCTAAGATTCTTTTGTGTTACAAACCTGCCTTGGATGTGCTTTAATTGCATGGCGCAGGTATGCCCTTAACTACTCTGCCTGCCCTAGGGTCCCCCAGGGACCTGCAAGTGCGCAGAATTCAGGATTGTAGCGCTGCAATGGAAGGAGAAATTGTCCCAGCAAAAACAAAACCTTCTTTATAGGCAAATAAAGGAGCATGGGAAAGCCCTTTACAGTCATACCTCATGTTACGTCCGCTTCAAGTTACGTTCTTTCAGGTTACGTCCCATGGCGACCCAGAAATACCGGGAAAAGGTTACTTCTGGGTTTCGTCGCTCGCACATGCGCAGAAGCACAAATTGACATCACGCACATGCGCAGAAGCGGCGAATCACAACCCGTGCGTGCACAGACAAGCCGCTGAGGGTTGCACTCTTTTCATGTTGCAAATGGGCCTCCGGAATGGATCCCGTTCGCAACCAGAGGTACCACTGTATTTGGAAATGTGGTACTCTTGTTCAATATGTAGTCAATGGAACTGAAACCACCTTCAGATTAGCAGGCAACCGCATGTAAAAAGACTGAGGGCTTGCCCACACTTCCGCTTGTCCTGCTGCTCTCCTCCGGGGAAAGCTGATCTTTACTGCCAAATTGCCACAAATATCCATTTGGTTTTCCACGGAATGACGTTTGTTCTGATTCAGTGGCCAAGAGAGGGTTTTCCCGGTGAAAGGCCGTGGGGCAAATGGAAAACCACTCAGACCCGTGCTTTCCAGGCAAGGGCCAAAGCAGAACTGTGGACAAGCTGTTACACACCCAGGAATAATAATAATGATGATGATGATGATGATGATGATGTCCATCCCCACAGGGATGTGTCCCAAGTCTGAGCACTTACCCCAGAGAAGCAAGTAGAGAAGTAGTGCCATGGGCAGCATGGGAAGTTTCAACCTGGAGAGAGAAAAAAACCAGGTAGCTCAATAGGGTTGTCCCCTTTCTCCCTCCCTCAAAAAACATTGTGCATATATTACATACTACAGTGGTACCTCGGGTTAAGTACTTAATTCGTTCCGGAGGTCCGTACTTAACCTGAAACTGTTCTTAACCTGAAGCACCACTTTAGCTAATGGGGCCTCCTGTTGCTGCTGCGCTGCTGGAGCACGATTTCTGTTCTCATCCTGAAGCAAAGTTCTTAACCTGAAGCACTATTTCTGGGTTAGCGGAGCCTGTAACCTGAAGCGTATGTAACCTGAAGCGTATGTAACCCGGGGTACCACTGTAGTGGGAAGGACCTCTGAAGGGCTAGGGCTTCATTCATGAGAGGGAAATATCATATAAATGGCTTGAGCCGGGGTAGACAACCTAAGGCCGTATGCGGCCCAATCACCTTCTCAATCCGGCCTGCGGACGGTCCAGGAATCAGCGTGTTTTTACATGAGCAGAACGTGTCCTTTGTTTAAAATGCACCTCTGGGTTATTTGTGGGGCCTGCCTGGTGTTTTTACATGAGTAGAATGTGTCCTTTTATTTAAAATGCATCTCTGGGTTATTTGTGGGGCATAGGAATTCTTTCATATTTTTTTCCAAAATATAGTCCAGCCACCTGAACGGTCTGAGGGACAGTGGTCCGGCCCATGGCTGAAAAAGGTTGCTGACCCCTGGGCTTGAGTATAGGATGGGTGGGGTTAGGGTATGAGGCACAGAGCCCAGAAGCAGTCCTTCCCCCAAGCTGGTTCCCCTCCAGATGTTTGGAAGAACATCATCCCCAGTACAGGCAGCATTTGGGGAAGATAGGTGCTGTAGTGTCCAAAATTTCTGGAGGGCACCAACTGGGCTAAGGGTGGCACAGAGAAATATCTTCTAGAAGGCCTTGAGGCCTGATCCGGGCGGGGGGGGGGGGCAATCTGCCAATCTGGGCCCCAGCTGCACTGTAAATCTAAAGCAGTATCATATTTAAACAGCCATGGCTTCCCCCACAAAGAATTATGGGAACTGTGGTTTGTTAAGGGCGCTGTTGAGAGTTATTGGGAGACCCCCCTTCCCCTCACAAAGCGACCATTCTCAGAGTGGTTTAACGGTCAATCCCTCTTCCCAGGGAATTATTGTTTACGTGAGAGGAATGTTTAGGGAAGCTTTTAATGTTTGATGCGTTACTGTATTTTAATATTTTGTTGGAAACCGCACAGAGTGGCTGGGGAAGCCCTGCCAGACGGGCGGGGTATAAATTATTATTATTATTATTATTATTATTATTATTATTATTATTATTAGGGGGTCTCCTAACAAACCCTCAACATCCTTAGAATTCCCAGGATTCTTTGGGAGAAGCCATGACCACTTAAAGTGATGTCATGGTGCTTTAAATGTGTGGTGCAGATGGGCGCCAAGTTTTTGGGTGGTTTTTTCCTCCCCACCCCCACCCCAGTTCAGACTAATTCGCTGCTGGTCCACACGTGATTTTAAAATCTGTACAGATTTACACCTGCAAATTGTGTCATGTGGGCTCGTTTGTTTGTGCCCTCAGGGGAACAAATTCAGCAGGAATTTTACGTGTGAGAAGTAGAAGAAGAGTTTGCAGGGCTGGGCAGAAGCAGAAGTGGTCAAAGGAAAAGGCGGTTGTGTGTCCAAGTGTTGAGGGAAGAGAAAGCACATGAGAAGAAGGTTGGGTCATGAAGATGCAACTGAAGAATAAGGGAATACGCAGCATACATTTAAAGCACCAAGAATCCTGGGAACTGTAGTTTGTTAGAGGTGCTGGGGACCGTCGCTCTGCAAGGGATAAACCACCGATCTCAGGAGGGGAAAGCCATGTGCTTTGAATGTATGACGTATACACAGTTGTGAGGACTTAAAGGGGTTTGGGGGGGGATGGGGGCAGCTGCAAGTTGTCCCTCTAGACCCATGGTTCCCAACATGGGGTACATGCCCCACAGAGGGGGGGGGGGCAATTTGAGAATGAGTTATTAGCAGTGAATGGCCTTTTAGGCTTCCTCCATGTGAATAGGAGTTCACTTTTTGAATAATAAGAATTATATGTCATGGGAAGGGGGAGCACTAGGATTTTAGAGATGCTTAGGAGGGGCATAGCCAAATAAAAGATTGGGAACCACTGCTCTAGACACAGCCCCCGCCACTTCCATCTCCAAAATTCCCTGCAGCTCGTGGAAAAAAACACACTCAGGAACTCCACAACACCAAACTCTACATAGCGGGCAGTTCCAAATTTCCACCACACACACAAACACACCCTTTCGAGTTACGTAGAAAGCACACAGCCATCACCTCTGCAACACCCTCAACAGCAGAAACCTGATTCCTCCTGCCCTAGAGGCAGATTTGATCGGGGAGGGGGGGGAATATTGTTCAAGCAGACACAGCAGCCCCCATCCTCCTCAGAGATGCCCTTATAATACTCACCTCGGGGCTGGGGATGCCCTGGCCTCTTCAGGTACTGATGCATCTGTTGTTGCTTCAAATAAGGGGCACGGGAGATTTGGGGAGCAATAAGCCAGGTTAATGTCTTCCGCTCTCCCTCGCTCGCCCCGACCCACCCACAGCCCTGCAAGAAAGTCCACTCCTGCCCCGTCGACCAAGAGTCCCAAGTCTGCCGCTGTCCAAGCCGCGTGAGAACTCCGGCCGTGCGAACTTAACTGGCGGTGGGTAAAAATAACCCGGCTCTCCCCCAACCCCTCCTCTCTCAGTGTGGGCAAGCGGGGCTGGAGACTGATTTTTATTCAAATGGAGCCGGGACTCTGAAAGGGACTAACGGTCTCTAAGCTACGGGAATTGTCACAGCCTATTCTTTCTGCTCCGCGGCACACACAGCCTGCCCTGCTGCAAGCACAGGCCCAGGGCCGGCTCGCTGGAAGGGGTGAAAAAGGCTGGAGGATTCTTCTTCGGGGGGAGACCAAAATACAAGGCCTCAGCGGCCCTCCCAGTCCAGCCTCGCCTGCCTTGGGGAGATGGTTGTCTGGGAGGTGAAAGCTAGATACAGGAGCTGCACACACACACACACCATACACACCCCCCCCAAAGGAATTGCAAGAACTGTAGTTTACCTTTCAGAGAACTACAGTTCCCAGTGCCCTTAACAAAACACGGTTCCAAGGTTCTTGGGGTAGGTGGGTGTGCTTTAAATGTGTGGTGTATATGCAGCTTTTATATGCCTGCTGTCTTTGTCCATGGAGTTTTCTTGGCAGGGGTACTGGAGTGGCTTGCCGGTTCCTGCTCCAGGTGGATCACGTTTGGTCGAAACTCTCCACTATGACCTGTCCATCTTGGGTGGAGTGCTAACTGGAAGGACAGATCCTGAAGCTGAGGCTCCAATACTTTGGCCACCTCATGAGAAGAGAAGACTCCCTGGAAAAGACCCTGATGTTGGGAAAGATGGAGGGCACAAGGAGAAGGGGACGACCGAGGACGAGATGGTTGGACAGTGTTCTCGAAGCTACCAGCATGAGTTTGACCAAACTGCAGGAGGCAGTGGAAGACAGGAGTGCCTGGTGTGCTCTGGTCCATGGGGTCACAAAGAGTCGGACACGACTAAATGACTAAACAACAACAATATGTAGCTTTGGTCTAAAATCTGACTTTTTCTGTGGCCCACAGCATTCTGGGTGAGGGTTTGGTCTCTCACTGCACCTGCCAGTTGCCAGAGCTTTGCAGAGGGAAACTTGTAGATATCAGGAGTGGCTAGAATTGTGCCTATTGTTCATTTCTGCTCCGGTCTGCTCAGTATAAGAATGAGGGTCAAACTTGATTTGGTTTGCATTTAACGGAGAACCTACTTCATTTGCAGTTTCCAAAACAATTCGCAAACTGAAACAACGTTCGCCTCTGAAATTCGTACGTCTCCAAATTTTGCAGCTGTCTAGCCAAGGAATACACGGGGGGGGGGGGGGGATGCCTGGACAGGGGCAACATGTGCATGAAAATTCATACATACAAAACTAGGGGAAATTGCTTTGCAAAAAATGTGTATAATAGGCACAATTTCACAGGCAAGTAGATCAGGATAAATTCGCACTCGAATGCCAATGAATTTTCCCGGGGGCCTTTGAAAACAAAACAGCAAAGCGTTTTGCAGAACTGAGCTTAAGGCTGGAAAAAACGGAGAAATGAGAGAAACAAAGGTTGACAGATTTACCCATCCCTGGTTCATAGAGAAGCTCACTGCCCCTTGAACGGCATGCTAAACAAGATCAACACCCCAGATTGTCGGTCCCCTGGCTGGGACAAGAGTTCACGGCCTGGTAGCCAAGGGAGCCCGTAGCGGCCGCTGCCGAGAAAAGAAAGCTGAGCACACAGCGCTGGCTTGGCCCGAAATTGGAAGCTGTGGGGACAAAGGAGGTGGCCAAGCCCATGCCTTGCCCAGCCACAGTCCGTTCCCAGGGAGCCTGGCAGCAGCGCAGCAGGAATGCACTTGTTGTGTCTTGCACCAGGCTTTCTCATAAAAGCACCAAGAATAGCTTATCCTCTCCCATTCTAAGCAACTCTCCCTGCCCAGCCTCCCTTCGGCTTTGATGGGATGCTTCCCTTTCACAGAGGGGGCAGGGTGGGAAACAGCCAGTGGCTCCTACCCCCCACCCACCCCCTTACAGCCTTCATCAATGGCTTCTCCAGGCAGAAAAGCAGAGCTATTCCTGAAGCTGGACTTTTTAAATATATATTCTCCGTTGGCACTGGGTTGCCAGAGGGTATTCCTCCTGCTCTGCACTGAGGATGGGGAGTGTAAAGCCTGGAATGGGGGCAAAAGTCCAGAGAGCCAGAAACCATAGCCTCCCCTGAAGTCAAAAACAGGGGTTTGGCGCAATGAACACCGAGAGCAGGCCAAGCCATCGTGCGGGCTATGCATTTCCACCATGTGAGGGCATGCCTAGGGATCAGGTTGCCAGCTGATGTACTCCACATCATTATGTGCTCCACCAGCAGAAATTAAATGGACAGGCCTTTTTTTTTGTATGTGTAGCAACAGGATTATCCCCCACCCCTGTTAATGATACAGAAACTCTGCCAGCAATTAAGTGGTGGCCACACCTAAGAGAGGGGGTCTCAGGTCCTTTTGTCTTTTCATTAGTTGTTGCTGCTCACCTGTGAAGGTGTGCAAGCAGCCTAGTCTTCCTGCCCCACTGGGCTTCCCTAATAATAATAATAATAATAATTAATAATAATAATAACAATAACAATAATTTATTTATACCCCGCCCATCTGGCTGGGTTTCTTCAGCCACTCTGGGCAGCTTCCAACAAAATGCACACGTCCTAATCAACTCAATCATGGGCGTACCAAAATTATTAGGGTACACTGAGCCGGGTACCTTGATAGCTGAGACATGCTGATTACTGTACTGCAGACGCTGCATTTTTTACATTTCTCCCCCCCAAAAAAACCAGACTGTATCTCCCAAGGGTTAAGTTGATCCTACACTAGCTAGATACAGTGGACACTCGGGTTGCGAACATGATCCGTGCGGGAGGCATGTTCACAACCCGCAGCGTTCTCAACCTGCAGCGACGTGTCTGCACACGTGTGGGTCGTGCTTCTGCACATGCGCAAAGCGCAATCTAGCACTTCTGCGCATGTGCGAGTGCCAAACCCCAGAAGTAACCCGTTCCGGTACTTTCGGGTTTTGGCGTGTCCGTAACCTGAAAACGTGTAACCCGAAGCATCTGTAACCCAAGGTATGACTGTAATGGGAAATTTATACTAGAGAAGACTGGTGTTTGGTTCTATACTACAAACAGGACACTCCGAGGATATGGTTAACGTATTTCCAGGTCCCACAAGACAACTGAAATTTCATTACACACGTAGCACGAGACACTCAGGCTGCTAGACTATGGACTCTGCCACACTTCTGCCTAGAAAGCCTGAGTCTGATCGGTTTTCCATTTGCCCTTGCCACTTTACCCAGGAAAACCTGCTCTTTAGCGCTGAACTGGAGCAAACATCCATCCGCAGGAAAACCAAATGGACGATTGCTCCAATTCAGCACTAAAGTTCGGGACAAGCAGAAGTATGGATGAGTGCCTAAGTTCAACTTTTCATCCTCTCAACCCGATGTAAAAAAAAAATCGAATGACTTCATAGACAAAATACATCAAAAGCCGAAGGGCGGAGGGGCAGCTCCCTTTTATAACCCACGGCCCAAATTGTCAGATCTGGGTTGTAGAGCCAGAGATTTCATGTAGTCCCAGCTGAGAAGTCCACCTCAAAGCAGGGGGCTGCGCATGTTTCTGCACTACAAAAAGAATCTGAACCAACAGAAATGAAATTCAGTGACTCCCATCAATTATACAAATTAAACATAATTGCCCTACTCGTTGAACTGTTTTAAATTGGCTCAGAGTGCAACTAATGAAAACTGTAGTTTTAGAAGGGTTTTTTTATTTTATTTTTAAAACTATGATCTGAGACTTTGTCCTTGTAGCAGTGGCTTTGTGAAGAATAGGCCACATTATTATTATTAGTATTATTTGCCTTGTCTTCTCTGAGATTGCAACTAAAAATGTTAGATCCACCTCAAGGGGAAAGTCAACTGGTGTGAGTTGCAAGAACTGACTTTCTGCTGTCTTCTTGTGATAGAGTGACTCTTTTAGCAGTGGCAAGATTTGCTTTGGCAGATTCGAAAAGTCTTTTTTACCTTTACTTTTTCATAATGTGATGAACAATATATATATATATATCTAGAGAGAGAGAGAGCGCACATTTTTGGTGTGTGTGATTATTGTTAATGATTGCTTTCTTATTTTCTGTTGTGACCAATGTCTGAAAGAATAAAAGATAGACAGACAGACTGGCCTCTATGTGCTTATTTTGCATAATTTATTCTTTGAGCCGCGGGGCATGGAAAAGAACTATGTAGACTCCTCACACCCCAACTTTTGACAACTGAAAATCTCAAATTTGAGCAGGCACCGCCCAAAACACTTGCAAGTCTAACTTCATTGCCTTGAGGGCTAGAAACTTGCTGCCTAAAAACACACACACACAAAAACTGAAAGCTGAGTTAAGGTTTTTGAATTGCGTGCCAATTTCCAGTTATCGCTGGAACCCTGCATTGTTCTAAAAAAGCAGCCTGGTACTTGACTGGGATCCTTACTCTTAATAAGTCCTGAAGGCAAAGTTTAGCTAGAAAAACACACACACACACACACACACACACACACACACACACACCCCTCTTCCACAGAGCATATCTACTAATACTCTCTCCCTCCCTCCCCAATTTTGGGGCAAAGAATCAACACCCACCTTCTCCCATTAAACATGCCAGAATAGAACCATCCCAATTATAGCAAGAGGGTTTTTGTGTGTGTGTGTGTGTGTGTGTGTGTGTGTGTCAAACTCAGCTCTTGAGGTCCTCCAAGCAGCTTGGCTGAGCAGAAATCTCAGGGTCCAGCTGCAGCATAAATCGCTTCTCACCCTTCGGCCTATGCTAAGAAACGGATAGTTTGCAAATAAGCTCCCTTTTTTTCCATTCAGTCAGTCACCTTCCAGCCACCCTCCCCGTTGCAAAATAAAATAAAATAACTAATTACAGGTAGGTAGCCCTGTCAGTCTGCCGTAGTCGAAACAAAATTTAAAAATTCCTTCCAGTAGCACCTTAGAGACCAACTAAGTTTGTTATTGGCATGAGCTTTCGTGTGCATGCACACTTCTTTGGATACGAAATAAAACAACTAGACGCCCTTCACACCCACCCCTCCTTGCCTGGGAGCAGACGGCTGTCTCTTGGGCTTGGAGTGCAGAAGGAAGCCCGGAGTTCTTGCTTGTCAATTTGCCAGGCCTGGGGAATTGGGAGAGAGAAGGGCCCGACTCCTACCTGTTCATGTGTCCCTGCTGCGGTTCTGGGCCTTGGGCAGGCAGCTAGTGGAGTGCTGCACCCCTGGCCAATTTGGGCACATGGGCAGCCCGCACACAAACTCTCCGTGCTCAGTTTCGTTCTCTCTCTCTCTCGCGCACACACACACACACACACACACACACCTCAAGAGCTGGGCTGTGCTTCCCTGGAGAAAGCTCCCAGGCAGCTCCTCCTCCCTTCGTGCGGTGCCAGGCGATGGGAGGGAGAGAGGGGAGGGCTCAGCCCTGCTTTTTACAGCTCAGCCAAGGTAAGGCAACGGGCCAGGTGGAGTCGCTCCCCTCCCAGCTAGGGAGTGGCGTCATGCCACACAGAAGTATGAGGTGACCTAAGCCAGCGAGGCCTGGCCCAGCTGCTGTATTCACTGCAGAGAACTCTGCTGGAAGGCAGGTGTGCAGGTGTCTGAGCTGAACTGGGCTCCACGGTGGGCTTGCCCAGCATCCTAAAGCACCGGATTTGCTTAACAACGCAACAGATATGAAGAGCAGAGCAGGTAGGAGCTCACAGGTTGAGCTCATGCCCTGCTTGCAGGTTCCACATGGGCATCTGGTTGAACAGGTGCTCAGGACAGTTTCTCTGGCTGGCAAATGGGCCAAACAGTTGGCAAGCTCTGGGCTAGGTAAAGGGGTAAAGGGACCCCTGACCATTAGGTCCAGTCTTGGCCGACTCTGGGGTTGCAGCGCTCATCTCGCTTTATTGGCCGAGGGAGCCGGCGTACAGCTTCCAGGTCATGTGGCCAGCATGACTAAGCCGCTTCTGGCGAACCAGAGCAGAGCACGGAAACGCCGTTTACCTTCCCGCCGGAGCGGTACCTATTTATCTACTTCCACTTTGACGTGCTTTCGAACTGCTAGGTTGGCAGGAGCAGGGACCGAGCAACGGGAACTCACCCCGTCGCGGGGATTCAAACTGCTGACCTTCTGATCAGCAAGTCCTAGGCTCTGTGGTTTAACCCACAGCACCACCCGCATCCCTGGCCTACACACAAACATATTATAGACCAGCCGTTCTCAATCTGGGGTCCTCAGATGTTGTTGGACAACAACTCCCATCATCCCAAGTTAGTTGGACCAGCGGTCAGGGATGATGGGAGTTGTAGTCTGACAACGTCCAGGAACCCCCAGGTCATCGAGAAAGTCTGTCCACTCATACATTGGATGTGTGCTGTGAAGCTGAGGTACGTGCATATTACAGTGGTACCTCGGGTTACAAACGCTTCAGGTTACATACGCTTCAGGTTACAGACTCCGCTAACCCAGAAGTATTACCTCGGGTTAAGAACTTTGCTTCAGGATGAGAACAGAAATCGTGCAGCGGTGGCACAGCGACAGCAGGAGGCCCCATTAGCTAAAGTGGTGCTTCAGGTTAAGAACAGTTTCAGGCTAAGAACAGACTTCCAGAACGAATTAAGTTCTTAACCCAAGATACCACTGTATCCGGTTACAGGCAATTGCTGCAAAAGCAATTGGGAAACCTGTAACAATTTCCACTGGGCGAGGGCATGTATTGAACCTGTGGCTTTCTGGACCTTCTTGTATACAAAGCGTCTGCTCTGCCGCTGAGATACAGCCCTCCCCTGTATGGGGAAGGCGTTCTTGCTACCGCCAGGAGACTTTCTTTCTTTACATAACTCACAATGATTAAAGCTGACAAACAGCGGCTGCCATATTCATCATGTAACAGCTCCAAGAAGGTCCAGCCCAGGATATTTCGTTGCCTGGGGTGAGAGACAAGATGGTGCCCGTCCCACAACTCCATGTACGAAACCAGCTTGGCTGGCAACCGATTCCGAAGGCAGCGGGTTAGCTTGGTGGTCACAGGAACACGCCACATAGAGCCAGTGTGAAGTGACTTACGCAAATCAAGTCAATTTAAATCAGCAAGAGAAAAGGCTGGTTTCAACAAATCATTAAATAAATAAGATTAAACGAACTATTTAAACCAGGTTCCCCACTGATATATTTTCATATGTTACCTAGGCAATAGTGCAGCTATGGCCGGGAAATCACGTTAAGAGTTGCAGGGACACTGCAAAGACCAAAAATGGTCACCATCTTATTCTGTCTCTTCTGCCAACCCCTTCTCTCTCAACGTGGTTTTCCACTCTTCTTCCCTGTGTAACAATTTGTGTGAAAGGGGCCTCCCTCCCCACCAAGGCCCATCTATCCTATACATATATTCAAAGTAGTATCATGATGCAGTGGTACCTCAGGTTAAGCACTTAATTTGTTCCGGAGATCTGTTCTTAACCTGAAACTGTTCTTAACCTGAAGCACCACTTTAGCTAATGGGGCCTCCAGCTGCTGCCGCGCCGCAGGAGCATGATTTCTGTTCTCATCCTGAAGCAAAGTTCTTAACCCAAGGTAATATTTCTGGGTTAGTGGAGTCTGTAACCTGAAGCGTATGTAACCTGAAGTGTATGTAACCTGGGGTACCACTGTGCTTTAAATAAGCATCGAGAGCCAGTGTGGTGTAGTGGTTAAGAGTGGTAGTCTCGTAATCTGGGGAACCGGGTTCGCTTCCCCACTCCTCCACATGCAGCTGCCGGGTGACCTTGGGCCAGTCACACTTCTCTGAAGTCTCTCAGCCTCACTCACCTCACAGAGTGTTTGTTGTGGGGGAGGAAGGGAAAGGAGATGGTTAGCCGCTTTGAGACTCCTTAAAGGGAGTGAAAGGCGGGATATCAAATCCAAACTCTTCTTCTTCTTCATGGGGTCCCTCAAAGTTCCCTGGGAACTGAAGTTTGTTAAGGGTGCTGAGAAACCCTCCCATTCCCCTCAGAGGCCGACGATTCTCAAAAACGGTTCAACAACAATTTCCTCTTCCCAAGGAACTCTGGGATTTGTTGTGTTCTAACTTGTCGTGACTCATCTTGAGACCTAAAGGGAAAGGGTAGATAATAAATCAAATCAATAATAATTAATACGAATGGCAATATTTGCAGTGAAATGCTCACACGCCCCACTCGGTCTCATCTCAGGCTGCAGACACGCAATACAGTGGTACCTTGGGTTACATACGCTAACCCAGAAATAGTGCTTCAGGTTAAAAACTTTGCTTCAGGATAAGAACAGAAATCGTGTTCCGGCGGCAGCAGGAGGCCCCATTAGCTAAAGTGGTGCTTCAGGTTAAGAACAGTTTCAGGTTAAGTACAGACCTCTGGAACTAATTAAGTACTTAACCCAAGGTACCACTGTACATTCAAAGCATTTTTAAAGCAAACAGCCTCCAAAGGCTCTTGGGAACTGTAGTTTACCCCTCACACAGAACTACAATTTCTAGCACCCTTAAACTACAGTTCCCAAGGTTCTTCATGGAGGGGAACGTGCTTTAAATGTGTGGATTTTACACAGCCCCAGACTGTGCGTATCTCCTTTCATAGGAATGTGCTACAGCTCTGAGCTACTCATTTTATGCAGCATTAAAAAAATGATCTTCCATATATACTGAAATTGAGAGTTACTGATAAAAAATATCTTGCAGAAGGGGTAGCTCTGTTAAGTCTCTTGCTGCAAAAATACCGCCTTATCAACTAACAGATTTGTGGCATACGATTTCATGGACTACAGCCCACTCCCCCTATATCTGATGAAACTTTATGCCACAACGAAACTGGCAGTCCTTAAGGCGCCAGCCACAAGTTCCTTTGTTGACTTTGCCCAAAAACAGCATATTTACCTCGGAGGTTGAGTACGACAGCTACTTTTTGAGGGCCACCCTAAGCAGTATCTCTCCAAAAGGATTGTGGTAAGACGTATAACTTGGTGTATATGTACTTTTGCACAACACGCGACTCTCTCCCTGCAAAGGTGAGCAAGCGAGAGTCCAAACATGTTCACAGGTTTGGTGAAGCAGGTTAGGTGGCTCAGCTTCCAGAGAGCCCCCTTGAGGAATGCCATGGAACTGCATCTGCCTTTCTTGCATACTTAAATGTCAAAGGTCACCCTTTTCTGTATTTCATCAATAAAATTGATCAAAATTCCGCAGCTGGAAAAATACAAATTTTCATATCAGAAAGACTGGAAGATGTTTGGCTTTTAACTGTGGCAGCTCTGGAGGAACCTCAATCTGCTTCATTTGAAAATGTTATTCATCCTTCAAGGCCCAGATTGCAAATTACATATTTTTGTTTGTAAAGGAAAAGGGAAGGAGAGAAAAAAGTATAGCGGGAAATGGATTGGTGACATCTCCAATTTTTCCTCTGCAACCATGAGAGCTGATCAATGCTTTAAAACAGGCTTCCTCGAACTCGGCCCTCCAGATGTCTTGAGACTACAATTCCCATCATCCCTGATCACTGGTCCTGCTAGCAAGGGATCATGGGAGTTGTTGGCCAAAAACATCTGGAGGGCTGAGTTTGAGGAAGCCTGCTTTAAAACAAAAACCCCTGAGATTCTCGTGATAATATAAGCAAGGATGCGGATGGCGCTGTGGGTTAAACCACAGAGCCTAGGACTTGCTGATCAAAAGGTTGGCGGTTCGAATCCCCGCGACGGGTTGAGCTCCCATTGCTCAGTCCCTGCTCTTGCCAACCTAGCAGTTCGAAGCACGTCAAAGTGCAAGTAGATAAATAGGTACCACTCCGGCGGGAAGGTAAATGGCGCTTCCTTGCGCTGCTCTGGTTTGCCAGTCATGCTGGCCACATGACCCGAAAGCTGTACGGCGGCTCCCTCGGCCATTAAAGTGAGATGAGCGCTGCAACCCCAGAGTTGGTCACGACTGGACCTAATGGTCAGGGGTCCCTTTACCTTTACTGTGCTTGAGCAGCAAACCTGTAGACTCAGGGGGCAGTTCCAGTAGTTAATTTCTCCCCCCCCCCCGTTCATAAATATTTATTCATTAATATAAAATATTCACAGCAAAAGCTTCAGTGTTTGAATTATTTCATGCATTGGCCACATTATGCTGTGTTTATGCTTTTTTTATATAATAATATTTATTACTTTTGCAACAATTTAAACACTACAAAGAAAAACAAAGAAAAAACAATACATTACAATACAAAAACACTACATAACACTAAAACATTAAACTAACAAGACAAGACAAAAACAAATTAAGAACACATCAAAAAAGAAAGAAAAAGAAAAGAAAAAATTTCAATATCTTATCTTTCTTTCACATATTTCCATGACCTCCTCACACCTCCCTTTTTGTATTCCGCTTCTATTAATTATTTCAGCAATTCCTTTCCATCTTCCCATGTTTTCTATCCTATAATTATCTTAGCACATTTTAATCTTATTTTTCCTTTAATACTCTATTAATCTATTTATACTTAATTCCTTATAACTTACTCCCAGAAGACGCGGTGGTGGCTGCCAACATGGATGGCTTTGGGAATTAGACAAATTCCCAGAAGACAAGGGCTCTCAGTGGCTGCAACCAAAGTCTTCCTTTGACAGCCTCTCATCAGAACTGAAATCCAGGTAAACAGTTCCTGGCTCTCAGCCTTAGCCTTGGGTTTCTGTTTATCGACTTTCAAACCAGAGTGATCCTAAGTCCCCAGCTCCTATTCATTTGGGCAGCCCCCCCCCCCCCCGCTTCCCTGGGGCTACTTGACACCTTCCTGCCCTGAGGCAAGGCAGCATTGAAGAAGTCTGGGGAAGGGAGCCTGCGCTGTCAGCTCCTGAACCTGATCTGAGAATTACTTTGCAGCATTCGTTCTAATACTTCGCAGCTGGGTTTTTGGCAGAAAGCTGGTACAGCAGTACCTCGGGTTAAGTACTTAATTCGTTCCGGAGGTCTGTACTTAACCTGAAACTGTTCTTAACCTGAAGCACCACTTTAGCTAATGGGGCCTCCTGCTGCTGCCGCGCCGCCGGAGCACGATTTCTGTTCTCATCCTGAAGCAAAGTTCTTAACCTGAAGCACTATTTCTGGGTTAGCGGAGTCTGTAACCTGAAGCGTATGTAACCTGAAGCGTATGGAACCTGAAGTGTATGTAACCTGAGGTACCACTGTATATAAAGGCAATTGGATAAATAATGAAAGCATTAAGTCTGCTTCACCCTCCAAATCAGACTTTATATGCAATGAGGAAAAAACGACTGGGAAATGAACTTGCTTGCTAGATCTCCCTGGCCACAAACAAGTGAGAACGCATGCTCAATGAATGGCCCACATCGTTTAACCTAAGGTTACCATACGTCCCCGTTTCCCGGGGACAGTCCCCGGATTTACAAATCAGTCCCCATACAAAATCCATTGAAGTTGAAAAGTGTCCCCAGATTCATTGAAAAAAATCTGGTAACCTTAGTTTAACCGTCCTGCAAACCTTGTGCAAGCAAACCAGAGGGGAAGGCTCAGTAAACAGGTCATCTGGAAGCAGCCACAGCCTGTTCAAAATCTTTACCAGGCAGCCTTGTTGGTGGCTCTGCCCCAGACCCTGCAATATGCAGCTGGCAAGGATCAGAAGATGGTGTTCAGAACTGCTGGTGTCTGTATTTCTCCAGACAGGTCATCTGTTTCCTCCTGTGCTGTTGCCTGCCAGTCCACAAACTGCGGGTACATGGGCTGTTCAGTCTGCGGAATGTGGAATATCAATGAGAAACACAATGACCTTCCCTTGGATAATTCTCTGTGCACTCCCAAACACAGAAAGTACCGTAAACAGATGCGGAAAAGGCCAAGGCTCCTGAACCTTTTTGCAGCTACGAAGGAGGAGGAATTTTGGCAGGTGGAGTGTGTTGCGCTGGAAGAGAGCGAGAGAAGAAGCCGCTGCAAAATACTACCACTTTAAAATGTTCGGAAAGGCCTGTCCTACTTCAACATTTGACTGCCCTAGAAGCTTTGAAAGAAGTTGCCGACTTCTGCATATAAGAAGCCTGCTGTGGTTCCTATTCTTTTCTTTTGCGCTCCATTCTGTGACGCCTGCCTATCAGTTTTCTTTCGCAGAGTCCTGATTAAGCGGCTGCATTTGTCGCTCCCACTGTCACGGCCCCTGCAGGTTGTACCAGGCAGATGTTGAGGCTGTAATGAGCCATTGTCCGCAGGATGAGAAACTCTGTAAGATCCAGAGTCCTTGAACTCGTAGGCAACATCTTGGAAACACGGTTTCATTGTTTGTATGCTAATGTTCTATGTGAAAAGCTGCTGCTACTCAGCCAGAAGGCTGAAATTCCTCCACTGGGCAAAAAGATGTCAAAGACTCCTAATAGGAAATGTTCTATTAAATGAGATTATGCACAGCTAACCAAAAGGTTTGCTTTTGGGAAAAGTTAAAGCTGGGTTTTTGTTAAAGTTTTCTGTGAAAGAGATCCCCCAGGAATTTGGGATCCAGCATGCAAAACTGTCGTCTACAATCAATCCCAACATAGATTTCATTTCCATATATCTGAAAGTCACTTTGGGACTTTATTAGTTGTGGGACGTAATAAATAAATTTAGTAAAACTAATATTATTATTAATAATAATAATATAACTTGTCCTTTTTCCCCAAAGAGTCCCGGGTGGCAAACAGATGCACAATTTAAAAGCAAAAACATTCTAAATCAGTTAAAACATCATTTAAAAAACCCCTATTACAATTAAAATTATCTGAAAGCACTTTCGGTTTAAAGCATTCTAAAACACATTCGGTTAAAAACATTATTCCATCTGATGATCATGACATTTCCAGCAACAGTATTCTTCAGTTCCCAAATGCTTGGGTAAAGAGGAATGTTTTCAAATTCCTCCTGAAAGTTAATAATGATGGAGACAGGCACACCTCACCAGGGAGGACATTCCACAAATGGGGAGCCATCACTGAAAAGGCCCTGTCACAGTTAAGCACCAACTGGGCAGCCTCTAGTGGTGGCATCAGCACCAACAAGGCCTCACCTGACCACTGTAAAGTCCAAGGTGGTTGGTATTGGAGAAGGCAGTCTTTGGCGCACTTGCGTCCCAAGCCCTAAATATATCTGTGGTATTACATGCCCCACCCCCAATGTCTATAAGCAGTGAGAAATGTCCCAGTAGTTAGTAGAGTTTGGCTTCCTTTGGAAGGAGAGATTCACAGGAGACTTATTGCCTTTTTGTAATGTTTTATTTATTTACAAATATACAAAGTAGAGAACAGGTGGAAACAGTCTGCACACACTCCAAGCAAGGAAATAATTCTGCTCCCTGCATGTGAGATACCCAGAGAAAGAGATACCTGCTTTAAAAGTGTCAAATACAGCTGCTTTAAAGGTGCTGGGAACCTTTGTGCTGAAGGACAGGATATGGTCCTAATACAAGCAAGAAGGTGCACTTATCACTGTGCTTTTGCCCTCATTGGAACGCTGGGATAAGTCAATGCAGAATATTCCCTGCCTTTCTATCTAACTGAAAGGGCTAGAGACTCCTCTAAAAATTAAACATTTGGAGAAGTTGGAATGATCTCTGAGAAGGGGCCAGGCCTTTGCAGGCCATGCTCTCTGGGGCTGATAGTAGCCCCTCTCCAGTTCCAGAATTACCGTATTTTTCGCCCTATAGGATGCACCGTCCCATAAGGCACACCTAGTTTTTTTGGGGGGAAATAAAGGGGGGGAAATTATTTTTTTTCCCCAGGCGCGGGGCTGGGCGGGGGAAGCCCGAGCTTTCCCCGACCCCAGCCCCCATACAGGCAGCTCTCTGCAAGCCGTGGGAGCCCAGCGCTGGCTCCCGCTGCTTGCGGAGAGGTCCACAAAGCCTGGACGCGCTGAGCTTAGCGCGCACAGGCTTCAGCATGCAGGCAACTCTCCGCAAGCAGCGGGAGCCCAGCTGGGCTCCCACTGCTTGCAGAGAGGTGCACAAAGCCTGGAGAGTGAGAGGGGTCGGTGCGCACCGACCCCTCTCGCTCTCCAGGCTTCAGCGAAAGCCTGCATTCGCCCCATAGGACGCACCCAGATTTCCCCTTCATTTTTGGAGGGGGGAAAGTGTGTCCTATAGGGCGAAAAATACGGTAGTTATGCCGAGCGCACCTGCACCCGTCCGTGGTTCAAAGAGCAATGGAAGTAGCGCCTTGGTCCTTCTGTTCCGTAAGGGTCACCAAAATCAGCGAGGTGCTTTGTGGCCAGAAGGTGGCTGGCTGTTCGCTGGTGCTGTTTCCCAAGACGGTGCATAGCACGCAGCTGTTGCTGCCACTGAGATACTTGCTGCAGACGCTGCGTCGTAGAAGGACGTCCCAGCCAGGGTACCTTGAAGGAGGCAGCAGAGCTTCAGGTGGTAGCCACAGACTGGGATCAGGCCTCCAAAAAGGGACGAGGGCGCTGACGGAGTCAGTCCAGGTATTTATTTATTCATCAACGTAATGATAAGTCTATCAAACCTAGACCCTGACAGACTGACAGCTCTTATAAAGAAAGGTAAAGGACCCCTGGACAGTTAAGTCCAGTCAAAGGTGACTCTGGGGTTGCCGCGCTCATCTCACTTTCAGGCCGAGGGAGCTGGCATTTGACGCAGTCAGCTTTCCGGGTCGTGTGGCCAGCATGACTAAACCACTTCTGGTGCAACGGAAACCAGAGTGCACGGAAATGCCGTTGACCTTCCCGCTGCAGCGGTACCTATTTATCTACTCACACTGGTGTGCTTTCAAACTGCTAGGTTGGCAGGAGCTGGGACAGAGCAACGGGAGCTCACCCAATCACGGGGATTTGAACCTTCTGATCAGCAAGTCCAAGAGGCTCAGTGGTTTAGACCACAGCGCCACCCGTGTCCCATTGGCATAGGCTCTTATGGGCTAAAACTCACTGCATCAGATGCAGAACTATAGTGTGACTCACGAGGCTTTCTTTGGCTCCTGTTAGCATCTGAGGTGAGGAAAGAGTATCCGGCCCCCTCACTGCCTGCTTGAAAGTGAGCAGTGAAGGTTTTATCTAATCAGAATTTTGTAGGATTGGGGATCTCTTTCACCCATTTCAGGGGGGAAAATCTATGCAATCAACTGGCTGATTTAGGAATCCCAACTTGGAAGCTGTCAGGAAGTCACCCATGACTCACATTTTCCTGTTCCGCACTAATACTTAAGTGATGTCCGCTAAATGACAGGCCAAAAACAAGATGGAGAGATGTGGGTATTCTTTCCACAGTGTTTAAAGCCTGTTCAGTTGCTCAGAATGGCAAAGTCAGCACAGGAAACCAGTTAAGAGGGAGAGGGCATTCACTCACGGTGGGGTGCAAACCAGGACTACGGCTGAGAGAAGTTAGGACAGGCTAGGCCTCAGAACAAAACATAAACTTTATATTTTTGTTATTGCTTTGTTTCCTTAAATTACTGTAAGCTGCTCCGAGCATCAGAAGAGCAACTGGAGGGTGGCATAAAAGGTTAAATCGCAGTTTAAAAAGCACCTGCGATGCTAGGTTCAATTCCTGGTGTCTCCACCTCTGGGCAGAACTTGGAAATTCCCTTCTCTGAAACCCACAGGATTTCTGCTCACAGGCATCTGGTTGGCCACTGTGACAACAGGATGCTGGATTGGATGGGCCATTGGCCTGATCCAGCAGTGTTCTTCTAAATGGCCTCGTCCCAGTATACCTGAAGGAGCGTCTCCACCCCCATCGTTCTGCCCGGATGCTGAGGTCCAGTGCCCAGGGTCTTCTGGTGGTTCCCTCACTGCGAGAAGCTAAGCTACAGGGAAACAGGCAGAGGGCCTTCTCGGTGGTGGCGCCCACCTTGTGGAACGCCCTCCCATCAGATGTCAAAGAGATAAACAACTACCTGACATTTAGAAGACATCTGAAGGCAGCCCTGTTCAGGGAAGTTTTTAATGTGTGACATTTTTATGTATTTTTAATCTTTGTTGGAAGCCGCCCAGAGTGGCTGGGGAAACCCAGGCAAATGGGTGGGGTACAAATAATAAATAATAATAATTATTATTATTATTATTATTATTATTATTATTATTATTATTACTGTTTTTGAAGCCTGAAGAGCCAGTCAGAATAAAAACTACTGAGCAAAATGAACCAGTGGTCCGGCTCCTAACAGGTTAATAGATAGGTATCGAAGAAGTCTTTAAGACAGATATGAGAGGGGTAGCAGTGTGACAGTAAAATAATAGTTCTCAGACACATCTGGGTTTTCTGTAGGGTCGAGTCCCAAGCATCCCTCTCACCTGCTGAGAGAGTGAGCGGCCCTTCTTAGCTGCTGCAGCCTCACGCTGGCGTTTGGGTTCCTCGTGCAGGGCCATCCAGACCTCCTCAGCGCCCATATCTGTGGAGCAGGGTGAATGTCACTTAGAGACTCTTTTTATGTGGCAACAAGCGACTCATAAATCAAAAGCAATCAAATCAAAACACAAAACACTTTCCCCCAAAGAGATACTTGGAATTAAAGGAGACTTTTCATGAGACAAGTGAATCTCCACACAGCTCACCGCAATCACTTCACCTCATGAGTCACGACAAGAAAAAGAAAAAGATTCATCTGATAATTTGGCGGCACTAGCCATAACTGGTCGTGACTGAGTTTCTGAAACTGACGCACACACATACACAGCTGTTGCTTTAGCAGCCTGTTAACAGACTGACCTGAAGGGAATTTCAGGGGATCACCCATTTCACTGCCGGCCACATAGCTTACTGGCTCCCTGCCTAGCAAGCAACCAGGTGGGAGCCATGATGAGGGCTTATTTATACCCTGCTCATCTGGCTGGGTTTCCCCAATAGAATACAGTGGTACCTCAGGTTAAGTACCGGTACTTAATTCATTCCGGAGGTCCGTACTTAACCTGAAACTGTTCTTAACCTGAAGCACCACTTTAGCTAATGGGGCCTCCCACTGCTGCCGCGCCGCCAGAGCACAATTTCTGTTCTCATCCTGAAGCAAAGTTCTTAACCTGAAGCACTATTTCAGGGTTAGCAGAGTCTGTAACCTGAAGCGTATGTAACCTGAAGCGTATGTAACCTGAGGTACCACTGTATTAAAAACACAGAGGGTGCCTTCGCCAATGGCGCTCTGGAACCTAGGCCTCAAACTGCTCCTCATACATAGTAGCATGTTCTGGTGCTCTGTGATAATTAACTCAAAACAAGGAACCACCTTATAGTTTGAAAATGGTTCACAGTCCCACTTTATCATCAGAGATTCGGGGTTGCAGGGAGTTGAACACCCATTTTTATTTCTGCAGCAAGGTCCCTGTCCTCTGTCAGGAGCTCGTCGTACACTCGAGTAGGATCCTGGTAGAGACACATGCCCGACTGGCATGTTCTCTCTCTCCTAGTCGATCGTTCGGGAGCTTCAAAATTTCTTCAGCCCGAACATCACAGCTACCGATGCCAACAGACATCGGCACACTTAGGGATCCGCAGAGTCTTCGCAGCTTGCGTGTCAGACCTCAGCAACTCAGCATTTTGGCTAATCTACTTTATTTACACGGAGCACTGCAACATGGCTCCCTCTCTCTGTAGCATCAGACAGCAAAGACAAAAAAAACAAAACAAAGGACAATAGTCCCACTTCATGGAGCACAGTAACATAAACATCCTGTCTCCGTCACTTCCCACTCTGTGGAGTCGAAACATATACCATCATGTGATAGACAACAATCCCATGATTGCAGTCATGGAGCAGGGATTCTAACATCCTCGGCATCCTAGAGCTGTCCAATCAGCACGAAAGGGGAGATTTTCAGCCAATGGGAATTCTTCTCATCCTTTGTGCTGATTGGAGACCATCACAGTGAAAGGAGGAGAGTCAACCACTGAGGATCAGCTCCTGGGGTCACTCTGGAGAAGACATGAGAAAAGAACACAGAGGAATTGCTACTTCCTATGTTCCAAAGATAAGCACTGAACACTGAAAACACAAAGTACTTCAGTTTGACTGATTATTTAATTTGTATACCACTCAATACATTAAAAATATCTCCAAGCAGTGTACAAAAGAACTGAAGCAACAACAGGCAACTTAACAAAATATTACAAAAAGACACAGTTGCATTGAAAAATGTGACATTAATACCAAACAGTACTAACATATAAAAAAATCAGCATCGGTTTATTTTTCCTTCTGACACACCCTCCCACTCAGCCTCTAGGTTCTCACTCAGGGTCCAAACAAATTCTCAGCCCACCCACAAAAGTCTTGCAATGAGAAGAGTGCCTTAGTCTCTCACTCTGGTGCCTTAGTCTCTCACTCTGGACTTGTGGCAAGCCCAAGGTGATTTGTATTTACTCAGGCTGCCCACAGCTGTGTCCCATTCATCTGCACTCCTTGCACCCAATTCGAGGTGTAGCAGGTTTGTTGAGTTTCCTAGAGGGTCCAAAGGATGGGTTTCAAGGGAATGGTGAAGTGCAATGGAACGGCAAGGAAAACACAACTTTAAGTAGCTCCAATAGATTTGGAGCCCTCCAAATGAATTGCCCTGAGCACAGAAAATAGATCTAGCTGAAAGGCAACACGTGGAGATCCGCATAGATTTTTTTGTGCTGCATCCCTTCCTTATTATTGTTGTATAATATTGTTTCATAATCTTAGAAGGGAGAGTGACTGTGGGGAGGGGGGGAGGTCTGTGAGTATTACTTCTGAATTTGCCACTATACTACTGGACTGGGATGAAGAGGCAAAGTAGCCAAAAAGTTCCTATGAAGCAGCATAAAAGGTAAAGGGGCCCCTGACCATTAGGTCCAGTTGTGGACAACTCTGGGGTTGTGGCGCTCATCTCGCTTTATTGGCCAAGGGAGCCAGCGTACAGCTTCCGGGTCATGTGGCCAGCATGACTAAGCCGCTTCTGGCAAACCAGAGCAGCACGTGGAAACGCCGTTTACCTTCCTGCCGGAGCAGTACCTATTTATCTACTTGAACTTTATGTGCTTTCGAACTGCTAGGTTGGCAGGAGCAGGGACTGAGCAATGGGCGCTCACCCTGTTGCGGGGATTCGAACCACCGACCTTCTGATCAGCAAGCCCTAGGCTCAGTGGTTTACCCCACAGCGCCACCCGTGTCCCATGAAGCAGCATACACTCACCTAAACCAGTCACCAGCAGGCGCTTCACCCGAGGGCTTACTGGCTGCTCCTCGGTAGGTGGACGCAGGAAGTAGGAGGCTCTCTCTGAGCCCAGCAGCCTGGGGAGAAAGATAACAAGAGGCCATGTTGTCCCTCCCTACTGGAAACACCTACCACGCAGGTTGAGTTTATTAGACTAGCTCCCTCCCAACAACAACCCATCCAAGTGTTGAAGGCTGGTGAACCTGGGCAAATGGGGCACTGCCCAACCAAACTCACTCTGCTCTCAGCCAGCTCTTGCCTGCCTGCCTTCTTAATTATAACCACTCTTATGGGTGGCACTGCCTGGCAGCTTCCTCCGTGTTGTCCCTTGTAGATCTCAGCAGCGAGGAGGATGGGGCCAAAATTAGTTGGCTCCGCCTGTTATTGGCTCCACCTCCACCTACTGCTGTCTCCCTGTCTTCTGCTCTACCAGCCATCACTGCATCCAAACGATGATCAGAACCCCACATTTTAGATCAGGATTCATCATGTCCAGTCTGGGGCCTAGGCACTCATCTATGCTTGCCACATTGGCGTAGTTTAAAAGACACCTGCTTCTTGGGAGAAAAGCAATGACAAACCTAGACAGCATCTTAAAAAGCAAAGACATCACCTTGCCAACAAAGGTCCATATAGTAAAAGCTATGGTTTTCCCAGTAGTGATGTATGGAAGTGAGAGCTGGGCCATATAGAAGGCTGATCGCCGAAGAATTGATGCTTTTGAATTCTGGTGCTGGAGGAGACTCTTGAGAGTCCCATGGACTGCAAGAAGATCAAACCTCTCCATTCTGAAGAAAATCAGCCCTGAGTGCTCACTGGAAAGACAGATCGTGAAGCTGAGACTCCAATACTTTGGCCACCTCATGAGAAGAGAAGACTCCCTGGAAAAGACCCTGATGTGGGGAAAGATGGAGGGACGACAAAGGACGACGAGATGGTTGGATAGTGTTCTCGAAGCTACCAGCATGAGTTTGACCAAACTGCGGGAGGCAGTGGAAGACAGGAGTGCCTGGCGTGCTCTGGTCCATGGGGTCATGAAGAGTCGGACACGACTAAACAACTAAACAACAACAACAACAATATATCCTCTTGTAATGGGATGATGAGCTGCTTGTGCGTAAAATGCAAGTCCCTCAGAGTTTGGTCAAGTCCTCAAACCTCTGCCTACGACGGAGCCCCTCCAGCATGGCTCCGTCAGTCGCTAGCAGAATCCGAAAGTGGTCTCTTACGGAATCTCTTCCAGCATAAAAGCTCCTTAACGGAAACACGTCTTCTGGACTCTTGGCGTGACAGTTTCCGGCGAGGAGTGGGTGTCCCTATAGGAGGTCTTGAAACCTCCCCACTGTTTTCGCTGGAAGTGTCTCTGAGCCATCCCTCCGACTCACTTTCCCCTGGAGCCCCTCCTCTCCCCCTGCTGGTTCCCTCTTCAGCTGCTAAGTCTCTCTCAACCTCAGGGAGCCCTTCCACCTCCTGTCCTTCCGATGGCAGTTCCCTGACACCTCTAGATGCTGGTTTGATGATGATGATGATGATGATGATAATAATAATAATAATAATAATAATAATAATAATAATTCTTATTATTTATTACTTATACCCCACCCATCTCCCCAGCCACTCTGGGCGGCTTCCAGCAAGAGATTAAAAATACATTAAAACATCAGTCATTAAAAACTTCCCTAAACAGGGCTGCCTTCAGATGTCTTCTAAACATCAGATAGTTGTTTATTTCTTTGACATCTGATGGGAGGCATTCCACAGGGCCACGTTTGAGCCACGTTACCAGAGAGATGGCAATTTCAACCTGTTCATCATGGTTCTCGGAAGGTTATTTCCAGCAGGCCATTGGTCCTTTCTGTCCCCCAGGGATGTGTAAGAAAATACATCCAGGATCAGACCATCTAGTCCAACTTATTGTTTCCCACAATGGCCAACTAGATGCCGATGTTTCAAAGTCCAATAGCAGTAACACTCTCCTGATTGTGATCTCCAGCATTAGATATTAAAAGTTGTTGTTGTCGTTTAAAGTTTTGTACAAGTTGCATTGCTGTGCTAAAGCTAATAATGCATTTTTGAAAAATAGATAAATTGTTTTCAAAAGGAGTGAAGGGAAGAGCACAATGCAGGAGAAGTATAAAAATGTAGCTCTTACAAGGGCAAACTCTACCCTTGAAATGTTTTATTGTTGGCATTTGTTATATATTACTCAAACATGTTTCCCTCTTTGTTGCAAATTTTCATAAGGCGCTTTAGTGGGTTTAAAAAGGTCCATTTCCTTGCAGATACAATATATTATTCATTCCAGTTTTTGAGCTTCCCTTCGCTCCCAAACCTGCAAGCACCTCATTTTATAATTCATTGTACACCTATTTTTAGTGAAGTATTGCTGATTCGTAAAGTGCAGGAGCTTCCTTCCAGCCTCTTCTCAACCCACAACTGTGCACTTAAGCCCGTTGATATCAGTAGGACTACTCATGAGAAAGTGCATGAGGTTGGTGGGGCTTTTTTGGGTTTCTTTAGAAGTTGCATTTCATCTTAAGAACAGGTCTTCAAGGTGGCTAAGAAGAACAATTCCAAATAACAAACTCCATTTAAATTTTAAATAACCGATAACAGGAATAATAAAACCCTTTTTATTTTCTTAGTAGATCTGTATATCTCCAAAGTTTCTTCTGTCATAGAACTCAGCCCTGTTTAGTGAAGTTTTTAATGTTTGAAATTTTAGTCTGTTTTTAATGTTCTGTTGAAAGCCGCCTCTCTAACCATAATCCCAGTTGCACCACAACTTGAAAGGCCCTTCTGTCTGCCCCACCAATGTATGAAGCATGTTTGAATGGAACTCAGGAGAGGATCACTCTCCCTCCGAGGTTCTGGAATGCCTTGCCAAGGGAGGCCTAGCTAATTCTGTCTCTAGTGCCCTCCCACAGGCAGGTAAAGACATGTTTGTTAGTCAGGCCTTTGACCATGATAAACCAGAAAGCGCTCTGTTCTTTTTTGCATATAATTTTTATTAATTTTTCTGTTTTACAATTTAAAATACTCATTTTTAAATTCTTAGGATATCAATGACTTCCCTTTTTCTCTTTCCATAGTTCATTTTTGCATATAATAAATCCCTGCATATTTTACAAAAACGGCACCATTCAGTATTCCATTATTGCATCCATCAAAACTTGTTTACACTGTTGAATTTATCTTACTGCTCCAGCGTTTTCAGCTGTACACAATTATTTCCCATATTTTCAATAAACGTTTTCCAATCTTCTCTAAACATATGTTCTTCTTGTTCTCTTATTTTATATGTTAAGTCTGCAAGCTGCACATATTCTGTCAACTTAAGTTGCCATTCTTCTTTAGTTGGGACCTCGCACGTTTTCCATTTTTGGGCTAACAAAACACGGGCCACAGTAGTGGCATACATACTGTAAATAACCTTATTGATACCTGGGAATTTCAATCTGAATTATCCCCAGCAGGTAGGACTCTGGTTTTGGGGGGAAAGTAGGACGCAGGTGGCGCTGGGGTATAAACCACAGAGCCTAGGGCTTGCCAATTGGAAGGTCAGTGGTTCAAATCCCTGCGACGGGGTGAGCTCCCATTGCTCAGCCCCAGCACCTGCCAACCTAGCAGTTCGAAAGCACGTCAAAAGTGCAAGTAGATAAATAGGCGGGAAGGTAAACAGCATTTCCGTGCACTGCTCTGGTTTCACCAGAAGCAGCTTAGTCCTGCTGGCCACATGACCCAGAAGCTGTCTGCGGACAAATGCCAGCTCCCTCAGCCAGTATAGTGAGATGAGCGCCGCAACCCCAGAGTCGTTCGCGACTGGACTTAACTGTCAGGGGTCCTTTACATTTAGCTTTTTACTTTTAAACATTTTTTTCAATTCATTATGGATCATTTCCCAATACTCTTTTACAAGTCCACCACATATGAAAGAACATCCCCTCCATCAGTTCGGCCCTCTGCTCTGATTCCTGTCCCTGACAGGACCGCTCTGTGGGGCTTAGGGCTCTCCCAAACCCTTGACCCAAGTGATGGGTCACTGCTCACCTGTGGAGATACTGTTGATAGTCTGGCAGGGGACTGCTGAGAGCTTCCTTCTTCTGAATCCTTTGCAGGTTCCATCTTCCAGATCCATTGGAGTCAGCCCACCTGTGAGAATCTTTGGCATGTCCTGAACAACGGGGCCAGACATGGCCTGGATATGCCATCATAACCTGCTAGAACACCACAGGGATAAAAGCAAAGATTGCACCTGAACTTATTCCTTCCTTCCTGAACTTCCCAGGACTGGCCTCTATCCCCTCCACTCGCTGCTCCCCTTCCCACTTTCTTCACACCAAGAGCAGCCCCTCATTTGCCTATTGGCCTGATGACTAACCTGCTGGATTCTGAGTTTAGGACCTGGTGTGCAGTCATGCAGCCCTGTGGCATCCAAGCTCTTTAGGTTTCCTTGTTTGGGCTGTCACCATGGTGCTTTGCCTTCCACCTGCCTCACGAAAGGTAGAAACCAGAACAAAATCACTTCAACACAGGGAGTGAGGAAAGCATAGGCTGCAATCCTATGTGTGAAATTTGGCTGCATGGCTTCTTCAATACTTTCCATGTTTACCTAAAAGAAAGTCACGTTTAACCTAGTGGGACTTGCCTTAGAGTTTAAGCATGTGTAAAAATTTGGATGTGTTACAATGTGCCGTTATTTGGGATTAAGTTACGTTGAATTTTTGGATTTACTTGAGTGGGAAACCAAGTATTGGCCTGTCTATGGGATTGAAAATTAAGAGTCCCATGGCTTCTCTTTTTTCCTTTTTTTTTTAAATGAAATGTTTATTAAGCTTTTTTAGAATAATACAGTAAAAATGAAAAAGAAAATAGAAAAATACAAAATAAAAACAGTTAAAAACACACATATTTTCTGTTACTTATTTTCCTTTAACTTATTTCCCGGACCTCCTCATACCTCCCTTTTTTGTATTCCGCTTCAATTTATTGGTTCAGCAAATCCTTACCATTAAATTTTAACCCATTTTTAACCCTTTTTTCATATCTCTTAAAGCATTACAGCTGGAAACCCCTTAATTGCTATCCAACATCATTCTATCATTCATTAATTTTACAATATTTCTGTAGATAGTCTTTAAATTTCTTCCAATCTTCTTCCACCGACTCTTCTCCCTGGTCTCGGATTCTGCCAGTAATTTCTGCCAATTCCATATAGTCCATCACCTTCATCTGCCATTCTTCCAAAGTGGGTAGATCTTGTGTCTTCCAATACTTTTGCAATGAGTATTCTTGCTGCTGTTGTAGCGTACATAAAAAAAGTTCTGTCCTTCTTTGGCACCAATTGGCCGACGATGCCCAGAAGAAAGGCCTCTGGTTTCTTCAAGAAGGTATATTTAAATACCTTTTTCAGTTCATTATATATCATTTCCCAGAAAGCCTTAATCCTTGGGCACGTCCACCAAAGGTGAAAGAACGTACCTTCAGTTTCTTTACATTTCCAACATTTATTATCGGGCAAATGGTAGATTTTTGCAAGCTTGACTGGGGTCATGTACCACCTGTATATCATTTTCATAATATTCTCTCTTAAGGCATTACATGCCGTAAACTTCATACCTGTGGTCCATAACTGTTCCCAGTCAGCAAACATCATAGTATGTCCAACATCTTGCGCCCATTTAATCATAGCAGATTTCACCGTTTCATCCTGGGTATTCCATTTCAACAGCAAGTTATACATTCTTGACAAATTCTTAGTTTTGGGTTCTAACAGTTCTGTTTCTAATTTTGATTTTTCCACCTGGAAGAGTCCCATGGCTTCTTAAACACAGGCTGCAGACACACCATACATTTAAGACAGATTTAAAGCACATTTCTCTACTCAAAGCAACCTGGGAGGCATAGTATTCAAGGCTTTGTTCCCCTCCAGTCTACTTAAGAAGCTCAGCATATGAAGAGGCTAAGCTGGTTGTTCCACCTCAGCCGTATGGCTTTCACAAGCCATTATTGTGTTCCTATATCAGTAATTTAGGAATTTTCACCATTGTAACTAAGCCAAGTTTGCCTTTGCAACTTTTTCTGAATGCTGTATGGAAAAGCACATGAATCTGACATGTGGAGAATTTGTAAGTAAACCATTTTTAACTTACCGAAGGTGTAATATTTTTTCTGTGCTAAGGGAAGAGGAAAGGTTTGAACTTACCATAAGGCTCACCCAGAATGTGCAGAAGCAAACAAGTGCATGTTCACTGTACACAAGACAAGTTCTGCTGCATCAGATGAAAAGCCTGTCCAGTCACAGCGGCCAACTAGATGGCTATGGGAAGATTTTGCGCACATTTAACATAGCGTCCAAAAAAGGGCTTCCCAATGCCTTTGCAACTTCTGCATTGCGCAAGCCTACATATTCCTTCTCTCAAAACCTTTCAGGGGTTTTTTTGCTACCCACACACTTCAACAGTTTATCTGTTGCTCATAACACCTTCTGCAGCTGTCACCCTAGTATTTGCCCTCTGTACATTTCAGATTCTGAGAAGAAAATGAAAACCGCCCCTTCCTGCTACAAAGGAGTTTTCAGATTAAAGGAGGGGATGGGAATTCTCATTTCTTCAGCTTCGGCTTTTGCGTTTCACGAGGCCTGAAGCGTTTCGGAGCTTGGAGGGGGTTGCAGGGAGAGCAAAGTGTTTTGCTTGGCCAAAGTCCTGGCAGGTGGTTAGTGGGGGCCCGACTGTTAATAATTCCCAGCTAGAATAGGGGGTTTGGAAGACTTTTGTTTGTGTGTGGGGAGGGGAAAGCCTCCCCCCCCCCTAGTGGGAAGGAACTCCATGCGAGGAAAGCTTTACAATAAGGCACATTCAACAGCAAGAACGAGAGGAGGTGGAGAGAGAGAGAAAGAAGAGAGATCAAGGGTGAATGGGGCTGTCTGATTAAATGAGGTCTGAAAGGAGAGAGCGGGCCATTCACAACAGGAACGAAGCCTTCACCGGTAACAACTCAGACTTAATCCAGGGAAGATGGGGAGGGGGGACGGCTGTGGAACTCCATGTAAGATTTCCAGCCCGATTCTGTGTGGGCTGTTGCTTGTCGTGGACAGCGTGATGCCAAAATCACATCCCCATCTCCCACAGAGGAGAGCTGGACCACCCTAATCTTGAAGCTACTTCTCAGGCAGAGGGTTCCAGAAGGGCAGTTACTTTCCTGACTCTAACACCCCCTCCACTTTCTTCTTCCAACTAGGCCAGGCATGGCCAAATTTGGCCCTCCAGCTGTTTTGAGACTACAGCTCCCACCATCCCTAGTGAAATATACTCGGAGTCGAGAGTGGATTTCATGCCCTTTATTCAGCTCATAGTGGTGAGGAGGAACGGAAGTTCCCCCTGAATGTCTGCTTTATATACATTATTTACACAATGGGCCCCACCTGATTGGCTAATTCCGGGATTCACCTGTAGGCCAATCTGGTTGTGGATTCACTTCCACCTGGAGCTGGATTGGGTGGCTCCTGTGGACCAATCAGACTGCTGCATTCTGGACCCTATTCGTTCTAGGACCAATCAGACTGCTGCATTCTGAATCCTATTGTTCTGGGCCAATCAGAGTGCTGCCTTTTGGATCCTATTCAACTCAGTACATAACACCTAGCTAACAGGACCAGTGGTCAGGGATGATGGGAATTGTACTCCCAAAACAGGTGGAGGGTCAAGTTTGGCCATGCCTGAACTAGGCCAAGACACTGTGTTGCCTGAGGCAAAGGAGGTGATGGTGCCCTCTCTACTAAAACTGACTGAAACAGCACCTGGATCTTTTCTGCAATACGGGCAATGGGGCTGGGTTCTTCCTTACCACTCACTGAGCTACAGGTCCCAGCACCCTTAAACTATAGCTCTCAGGATTCGGGGGGGGGGGGGAGAGAGATGTGTGTGCACAGCCTGGGTTGCACCCTCAGCAATGTCTTCCAACAATTCCCAGCATTCCCAGTTCCCCATGTTCTCTCCATAGTGGCATTCTCGGTAGTGGTGCCCGCCCTGCGGAACACCCTCCCCTCAGATGTCAAGGAAATAAACAACTATCTGACTTTTAGAAGACATCTGAAGGCAGCCCTGTTTAGGGAAGTTTTTAATGTCTGATGTTTTATCGTGTTTTCAATATTATTTTGGGAGCCAACCAGAGTGGATGGGGAAACCCAGCCAGATGGGCAGGGTATAATTATTATTATTATTATTATTATTATTATTATTATTATTATTATTATTATTATTATATCCATCACCTCACAGTGCCAAAGGTTCTTCAGTGGTTTCCAACCCAAGGCAGGGTGGTGGAATTTTGACTTTTTTGATTCCAGGATGAAAATCTCTTAAAGCTACCACTCATAAGTACTTGCAAATGTATGCAAATTTCAAACCAAGTAGAGGTTAAAAACCCTTACCAAAAGATAATGGAAAAATATTAAAGATGGAAATACTAAAGATGGAAATATTAAAATATTAAAGATGGAAATATTTCTAGCCCACTTTTACCGCTAAAAGTTCCCTATATTATCCATAAAAAAATAAAACAATTTGTTTTTTTAAACATATATTTTTACTGAATTTTCAGAGAAAATACAGTGTCAGCATAAAACATCTTGGCGAGTTGCAAACTGAAACCATGCGATAGACTCCTGAGAGAAAACGGATCCTCTCATTACTAACACTTATTCAACAGAAATTCAGATCAAATCTTGCCTGGCTGAGACAATTATTATGCTTAATGCCAGGATTCTGGAAAACAGATCAAACCAGGATTGTTAAAAAAAGCTTAACAGCTTTTGTAACCTGAATTTTACTTCTAGAAATATGGCAACCCTAACTCAGCAAAGATCTAGTTCTGATTTACCCATGCCTGTACAACAGCCAACATCTCTTACCCCAGGGCCTTGTCCCTCCCTTAAAAGTATGCTGTTTGAAGTGATGTTAGGCAATAAAAGCAAAACTTCGAGGACAAAGCGCATGCAGACCAAATGGAACGGAGTAATATTTACGATGTGACCTGTGCCATCTGCTGGCTTTTGAAAGGAATGCAGATCAAACAACAAAAACGTTGTTTAAAGGTTAAAGGAGCACTTTCCGAGGCATTGCAACCCCTGAACACGAGTTTCTGGAAATTGCAGGTGTTGTGCTCATGTCCACACCTTGCAGGCTTCCCACAGGTATCTGGTCGGCCACTGTGACAGCAAAATGGTGGAATAGACAGGCCATTGGCTGATCCAGAAGCTTCTTAAGGCCTCTGCAGGCATATATGTAATTCTGGGTACCACACCGTTGATTCTGCCTCTAGACTGCATCTTGGGAAATTTAGGGAGATTGCAGATAGTTTGGCGCATGAAGAAGTTAGAATATCCTGAGAACAGAGCTGGTGTGGGAGAAAACTTTTAAATGCTGAAAGTTTATCAGTATTGCAAGACTCAGTTGGTTATAATAATAATATAATAATAATTTATTATTTATACCCTGCCCATCTGGGAAGCTCCCAACAGAATATTAAAAACACGATAAAACACCAGACATCAAAAACTTCCCTAAACAGGGCTGACTTCAGATGTCTTCTAAAAGCCTGAAAGTTGTTTATTTCCTTGACATCTGATGGGAGGGCATTCCACAGGGCGGGCACCACTACCAAGAAGGCCCTCTGCCTGGTTACCTGTAACTTCTCACAGTGAGGGAACTGCCAGAAGGCCTTTGGCTCTGGACCTCAGTGTCTGAGCTGGTTGGAGCGTGGTGCTGATAATGCCAAGGTTGCAGGTTCAATCGCCTTATGGGACAGCTGAATATTCCTGCAATGCAGGGGGTTGGGCTAGATGATCCTCAGGGTCTCTTCCAACTCTACCATTCTATGATTCTCTATCGTTCTCCGAGAGAGGTATATAGCAATAACGAAAGCCTTTGGGGCCATGCAGTAGGTGCACTGAAAGAACTGGAGCCACAATATTTAAATCAAATACATTTCCATCCTTAAGCCCAGCAGCAAGTCAACCCTCTATCCAATTAAAAGTGGGCGAAGTATTTTACTTGTGTGTCGCCTTTGTGTTTTGGTTCCCCACCGGCAACCTTTTTATTTCTTCCTCAAGCTCATTCTGGGAGTGGGGCCAGCCAACCTCTTCAGCAGCCACATGGCGCAAGACGACAAGGAGTAGCTCCTCTGAATTCTGGGACGGCCAGTATTGTTCCATTCAACGCTGGCTCCCCAAGACTTCTTCAAAGAAATGTTAGATCTTTGGGCTGATAACTAAATAAAAAAATTTAAGCTGCCAAGATGAAGCACATTGGGGGGAGGGGGCTTAAGATGGCACCACATCAAGTTAAAGGTGGCGTTTTCACATGCAGGAGTGGGGAGAAGAAAGTGGGATTGCTCAGGCTGACCCTGACCTACATTCAATCATTTGAAGATTAGAAGCGCCTTGAACCAGTTGCAAAGAGAATGACAGTGACAACTCTGTTCCTGGATCCAGAAAGGTTGGCCACGGTTCTTTGTGCATCGGTGACTTCGAGACCGGATCTCTGCAATGTGCTGTATGTGGGGGGTTCCTTTGAGCCTGATCTGGAAGCTTCCGTTAGCGCAGAATGATATGGCGTGATGGCAGCCAGCAGTGAGACCCTGTCGGCATATGACACCTCTGATCAGAGACCTGCACTGGTTGCCAATTTGGGCCAAGTTCAAGGTGTTACGATTGGTATATAAAGCCCTTAACAGCTTGGAACCAGCTTAACTGCAAGATTGCCTTACCTCACGTGAGCAGACTTGGCTGCTTCGATCTGCATAACTGGCACTGCTACAGGTGCCGCATGAAACTCAAATCTACCCTTGTAAACAGAAATCTGGTATTTTAGTGTGGCAGCCCCTAAGCTTTGGAACTCCCTGCCTATTGACACCAGGCAGGCATCTTCATTGTACTGTTTGATGCCTGCTTAAAACATTCTTGTTTAGACAAGTCTACACACTGTAGGGACACAGGTGGCACTGTGGGTTAAACCACAGAGCCCTTGTTGTTGTTTAGTCGTTTAGTCGTGTCCGACTCTTCGTGACCCCATGGACCAGAGCACGCCAGGCACCTCTGTCCTCCACTGCCTCCCGCAGAGCCTAGGACTTGCCAATCGGAAGGTCGGTGGTTCGAACCCCCGCGACAGGGTGAGCTCCCGTTGTTCGGTCCCTGCTCCTGCCCACCTAGCAGTTTGAAAGCACGTCAAAGTGCAAGTAGATAAATAGGTACTGCTCCAGCGGGAAGGTAAACGGTGTTTCCGTGTGCTGCTCTGGTTCGCCAGAAGCAGCTTAGTCATGCTGGCCACATGACCCAGAAGCTCCCTCAGCCAATAAAGCGAGGTGAGCGCCGCAACCCCAAAGCCGGTCACGACTGGACCTAAAGGTCAGGGGTCCCTTTACCTTTACCTTTACCTTTACACAGTGTATAGAATATTGACGTGCTTTGATCTAGCTTTTAGCTTATCAATGATTTCATTTTTTAAAATTTTTTAAACAGTTTAACACTGTTTTACATGAAGAAATTTGTTGGGGTTTTCTTTCTGTAAACTGCTTCGATATTTTATCAGTACTGTGGACGCGGGTGGTGCTGTGGGTAAAACCTCAGTGCCTAGGACTTGCCGATCGTAAGGTCGGCGGTTCAAATCCCCGCGGCGGGGTGAGCTCCTGTCAACCTAGCAGTTCGAAAGCACTCCTAAGTGCAAGTAGATAAATAGGGACCGCTTTATAGCGGGAAGGTAAACGGCGTTTCCGTGTGCGGCGCTGGCCCGCCAGATGCAGCTTTGTCACGCTGGCCACGTGACCCGGAAGTGTCTTTGGACAGCGCCGGCTCCCGGCCTCTTGAGCGAGATGAGCGCGCAACCCTAGAGTCGGTCACGACTGGCCTTCGGGCAGGGGTACCTTTACCTTTTATATAAATCTTGTGGGACGAATTTGGAAAAAAGGTTAGAATGGTGTCTTTGTTGTTTAGTCGTTTAGTCGTGTCCGACTCTTCGTGACCCCATGGACCAGAACACGCCAGGCACCCCTGTCCTCCACTACCTCCCGCAGTTTGGTCAAACCCATGCTGGTAACCTCGAAAACACTATCCAACCATCTTGTCCTCTGTCGCCCCCTTCTCCTTGTGGTCCTATGCAAATGGGGAATGTGTGAGGCGGTCTGCATGCCATTATGTTTCCCAGGCACTCTGAAAGAGCTAGGGCCTGCTGCCATGATCCCCACTTCCTCCCCCCTCCCCTTGGTGTAGCATCCCTGAATAGGCCATATAAAAAAGGGCTATAGCCATACTCCTGTGTAAAGACCATGGCTCAGAATCTGTCTCTCGAGCCTGGAAAACATTCTGGCTTTGAGCCACAATTAGCGTATCAGGCTATCTACTGCCGCAACAGCTTTAAATTCCATGAACTCGAAACGGACAGATGTTCTGATTTTCTTTGGCCTCTGCTCATTTCTATCCCTTTTAACAGCACGTGATTCTTTTCCAGATGGTTATCAGCAGGTTTTTGCCCAGTAGATGCACCTGTTTGCAGCAGCAACACACAAATAGGAAAAGTAGACTGTAGCCAGGGTCTTGATCTCCACCCCCTCAAAAGCAGTTTTGTGACGTGGGAGTCTGCTAAAAAGAACCAAAAGGTAGTCTGAAATCTTAGTGGGGTGTGTGCTCCTACTAGAGCTTTGTGGATACCAGCCTATAGTTGCATTTTCCCTTAAGTCAAATATATCTGCTTTCGAATCCCCATCCAGTTGAAAAAGCTTCTTGTGTTATTATTTTTGTGCGTGTTTTTAAACTGCTTTTGGATGTTTTTATTATATTTTGGACATCGCCTTGGCATATATATATGTGGAAGGTGATTAGTAAACAATAACCTCACTGTACGAAACAGAAGATTGCCTCCCGACAGCTGGGGCTGTCAACAGACCCCAGGTTTCTTTGAAGGGGTTTTAAGAAAATGAGTAATCATTATCAGCAGGGTTGTAACAATTGGTTTTAAACTCAGGAGCCAGATTTTCTAGGCACCAGCCTGGAAAATGGGAGATGGAACCTGAGTGAACCAACGTCAAGAGGAAAAATTACATCTTGTGGCACTATTATTTTTTATTATTACAGCATAAACTTCTGTGGATGCGAGTGCATTTCATCAGAGGTGTGAAGTTGTAGCAGGTGTGCATGTGCGCCATATAATCTCTACACATACAAATATTGGGGGGGGGGGGGAGTGGAAATTGCAAGCAGTGAGGAAAATAAAATACATTTCTGAAGTCCACTGATTCTATTTATCCTATACAGAATGTAGAGCAAGACTGTGGATACATATGGCTTCTATTATGTTTCCGAGCACAATTCAAAGTGTTGGTGCTGACCTTCAAAGCCCTAAACGGCCTCGGTCCAGTATATCTGAAGGAGCGTCTCCACCCCCATCATTCAGCCCGGACACTGAGGTCCAGCGCCCAGGGCCTTCTGGCCGTTCCCTCGCTGCAAGAAGCCAAGTTACAGGGAACCAGGCAGAGGGCCTTCTCTGTAGTGGCACCCGCCTTGTAGAATGCCCTCCCACCAGATGTCAAAGAGAACAACAACTACCAGACTTTTAGAAGACATCTGAAGGCAGCCCTGCTTAGGGAAGCTTTTAATGTTTGATGCATTACTGTATTTTAATATTTTGTTGGAAGCCACCCAGAGTGGCTGGGGAAGCACAGCCAGATGGGTGAGGTATAAATAATATATATTATTATTATTATTATTATTATTATTATTATTATTATTATTTTATTATTATTACATTGGTAGTTGAGAAGGTGAACGCACCATTTATGATGTTGCTGACTCAGCCACATCAACCATTATTTAATTCACCTGTTCACCTTCCAGAGTACAATATACGCCATCGTCCAAATGCCATCCACTTCAGCTGCCTAGTATTTCTCTAACTGCCTTAACACAGAGAAAACTTCAAGCAAGTTTATTTGGAAGAACGATTTCAATTTTCTGGATTAAAATGCGTTTAGCATAAAATTGTTTTTGCTTTGGCGATAAGAGTGTAAAAATCAAAAGCTTAAAATCGAAATGATTGGCTATGTTTTGCCTCCATGCATAGAGGCAGAGCATAGCCTCCCGAATACCAGTTGTTGGAAGGCGCAGAAGGGGAAAGGGCTCTTGGGCTCAGGTCTTGCTTTCGGGTTTCATCTGGGTGGCCCCAGGGAGAACAGGGATGCTGGAACAAATGGGCCGCTGGCCTGATCCAGCAGCCTCTTATCGCAAGCTTCATCAACATGATTGTGATTATTGCATTAACTGCAATGCAGCTACAGCATCAAAGAGGCTATTACAGTGAGGAAACATACTGTACCATATTGTTAAAAGGTAAAAGGACCCCTGACCATTAGGTCCAGTCGTGGCCGACTCTGGGGTTGCGGCGCTCGTCTCGCTTTACTGGTCGAGGGAGCCGGCGTACAGCTTCCGGGTCATGTGGCCAGCATGACTAAGCCGCTTCTAGCGAACCAGAGCAGGCACGGAAACGCCGTTTACCTTCCCGCCGGAGTGGTACCTATTTATCTACTTGTACTTTGACGTGCTTTTGAACTGCTAGGTTGGCAGGAGCAGGGACCAAGCAACAGGAGCTCACCCCGTCGCGGGGAATCGAACCGCTGACCTTCTGATCGGCAAGTCCTAGGCTCTGTGGTTTAACCCACAGCGCCACCCACGTACCATATTGTTACCAGAGGACAAAACAGGGCAAATTAAGGACACCAAATTGGAGGTTTCTTTATGGAAAATCCTCTGCTTACATGGTAGGAGATCTGGTAAGGCGTTATAATTTCACGAACGGTGATTCTTTCTAGAAGCCATCATTATGGCGAACCTTGCTATTCAGATGCAATCAATGTGCTATGTGATTACATACTGCTTTGCGTTCTGCATTTCGTAACTAAATTCTTCTCAGTTAGTAAAGAGAATAAATTTTCACCAGCTTGAGTCGTAGAAAACCTTTTTTTAAATAATTAATATGTGTGTGCCTTGCGCTTCAAAAAGAAAAACTTTGCTTGGGGGAGGCCGCTAGACTGGAAAACCAATTCATTTAAGAAAAATGAAGTCAGTGACTTTGAAGCTTAGGAATGGAAATCAGGGAATTTTGAGACAGGGCTTAATCTGCCATAAATTGGCCAAACCTTTTTTTAAAAAAAACTGCTCTCCCACAGCAAATCTAATAAGTGGGAGCTGCAACAAAATGTTGCAGTGTAGAGTGCTGAGGAGCCCCCTTTCCTCCTTCACCAGTAAGCCAGTTTCTGTGGCCATTATGCCCAGTCATCACTGGACTGCTTTGGGGGGGGGCAGCCCTCCTTAGTTTCCCTCCCCCTAAAGAGTTTCTGCAAATTTAAGGGTTACCCAAAGTATGCTGATGCCCCCCACCCACCCTGTTCTTTGGCCTACGTAAGACACAACACTCAGGCCTGAATCTGAATTAGAATGGTGGTGATACAAGTCTGTTTGCCAGTATAATTTGGCCTATTCCTAGATAAGAAAGCCCAATGAAAGCAAACATCAAACTATGCTTACCAATACTACTTGGGAGTCCCCTAATGCCTGAGGAGCAATGGGTGTACTTTTTATAGCTGAAGGGGGGCGTTCTTTTCTGTAAAGGGTTGCATTACCTTAAAGGTAAAGGGACCCCTGACCATTAGGTCCAGTCGTGACCGACTCTGGGGTTGCAGCGCTCATCTCGCTTTATTGGCCGAGGGAGCTGGCGTACAGCTTCCAGGTCATGTGGCCAGCATGACTAAGCCGCTTTTGGCGAACGAGAGCAGCACACGGAAATGCTGTTTACCTTCCCGCCAGAGCGGTACCTATTTATCTACTTGCACTTTGACGTGCTTTCGAACTGCTAGGTTGGCAGGAGCAGGGACCGAACAACGGTGCTCACCCTGTCGCGGGGATTTGAACCACCGACCTTCTGATCGGCAAGCCCTAGGCTCTGTGGTTTAGACCACAGTGCCACCCAGGTCAATACTACAGAACAGCATAGCTTATCATTAAACCAGTGCTGAGTTCTGTCCCTTTCAATAACACCCAATTAAATGTATCTGCATCTATCAATGTAGAATTGGGCATCACTCATCTGAGAAATCCTAAGCATTAAGGGTATCAGCAAACCATGCCTTTATGTACATCCATTGTTGCAAGGAGGGGACAGGAAGGCTAATGTGTGGGGAACCTGTGGCCCCCTCCAGGACACCGGCTCCCATCAGCTCAGCCAGCATGCTCAAAGGTCAGGGGTGGTGGGAGCTGTAGCCTAGCAACAGCTGAAGGGCCACAGGTCCCCTACCCCTGGAGTAATGGACCATTTACAGTTGTGTTCCTGCATCTTATGTTGGTTTCTTCCTCAAATAGGCACTAGAATTGAGGAGGAGCTTCTTCTCCCCCACAGAGGTGTGTCTCAATTGTGGCTCAAGATATGTGAACTGGAGACCAATGAATTATCGGCAGGCTGCTCTACATTTGCTTCCACTGCATGTGACTGATATTAAGAACACAATCGGGTAGTTTCTCTGCAACCCAAGACTCTCACCCCCATCTCCTCATTATTCAACATCTCCGAAGGACAAAAGGGCTTTAAAAAGACAAGGCAGACACAGTAAGCTGGGTTCTGAAGCACCATTTTTTATGTAGAATGGCAGAGCGGGGGTCATCTGCTACAATTCCAAAACCAAGGAAAGAAAACTTTCACTTCATTTAAAAAATAAAAGACAGGTCGGGGTTTTTTTGTTCCCTTTCCCTCCTTGGTGAAAACATAATACTCAAAAAGTCGCCTCGCGTCACACGAGGCTGTTCCAAAAAATATACAAACACTGAAACCGGGAACGGTGGGCTGGCTGCATATGTAACATCAAAACAGAGAACTTCAGAAAGCGTCCTGCACAAAGAAATTGAATGGGAGAGAAATCTGCTCTTGCGAGGCAGCCAGGCGGTGTTTCAAACCCATAATACCAAAGTGTTCTGTTTGCTTCTCCTCCCACATAGTGCCAGGGAGTCACAGGTGAGAAGTAACCAATGGCCAGAGAAAAATATATGTCTATATAATGTTATATCAAGGTTTACAGCACGTTGGTAAAATGGCAGGTGGCCACAAGTTCAGGGCTGGAGAGGAGATCCACTTCCATGAAAGGACACCAGGTTTGTGCTTGGCAATGTAGAAACGTTGAGAAGGGCCGCCACACACACCATACCTTGTGCTGGCCCCGCCGTAGTCTGGCTGGCAGAATCTAGCTACTCTGCAGGCGGCGTCTACCAGGAAAGACAGCATCCGAAACACAAAGGACCAAGGAGAAGGTCGTGGTGTGCTACATAAACGAAGGCCGCCTCTGTGGCTCCTATGTCCTTCGGGCGCAAAAAGGTACAATTCAAAGTGCTTTGCATATGGAGACTTGGCAGAGGCAGAGAGACAGCCGGGAGACACAGTGGTTTTGCAATGCCTTGTGTTTTAACAACTGTTTCCACAGACCCTCCCCGTTCCGGGCACTCGCGTAGCAGCAATACCCTGTCCGAGCGATAGGAAGAAAAACAGGGGGAAGGGATATTTCCAGACCATCGTTCTCCACAGAGAGAGCTCCCCAAGGGCCTGCCCATGACATTTTAGCACTTCCGATCCCTGCTGGCACAGCCACAGCGAAGCATTTCGCACGACTGGTGGGGATCGGTCTGGGTCCTGCAAACCATGCGGCGAAGGCGACTGGTCTTTGGCTTGCCTTAATCCACCACCTCCAATCTACTCTGGTAGGAGACGCATAACAAGGGAAGCAGGAAGGAGGCAGGTTGGCCATGCCCAATCGCCTCCCAACTCCCAAAGACAAGGCTGCGCAATGAGAAGCATGGGGCTCACTCACAAAGACAGGGGAAGATTCTTAAAGCGACAGGAGCCCCTTGGAATCCTCACACAAGACTGCAGGGACCACAAATAGAGTGGTACATGCAAAAGCTCCTTTCTTGCAAATGTCAGGGGTGGGGCTGGTCAACACGGCCCCAATCACACTATGGGCATAGCCAGGACTTTTTTTGGGGGGGGGGGGGTTAGAACACCCACCTGCCTGGCTCGCTCTAGCAGATTCAGAATGAAACGTCCCAACAGATGTCTTAAATCGCTTTCTTTGGACCCCACGCTCTGAAAAAACCTGTCAAAACCTTTCTACAATTTCTACTTTTAGTTAACTATTTTTATTTATTCACTTGATGGGGGGGGGCAGCTGCCCCCCTGGCTATGCCCATGACTCACAATGGAATGCATGTGCAGTTTGAGTGAGCAGGGCTACAGACCCCCCGCCCCAAAGCAGAACTAGCCTGTCACAAGAGACTAAGAATAGGAGACTGAGCAGCTAAGTGCATGTAATATCTTGTAAGTACTCCTAATCCCGCTTCCCTCTTCCAGGTGTCCGTACCCACTCAGCCGCGGCATTTATTCACATTTATCGCATCCAGAGCCTCCACATGCCCAGCAAGCCAAGAGCGCGTGAAGCATGTTCTCAGCTTGCAAATGCACTTGCTAACTCCCAACCACAGGGCGCACAGAATAGGTAATCCCTTATAAAATGCAAGCGTCACGAAGAACAGCTCAATCCGAGACCATTCGGATGCATGCTTTCTGGTACTGGAGCCGTGGAATTGCGAGTAGCGTTGGACAGAACCTGGCCAGGGGCCTGTGCAGCCAAGGACCTCGCCTGCCCCTTCCAATTGCCTCTCTCCCCCAAAAGGCACTCAATACCGTGCAGAAGTGAATCCAGCGATCACCTCTAAGTGAACAAAAGCCGTTCAAGCCCAGAGATCCAAGTATGCGAGGGCTCAGTCGACAACGCAAAAGAGCCATCCTGGGAAATCTCCAGCTGATTCAGTTTAGGAAATCGCAGGGTGGAGGAACAGGACAGTGCAGACAGCTGCTCAGGACCCAAAGATGAAAGCTCTGAGAAGTCACTGCCAGATAGCCACGTCGTAACCTCTCCTATGGGAGGCTGGAGATCAATACATACGTCAACGTGTGACGTCGTCTCATACCTAGCACCCAACGCATAATAGCCTTCTCTGGCAGTTAACTCTCTAAGGTCGCTTTGCCTAAAATTAATCTTCCCCTGCCCCGAAAGATGCTTTTGAAACTGGGATGCTGGCGCTGTGACCTAGCGGACATGGGTACATGCAAAGAAGCACCCGCAGCTCAGTGGCAGAGAATCTGCTTTCCATGCAGAAGTCCACTGGTGCAACCCCAGCATCTTCAGTTAAAAAGGAAACAGGGCTTGGGGAAAGACCCTAGCTTGAGACTCTGAACAACCAGCACCAGTCCAAAGAGAGAATACTTGGCAGATAGACATATAGGATAGATCTCAGGAAATCAGATCTATTGTGCCGCGTGAGGGTGGCTACTCCAGAGACACCTGGAAACTGAGTAGCAGAGGTTGCATGCATGAGCTGAGCGCTGGCCCCATTTCCCCATGCCCAAAATTAAATGGCACTCTTGATGGCGGAGGTCTACATGCACTTTTGCCACCAGTCCCGTTTTTAAGCACCCACCACGATGAGATACGGCCTCCCCTCTTAGCATTCTTTTAAGTAGTAAGATCGTTTTAGTTGGAAAGCTTGCTACTGAAGCGGCGAGCAACTGGGGGTCATCACAGGTTCTCCCCCACTTCAGCTGATGGGCATTAAGAGGCTGGGGGAATTCTTCCCATGCAAGAGACCATTCATCTCCTCGCGCTAACTTATTGCAGTGAACCACGTGGGCTTCTCAAGCATCAACCAGGGAGAGGAAATATTACAGGCTAAGTAGATGTGACCATTGTAAAGGCACAAAAAGCTATCTAGATTCCTGCTTAAGTTTTCTTTAGAGTTATGTCTTTACCGGGCTAAGTGCCATGGTGCTAGTGTCTTTGGGGAACAGAACGTTTCGCTGCAGCAGATTGAAAACCTGCTTCCTAGAAGACCTTCTTGACCTCGTCCCTGGGGTTTCCCCGAGCCTGAATGGAAGAGCTTTCGTCTTGCACTATTCATGAACTGCTTATGCGTTACGCTGCCCTTCCAGGCTAATTTTAACATTGCAAAACCAAAAGGAGAGGTTGAGCCACAACAAATAAACTCAAAAATTGATGGCTTATCCATATAAGCAATCTGCCTGATGAATTTCCATTTAAAAAATCCTTTTCCTTTTCAGGTGAGAAAGAACTCTCTGATAGTAAGAGCTGCTAGACGGTGGAACAAAGCACCTTGGAAGGTGGCAGATTATCTTGCATTGGAGATTTTTTAACAGGGGCTGGGTGGCCATCTGTCAGGGGTTCTTTAGTTGTGATTCCTGCGTTGAAGAGGATCAGACTAGATGATCTGTACCAGGCTGAGAACTTATCTGTTGTTGTTGGTTTGTTTTTTTGGTTGGGTTTTGTTGTTGTTGTTTTGTTGCTTTCTGTTTCTTTTTACAGCTCTCACCCCAGGACATTTACAGAGGGACTTGGTACACACACACATGTACACATCCAGCCAATGTCACATTTGGTCTTTAGGGCAAAGAGGACTAATCTCCCTTTACTGCCTGCAAAGAGGTTACGGAGCCTCATTTAATTGCCATATATGTTGCTATCTCTGTTCCTCTTATCGATCCAAGATATTGGTTCAGCCAGATGTTGTGGAAACTTCAACTCCCATCAGCCCCAAGCAGCACGGCCAATGGTCAAGAATGTTGGGAGTTGCAGTCCAACAACATCTGGGTGTGTGTGTCAGAGTTTCCCCCCTGTGCTGTAACAACTGTTCCTTCCTTAAGAACACAATCCAGGTACGCAGAGTTTTGTGAGTTGGCTAGGAATTCCCTCGGCAAGCCGCAACTCCTCCAACGAAAACGACAAACCCTCAAGGACACCTGAGCAGGTGGAAGTCACACAGTTGAAGCCAGACTATGCTCCTACGCAGTCGTGAGTACAACAGGTGCACAGATCAAGAACCAAGGCTTCACCAAAAGCTGTTCCAGGAGGAAAACAGTCTCCTCTAGAAGCAGATTTGTTTGTGTACTGACACACCCAACTGCCACCCAGTCACGACTTTGCCAGGCACTTGGTGTGAGTGTGCGCACGCACATGAATGGCATCGTCAAGAAACTTGCCCCTAGCACATTCCCTATTGGAAGAGCAGAACAGAAAGGACTGAAAAGAGCGCTCTTAAAGCATCTACAGCAGCTTGGTGGAAGGGAGGGGGAAGTCCCCCCGTTTTCCTCTTGCCCTACCAGCAAGATAAGTACCGTATTTTTCGCCCTATAGGACGCACTTTTCCCCCTCCAAAAATGAAGGGGAAATGTGTGTGCGTCCTATGGGGCGAATGTAGGCTTTCGCTGAAGCCTGGAGAGCGAGAGGGGTCAGTGCGCACCGACCCCTCTCGCTCTCCAGGCTTCAGGAAGCTCTGCGCAACCCTCGGGAGACCGGCTCCGAGGGTTGCGCAGAGCTGCCTGCAGTCCCGGGCTCAGCGCAGCTCTGCGCGGCCACCGGGAGCCGGGCGCGAAGTCCCGCCCCGCTCCGGATGGCCGTGCAGAGCTGCCTGCAGTCCTGGGCTCAGCGCAGCTCTGCGCGGCCACCGGGAGCCGGGCGCGAAGTCCCGCCCCGCTCCCGATGGCCGCGCAGAGCTGCCTGCAGTCCCGGGCTCAGCGCAGCTCTGCGCGGCCACCGGGAGCCGGGCGCGAAGTCCCGCCCCGCCCCGGATGGCCGCACAGAGCTGCCTGCAGTCCTGGGCTCAGCGCAGCTCTGCGCGGCCACCGGGAGCCGGGCGCGAAGTCCCGCCCCGCTCCCGATGGCCGCGCAGAGCTGCCTGCAGTCCCGGGCTCAGCGCAGCTCTGCGCGGCCACCGGGAGCCGGGCGCGAAGTCCCGCCCCGCCCCGGATGGCCGCACAGAGCTGCCTGCAGTCCCGGGATCAGCGCACTTCTCCCCATCGCCAGCCCCACAAGCTCGGGGGACAGCGGGGAGGCAGAGCGTGCCTTCCCGCTGTTCCCCGACCTGGTTCTTCCAGTTCTTCCTGGGGGGAAAATAATTTTTTTTTTCTTTATTTCCCCCCAAAAAAACTAGGTGCGTCCTATGGGCCGGAGCGTCCTATGGGGCGCAAAATACGGTACCTAACTCAGAAGTGATCGCAGAAAGGAAAGCTATTATCCTTTGGAGAGAATGTTTTCTGAAAGCAGCTTAACTGGGGCAGGCCCAAGTGCTGGAGCTGTAGCCAGAAGAGGCGAGATGTTCTCCTTGCCTCAACTGAGAGGAGACACTCAAATCTAGAGACCCCCACCCCCAAATGGAAAGATGCCAAGCAGCTACTTAGATGAGCCGCTGTGCTAAAAGCAAAGATTGTCCCAGCATAGGCGTGAGAAGGCAGATTTCCAGAATGATGGTGCTGGCAGCTCTGCAAAGTCAAGAGCATCTGCCAATGGCTCGTGGAGAAGTTCCCTCACCTTCCACCACAGTGGTTCAACAGGTTTAAAACAAGCTTGGGTTTGCAAACGTGGCACAAAGTTGAAGCATACTCTTCTTGAAATACTGGAGGTGCTGGCAAGGATAAGAACCTTTAAAGCAGTGGTTCTCAACCTTGGGTCCCCGGATGTTTTCAGCCTACAACTCCCATGATCCCTAGCTCACAGGACCAGTGGTCAGGGATGATGGGAGTTGTAGGCCCAAAACATCCAGGGACCCAAGGTTGAGAAAGGCTGCTTTAAAGCCTCGCAGGCCAAAAGCCTCTGCTGTGGTTGGACTAGATGACTAGGTCCCTTCCGACTATGCAATGCTAGGATTCTAGGATTCTTCTTGCAACAAGAATCACGCCCAGTCACTTCTACATCAAGCCCGAAAACCTCTTCGTCACCTTACTGCAGCAGGATACACCTGGGTACATTCAGACGCCCAATGGCTGTAGGTCAGACATACTAAAATGTCTGGTGGCAGAAACGTTCCAACGATTGCACTAGAAAATATTTATCATAAGCAGCCACAGGTTCTTTAAAAAAAACAACAACTAAAGAGAGGGGAGGGTCAATTCCACTATGGTTTGCTAAGTTGCCCTTTGGAGAATAAAACACAGGACACAGGCAAGTGGCTGGCAAGCAAAGCCCCCCCCTGAACTCTAGATCTTCAGAAGGGGCTTCCACAGAGAGGCGTCCTTCCTGCCCACTATGGCACTAACTTGGCACTAAATTATGAGGCACCCTTTTCTGCTTGCTTGGGGTGTGCCAGGGGCCTTGGTCTGTCCTCCCTTGCCACTGTTTTCATATGCAAAGTCTCCATATCTGGGGGCAACTCTCCTCCCCAAATATCCCCTTTCCTCTGCCACTGCCTGGGATTAAAAAAATCTGGTCAAGCGAAGGGACGAGGGCACCGGAGAAAGCAAACGTTTTCTCCTTCCCTTTCTATAAACTCTCCCGGCTGATGTGCAACCTTTATCGCCCAGTCAGCTCTATAAGGTGGTGGCGTGGGCAGCAAGAAGGAGCCGGCAGGTGGTAAAGGGCAGCCAGCCACTCAGATTTACCGCAAAGGGAGGCAACATTGCAGACAGGCAAAGGCCTTCCATTAAACAATCTAGCAACATATTGAAGAGAAAAGCTTTTGAAACCAACTTGGGGGGTAGGGGGGCGATGAAGAAGGGATCACATTCTGACAGCCCTTGGGCAATGCATGTATGTGAGTCCGTAGATATTTATATTTAATAATAAGTATATAAAATATGATCAAATCAAAACCAAGTAGGTTTACAGGTTTGTTTGCTTTTTTAAAAAAAGAAAAGTAAAATATCACAGTACACCAATCATCCCCAGTGCCGCCACATCCCAGATGTGTGCTCTGCCATGTTGAAAAAAGCATGGTAGAAAAGTGTTCTAGAGGAAGGCTAATGCTCTGCGCCTTATATCTATCAGGATGAAGCCTCGGAGGCCTCTCAAAACGGTTTTTTTTAATAATATATAATCCAACAGTTGCCCAACTCTGCAGAACTCCTCCCCAGCTGCTAGTGACAGGCCTGAGGACTGCAAACGTGGATATCCTCATCAACTCCCCCCGCAAGAGGCCTGGAGTCTGCATGATGGCGCCTGCATTCGTGGCCCTGCGGCTCCAACTTCTCCGAGCCCCTCAAGGGACGCTGCGGGAGTGAGGCAACGGCTGGATTCTGATGACAGGGGACAGATTCACCCGGAGGATCTTCTGTGCTCTCCTCCGCAACTCGTCATCGGAAGAGCTGTTCACCTTGATCGCCCGGAACTTCAGCAGGTTCAACGTGGCGGACGCCAGATCTGGTTTGCCGGGGGTCGTTTTCTTCCTGTGCGGCAACTCCTTCCCCTCCTCCGCTCTTTTCCTCTTCTGCTCGGCCGTCTCCTGGCGGCTGCCGCCACCTCTCCGTTCCGTTTTGGCCGCGGGCGGCTCCTTCGTCCTGGACGTCCCAGTACTGGAGCTCTGGGAGGTGCTTCCGGAAAGCCGGCCGTTCAGAACCCCCGAGGCTTTGCAAGCGTTGCTCTCCTGCAGAACGCCACCCTTGGGTCCTTTCACGAGGCTCACCGACAGAGCGCCAGAGTCCGGTCCTTTTTTCGCAGCGTGCCTATACCCTTTGGGGTCCAACTGACCGGGTGGCATTTTCGTAGCTTTGATGGCCGGAGGCTGCCTGGACGCCCCAGCTGCCTTGAGGAGCTTAAGGTCCGAGGGTGAAATCCCAAGGCGCCCTTGTTCACATTTGGACTCCAGGCAGGAGGCTGTGGCTTTCAGAGGGACCAAGGCTTCCAGCACAACAGACAGTCTCATGGCCGGGTAGACGCCAGGGTACATGTGAGCAGGGAAGCCCACAGCAGATGCATTTGATGTGCCTGAGCGTGTCCGTTTCAAAGAGTTCAACAGGAGGTTGGTGGATTTACTGCTCTTCGGCAATGGCTTTTCAGAGTCTTCGGGAGAACTTACAGTAACGCCTGCTAAGGGGCCAGGTACCTTTGCCACGACCACGGTGCTTCGGGCCGGAGCCTTTGCGGTTTCTGAAATAGGGGCAGCTGCTTTTGAAGTGTCGGGAATGCTGTCTTTTGCCTGACTGGGCATACGGGCAGTACACGACATGTACCCATAAACGTCTTTGCTTCGGAGGATGGTGGGCTGGTAGCCTTCCTCCCTGAGGCCTTGGAGAAAAGCTACCAGCTGGGTCTCCGTGTCAGACAGGTCCCTGGACATGGGGTTGAAGACTCGCAGAGCTTCTTCCAAGGCCTTCTGTCCTGCGGAGGAGATCCTTGACCACGAATGGACTGCTTTTTCTTCCGCATTGTCCACCTCAACATTCATGGCATTAGGCTAGCGGGAACTTCTTAGGGGTCCAAACCACGTGGAAGCCAATGCAGGTCACCTCAAATGAAAAGGGGGAAAAGGCAGTTAACTTACAACCCGAGAAACAGACAAATACAGGGTATTTTTTTCTTCTTGTGTGGAGGCTCTCAATGCCCCAAGATACCTCTGCAGTGAGTTAGCCTTACCTTTCAAGAGCACAAGGCCTAAAATCACAAGGGGTCAACTCTGCCAGAACGCCACTGACCGAATAAGCACATTGTAGCAAAGCTGCAGAGGACACAGAACTGCCTGAATTTAAGAAAAAACTAAACCTAAACCAGAACTGCACACCAGTTAGCAAGTTGCATCTCCCCCCTTCCCTAAAGCGTTGTATCAGCCACAGATGTGATTTTAAGGAGCTACTGTATTTTTCGCTCTATAACATGCACCAGACCACAAGACGCACCTAGTTTTTGGAGGAGGAAAACAAGAAAAAAAATATTCTGAATCTCAGAAGCCAGAACAGCAAGAGGGATCGCTGTGCAGTGAAAGCAGCAATCCCTCTTGCTGTTCTGGCTTCTGTGATAGCTGCACAGCCTGCATTCGCTCCATAAGACACACACATTTCCCCTTACTTTTTAGGAGGGAAAAAGTGAGTCCTATAGAGCAAAAAATCCGGTAGTCTAAATTTCAGAATGCTCCCACAGCTGCCCAAAACTACCCCAAAAAGGCGAGCTTGGAGCAGAGGACCTCCTGTCCCGTCACTGGACTCACATTCTTTTACGTTAACACTTCTTCATGATTCAGCAGGCCATAATCCTAAAGAGATGCTCGCACAGCACCTTTAATAGATCATTGCAAACCTTTCCCCTGCCCCAAATCTCAAAACATGTCATAAAGCAGTGCCTGTATCTTCCATTTGGGTCTACCGGTGACCCAAAACAAATGTCTAAGTAATTTCTTATGTTCAAACAAATTAACCCCGCCTTATCATCACCTTAGGCAAAGACTATTTCAAGGAAGTCGCTTACTAAGATTCTATTGACCACCCGCCCATCACAATTAAGGCTTTGTTCTTCCTATTGATTCTATGGAGGTACAGGGGGACATTTTGATTCCCGTTGCTGATAACAGAGGAAAGAGAGAGAAAAGTTGCTAGGGCAATAGGTTGCCAAGAGGGTAGGGCAGATCAAGGCACAAGCTGACTAGGTAAAAAGGTGCTGGCGTGAGGGTGACTCAAACGAAACACACACTTTTTCATTAATACACATGACACCTTCATCATCTGGCCCATAGTTTGTAACTTATTTTCATCCTTCATCATCTGGCCCGTAAGTAACTTATTTTTTGAGCATGTGCACTCTTGAGCACTTATATTCTGTCATTTCTTTATTATTTATTTCAGGGGTCTCCAAGCTTTCCTTGCCTCGGGCCAGTGTCTCCAGCAACAATTGTGCGGTGGGCCGGAGAGCGCATGCCCATATGCCCGCGCTATTTCCAGCGCACATTCAGGTCGGAGGAGCACCGGAAATAGCTTGTGCGCAAGCGCACAGGCCTCCTCCGACACGGATGTGCACCAGAAATAGCATTTGGGCACATGTTGCGTGCACACAAGCTGTTTCCGGTGTTCCTCCGACCTGGAAGTGGGTCCCTGCGCCACGCCACGCCGGTAAGAGCAGGCAGCGGCGGGTGGCGGTCACGAGGGCAGGATAAACGAGTCCCTCGGGCCTTATCTGACCCCTGGGGCCGTAGGTTGATGACCCCTGATTTATTTCAAAAACTGTATACATCCCTTGTTTGTTAACAAACAAAAACCCCTCAATGCGGTTTTACAAAAGGATAAAACAGTAAAATCCAGAAAATCACACTTCCCCTGTGCAGGCCACACCATCCTGCAATTATGTTTCAATCAGATAAAGAAATAGGCTTGCGCGTCAAGAGTAGCTCTGCCAATCTCACGATGAGTCAAATTTCTCATCATAATGCCTGCAGGAAACGCTTGGGGAGATATTCGCGCTCAGGAACAGCTGGGATGCCGCTCAAAACACTTATCCATTTGATTGCATTCTTAATAAGTCTACTGAAGTTTAGGGCCCAGCAGCAACCAGGCCATATTACATATCATGTCCTAGTCATGGTGCAAATACAGGAAAATAATTTCACCGACGATGCATCCCCCCCAAATCCAAACAGTCTTAAGAGGAGGCTAGCCAGCCAACGGAGTTCAGGAACATTGTCACCTGGAACAAAGGTTTAAGTTTCAAGGATGTGGAAACACCTGTTGCGCACCTGAGAATCATGGACACTCCAGCATGATAAGTCTGAAAAGTGAAGAGAGAACTATGAGCATGGATGAGGCCTCCACCCATAATACATACTGATGGTCAAGGACTCTGTGCCCAATCCTAACCAAGCCAGGGCCACTTCCTTCCTTCGGTTCTTAAGTGATGCATTTGACTCTAATCAATTTACTGGTTTGGTCCTATATAGGTAGCAACCAGCTTCCGAATACATGTTCCAATGCTACCATGCACTAGTTCAGACACACAACCTACAAAGCCCATTTAAGATCATACACTTGAGATGGGAAGGCCTTGTGGGAAGAGAAAAATTCAGGGTGGGAAAGATGACTTTCTTTTTGTTTTGTTTTTCTGAAAAATGTCCAACTCTGAGAGGTGGAGAAACTTGTTTCAAACTTTCAGTGTTTTGTAAGTCCATTATAAATATGGTGACAAATGTGAAGAAGCAGAAACTGATATGGAAATGAATGTTTTATGTCTGCTTGACACTGTGGAGGACTGGAGGGTCATACTCAATATTAGTCCTCCTCAAGAGTAGATGATCCACTGAAGTTGATGAACATTGCTAACTTAGGTTCATCAATTTCAATGGGTCTACTCTACGTTGAATGTATAATCATTTTCTTTCTTTCTTTCTTTCTTTCTTTCTTTCTTTCTTTCTTTCTCCTGTTTGGCTGGGTTTGTTGCCAGTTCTTCATACACTGGCAAAATGACAGAGTTGCTGGATTCCTTAAGTGTGAACTGAATTGTACCGTTAACAACCATTTGTACATGTTTGTGGCTTCTTTTTTTAACCTGGCTGCCACACAGCTGTGCCTTGTGAAAATCCGGCCTTGGTGAATAAATTGCATCTTATCTGATGCGCAGAAAATCCAAAGAGAGGTTTTGCTTAACTGAGCTTCCATTATTATTAATAAATAATAATAATAATAATAATAATAATTTATTATTTGTACCCCGCCCATCTGGCTGGGTTTCCCCGCCATTCAGCAGTTAGGATTGGATTTCCACAAGGCACAGCCACGGAACAACGAGAAAAGCCCTCGGATCCGAGGCAATTAATTGGTGCAAAATATGCTCAAGATATGAGTCAAACAGAAGTGGGAACGAGCCCTTACTCTTTGAACTGTGACTCTTGGACCAGGATAAAACAGATTCAAATATGCTGGTTTCATTCCCCCAGTACCTGGTTGGTTATTTGCTGTTTATATAACCTTCTGGCAATATTGCTGCTCGGGAGTCCTTGCAGTTTCAAGGGCATTTGAACCACAAAGATAAACACTGCACACTTTCAGCAATGTGAGCTGCCACAACAACTGGAGCAATCACTTGAAAAATGGGAAATTCAAAGGTTGTGAAGATGGGAGTGCAAGGCAACCCTGACTGCGCCTTTGAAAGAAACTCCACTCTAAGCCCAGAGGCCAAACCTAAGAAGACATCTGTATAATGGACATTTGCTTGCCCACTGCAGTGAAGGAGCACTGCTATCAACCTCTGAATCTAGGAAGCTAGCTTATACTTACATTTGTGGGGGGGAGGGGGTACAGTATATTATTTTTGCTGTTTGTCGTATATTGCTGTTAGATCCGATTATGAATTGTAAGGGGATTGTTTAATTTGATCGAATATTTCTTAATGGGATGCTTTCGTTAACTTACTGCTCAAATTTTCTTATATTTTGTAACTTGTGAATTATGTAATTTTCATCCCGCGAGCCTCCTTGACAATATTGATCGTGGAAAGGCAGCATGCAAATAGATGATACTAGACCAAACCACTGGTCCTTCTGATTGTTGTTGTTAGTTTCTATTGATTTAATGGTTTACTTATTGTCTGTATAAGATATTCTGGTTTTGAATGTTTTATGTTTTATTATGTTTTTATATGTGCTGTAAGCCACCCAGAGTGGCTGGGGAACCCAGCCAGATGGGCAGGACATGAATAGTAAAAATTAGTAGTAGTATAGTGGTACCTCAGGATAAGAACTTAATTCGTTCCGGAGGTCCGTTCTTAACCTGAAACTGTTCTTAACCTGAGGTACCACTTTAGCTAAAGGGGCCTCCCGCTGCCGCGCAATTTCTGTTTTCATCCTTAAGCAAATTTCTTAACCCGGGGTACTATTTCTGGGTTAGCGGAGTCTGTAACCTGAAGCGTCTGTAACCCAGGGTACCACTGTAGTAGTAGTAGTATCATCTATACTGACAGGCGGTAGCTGGTTTCAGAAAGGCCATTAACAGCCTTGCCTGGAGATGCAGGTGACTGAATTAGGGCCCTTCAGAATGCAAAAACACACTGCTAAGCTATGGCCCCTCAGCAGTGGCGTAGCGTGGGTTGTCAGCACCCGGGGCAAGGCAAGTAATTTGCGCCCCCTAACCCGTGTATTTGCACCCCCTAACCCATGGATTTGTGCCCCTAACCCTAACCCCCAGATGTTGTGGCCGGTGCGGCCGGCCCCCCTTGCACCCCCCACGCTACGCCACTGCCCCTCAGTTTAGCCAGTGGCAGAAGCTAGCAAGGTAAAATCCATCTGTTGCAGTAATGCTCCTCTACCCACAGACCCTTTTTAAGGCTGTGTAGGCACCGTACATTTACAGCACACGACTGCCCCCATCCTGAGACTTGTCGTTTCCCCCTTGCATCGCCACAGCTCCCAGCACCCTTGAATGATTAGTTCCCAGGATGATTTGGGGGAAGTCATGTGTTTCAAATGTATGGTGCTTACACAGCCTAAGTCAGGGGTCGGCAACCTAAGGCCCACGGGCCACAAGCGGCCCATGGGGGTCGTTTAAGCGGCCCCCAAGCCGAGCTGCCTGCTCGGCAAGTCCTTGCGCACTGCGCTAAACCGCTGCACCGTGGGGATGCACTTCCGCTGCGCTGGAAATCGCGTCTGTGCAGACGCTGGAAATCACAGGCATGATCTGGCACACGGAGGGATCTCCTCTGGAGTGAACCGGCCCACGTGAGGTAAACCTTGCTGACCTCTGGCCTAAGTCCCTACAGCACCCGGCCCTAGACTAGTGCATACAGTGGTACCTTGGGTTAAGTACTTAATTCATTCCGGAGGTCCGTACTTAACCTGAAACTCTTCTTAACCTGAAGCACCACTTTAGCTAATGGGGCCTCCTGCTGCTGTCGCGCCACCAGAGCACGATTTCTGTTCTCATCCTGAAGCAAAGTTCTTAACCTGAAGCACTATTTCTGGGTTAGCAGAGTCTGTAACCTGAAGCGTATGTAACCTGAAGCGTATGTAACCCAAGGTACCACTGTATATCTTTAGCTGTCCTCACATACACAAACCTCTCTCGAGTGACAAGCCATGTATCCCTCTGAGGCAAGGATACTATGGCCAATATTTCAATACCTATAATACTATTTTTTTAAAGCGCTATCTAATCTCCTGCAAAGGCCTCTGAATTATCCACGAGTGTCTCGCAGCTACGGAACTTCCCGCCTCAAATATCTGTCCATGACTGAGTTTAAGCATCTTCTGCAATGCCTGGGAGAATTTACCTGGCGTGAGGTAGCATTTTTTAAAAAAAGCTCACTCTTATCATTTATAGTGCCCCATTCTTTCAAAGGAGCAGTCCAGGTCGGCTCAGAATACAAGAAAGGCGTCAGGGGACATAAGCCATTTAGAACTGGCATAGAAAGAACCATAAGGGAATCTCATTTGTAAGAATCAGAAGAGAATCGCATTCTACTTCTAAACAGAAATATTTCCAGACGCCTTCTGAAAGATTATAAAAAAAGGCTCTGGAGGGAGTTTGACAGCTGCAAGGCCACCACCGAGAAAGCCCTGTTTCTTCAAGAGCACCTGTATGATCACCATAGGTAGCTCAGTCGGTAGAGAGGGGACGCTTGAGTCATGGTTTCGAGCCCCAGATTGGGCAAAAGATTCCTGCACTGCAGGGGGTTGGACTAGATGATCCCCATGGTCCCTTTCAGCTCTATGATTCTCCCTTCAAGGAGCTCAATGGGGAGCTTACTTCATGTGACAGATTAGTCTGAGAGATGGTGGCTGCATTCAAAAAAGCACTTTAGCCTGTTTTCCGGGTGCTTCCTTGCCTGATTAATTTCTGCATTAGATGTAATCTTTCACACAACGCAAAAGCCATTTGTGGAATCCAGCGGAAGTTAAGCACTCAATTCTGTGTTGCTTCCGGGGGGGAAAAAACCATTTGCAACACAATTAACTCGGAAATCACAGTTTGCACTAGAACTCCACGTGACAAAATCTGAGGCAGTATCCTGGCATACAGTTATTTTCTGCCGTATAAAATTTCGTGTGACACGGCAGCACAACGCTCCAAAAGCCATAGTTCCATAGCACGACAGGTACTACGGTGTGAAAGTAACGTTAGAGATCAGGACAGAGGTGCTAGAGCATTATAGCCAGGAAAACTATCGCAATAAGCCCCATGTTTGAACGCAGGCTATGTCTTAGAAAAATAGTTTCACATTCTGCTGAAGCTACAGCGTCCCTGATGGGGGGCCATCCAGCCTCTTCTTAAAACCTCTAATAAAGGAGAACACACCATTTCCCAAAGAAATCTGCTTCCTTGCCAAACAGTCTGTACCATCATCTAGCTTTTACTATCTACCGGTATGTGATGGCCCTGATGTGAAGGTGGCTATACCATACTGCCTCTTCTCCATGTTAGCTATACCCAACTCCTTCGCAACCTTTTCTTCTAGGGCTTTGGTCTCCAGCCCCCGTGTTACAAACTCAGGTATATAAGCCAATCGCCAAATGGAACCTTAAACCTAGGTTACGGTTGCCGCAACAGAATGTCTAGGCGCCATTTTTCTTTCAGTGAGATCTATTATTATTCATTTCTATGCTGCTTTGTACGCCAAAAGCTTCTAAGGAAAGAGGAGCCAGGTACACAAGGTAGGCTCAACAGAGATTTAGTAATCATTAAGACAGTGCCAAATGGTCAGCCACAATGCTACTGCCACAAGCATGGTCTGGCCTCGGTGCATTCCCTTCGGCTTTTCTTATATACTCCTCTTCTATCTGGTAAATACATATGCAATCCTTGTACCCGTGTCATTTATGCAATACTATTGGCTAAAGCAATGCATGAACAGATTGTGGACACTCTGCCTGGCCTTCCAATTGGACACACCATTTTTGGAGTTGTCTTCTCCTCAGAAATTCCTACTACCTTATTAAGGTGTCGTCCTCAATCATTCATTTTCAGCAGGTTTTGGCTTGCACATTCTGTTACCTATCCCTCCCAAACTTGTCCTTGGCAATTCTCCTTGTTTGTGCGAACTCCTTGTCATTATATTCCAATAAATTTTCCTCCTCTTATCTGGCCATCTATTAATCTCCTATTAAAGAACATAATTGCTAAGGGCAAGGTTCTTGCTGTTTACAGACACTGCTTTCGACAAGCAGTTCTGATTAAGCATAGACGACAATTTTTATTTTAACTACTTCTATATATGTATTCATAACACTATACATCATATATAGAATATATACCATATATCATAACATATATTCAAAGTGTTGGTGCTGACCTTTAAAACCCTAAATGGACTCAGCCCAGTATACTTGAAGGAGTGTCTCCACGCCCATCGTTCAGCCCAGACACTGAGGTCCTGCTCCGAGGGCCTTCTAGCAGTTCCCTCCTTGTGAGAAGTTACAGGGAACCAGGTAGAGGGGCCTTCTTGGTGGTGGCGCCCGCCCTCCCACCAGATGTCAAGGAAATAAACAAGTATCTGACTTTTAGAAGACTTCAGAAGTCAGCCCTGTTTAGGGATGTTTTTAATGTTTGAAGCTTTATTCTGTTTTTAATATTCTGTTGAAAGTCGCCCAGAGTGGCTAGGGAAACCCAGCCAGATGGGCGGAGTAGAAATAATAAATTATTATTGTTATTTAATGTTTGATGTTTTACCGTTTTTAATATTCTGTTGGGAGCCGCCTAGAATGGCTGGGGAGGCCCAGCCAGATGGGCGGGGTATAAGTAATAATAATAATAATAATAATAATAATAATAATAATAATAATTAAACATATATCTAACAAGAGAAAATCTCAAAGCAGTTTGCAACACACTAAGCAGGCACGTCCAACTACCAAGAGACTGCGATCTACTCCCAGTATAAAAAAAACTGACAGTGATGTACCCAGTGTCATTGGAGGGAGAAGCGTGTATGGGGAGGGTGGATTGCCCAGACTTGTTGAGCTTTTTGAGGGGAGGATTCCACAAAGTTTTTGAGCTTTTTTAAAAATTTACTTTTTGTACACTTTATTTAAGCCCCCGATAAATAAGGATCCAGCGATCAGCCAGGGATTTACCGGTAGATCACGATCTACTGGTTGGACATGCCTGCACCAAAGCATCCCCAAAAAAACCCCAATCCAGAATAAAACAAATTCAAGTTTCAAGGAAAATCTTCCAAACCCTTCTAAGTGACATTTTGCTTTTCCTATATTAATGCACACACCATTGATCAGCTGATTGGCAGTGCCGGCCAAACTTCCCTTTGGCTGAGCCAAGTCTTTATCTGCCCCATACCTGACTTCGTATGTTACGTCAGATGCAGGGCAGGTGAGCATGACTTGGCCAAAATTAGATTCAGGTGCCAGAGGCTGCCCATCCTTGCACGATGCCAAACTGCAGCCGTTTTCAAACTTCCTAGCTTCAGGGAACTTTTCTGCCCACAAATGCATTCCTGCATGACTGCCACGGAATCTCTGGGTGTTACAAAGGAGTCTGGAAAGCGTTCAGCTTCTGGGTACATGCTTACTTCAGACATGATGCTTGCCAAACTAGTTGGGCCTCACCGTTGCTCCACATTAATTGAGTGTTCACCCCAGAGTACACCCAACACTAGCCTGCGGCTAAACTTTTTATGTGGATGGGTTGGTCCAAAAATCAGGCTTTTGTTAGTCAATATAGGTCCCCTGGGGACGCGGGGTGGCGCTGTGGGTAAAACCTCAGCGCCTAGGACCTGCCGATCGCATTGTCGGCGGTTCGAATCCCCGCAGCAGGGTGTGCTCCCGTCGTTCGGCCCCAGCGCCTGCCAACCTAGCAGTTCGAAAGCACCCCCGGGTGCAAGTAGATAAATAGGGACCGCTTACCAGCGGGAAGTTAAACGGCGTTCCGTGTGCTGTGCTGGCTCGCCAGAGCAGCTTCGTCACGCTGGCCACGTGACCCGGAAGTGTCTGCGGACAGCGCCTATAGAGTGAGATGAGCGCACAACCCTAGAGTCTGTCAAGACTGGCCCGTACGGGCAGGGGTACCTTTACCTTTTATAGGTCCCCTGAATAATATTTTGAGAACCAATATTATACTTGATCTTCCAGGCTGGCTAGAATCCAGGTGTCAGCTGGAACATGGCATTTTATAAGAGGGCATATGGACTGCCTGATTTAACCAGTCCATGGTTTTTAAACAGGTATGTTGAAAATCTAGCTCACACTCCTATCTGTAAAACAGCAACCACTTAACATTTACAGTGGTGCCTCAGGTTACATATGCTTTAGGTTACAAACTCCGCTAACCCAGAAATAGTACCTCGGGTTAAGAACTTTGCTTCAGGATGAGAACAGAAATCGTGCTCCGGCGGTGCGGCAGGAGCCGGAGGCCCCATTAGCTAAAGTGGTGCTTCAGGTTAAGAACAGTTTCAGGTTAAGAACGGACCTCCGGAACCAATTAGGTACGTAACCAGAGGTACCACTGTATATGTAACTAGCACACAATGTCAGTGTTAGAAACACAGCTAGGCACCAAATGGCTCCTTAAACCATTGTTGTAGTTGCCAAAATGGAATGTTCAGTTGCCATTTTTGGCTCTAATGATGGAGACTGCGATTGGTTATCAGTTAACCATCTGGCTGGTTCAAACGACAAGCTTGAGCTAATTTCAGAAATAGACTGGAAAGAGAAGTTGTTGACTTGCAACTTATTACCAAACATAAAACCATGGAGAGACCTGGTCTGAATAGAGACATTGGATTCTTATCTCATTGTACATGATAAAGCTATTTTTAGGCACCTCACCCCTTGCTTTTTTCCTGTAGAAGAAGAAGAGTTTGGATTTGATATCCCGCCTTTCACTCTCTTTTTAAGGAGTCTCAAAGCGGCTAACATTCTCCTTTCCATTCCTCCCCCACAACAAACACTCTGTGAGGTGAGTGGGGCTGAGAGACTTCAGGGAAGTGTGACTGGCCCAAGGTCACCCAGCAGCTGCATGTGGAGGAGCGGGGAAGCAAACCTGGTTCCCCAGATTACGAGACTACTGCTCTTAACCACTACACCACACTGGCTCTCACTGTTAGACCAATTGCAGTCATTAACAGTTGTCAACAGGTTTACCACACCTATCAACCAATCACCCCTTCCCACAACCCTTCTGAGTAATACCCCTCCCCACCCTCTCACTATATATAAGGTGACTTCGGTTCCAGTGTATCTGAAGAAGTGTGCATGCACACGAAAGCTCATACCAATAACAAACTTAGTTGGTCTCTAAGGTGCTACTGGAAGGAATTTTTTTAAACCTTGAGCTAGATTAGTGAGAACTTAAAGAAGAAAAGTCACTTAATCCAGGGACAGTCTACATATATAGGCCTATTCCTACCCCTTTTTCTTTTCCCTATATGAACTGACCCGGACCCTGCGCTCATCACGTGAGACCTTTCTTTGTGTGTCTAGAGGGTGGCAACATGAGAACAGGCCTTTTCTGTGGTGGCTCCCCATTTGCAGAATGCTCTCCCCAGGGCGGCTCACCTGGCGCCTTCATTAGATATCTTTAGATGCCAGGCAAACAGTTTCCTCTATAACCAAGCCTTTGGTCTTTAACTATAAGTGGCCTTTTAGAAGTGGGTGGGATGTTTTTAACGTATTTCTCTTTCCTCTTGGTTTTAGTCTACCTCTGTGGGGTGTATTGTCTATTTGTTTGGTTGTAATTCGCTTTCGGTTGCCTTGGGCAAGCTAAAGTGAATCAACAATTGAATAAATAAACAAATAAGAAGAGCGCTGCTGGATCAGGCCAGCAACCCTTCTAGTCCAGCATCCCATTCTCACACTGGCCAACCCGATGTCTATGGAAAGCCTGCAAGCACAACATCACTCTCCCCAGTAATTGGTATTCGGAGGCATACTGCCTCCAACAGTGGAGGTACAACAGGGAACTATATCTATTTCAGCAATGCTTTGCCAAGGTCCCCCATATTCATTTTTGCAAGCTGGTAAAATGCGGGCTAGATGGTACTGTGTTAGGTGGATCTGTGGCTAGTTGATGGACTGTAGAGTTGCCATACGTCCGGGAAAACCTGGACATGTCCTCTTTTGGAGGGCCAACATGCCCATCTGGGTGGATTTTTACATTTTAAAGAACATGTCCGGCTTTGGGTTTTTTTAAATTTTGGGGAGTTGGGGTTTGGGGGGGGTGCTGTGCCCTGGAAGCAGAAGTGCTGCAGCAGAGCAAGGCCATTGCAGCAAAGATCAGGTAGGAGCAGTGGGCCTCTTTTTTGCTGTTCAAGATATGGCAATCCTAATGGACTGTCCCAAAAGACCACTAATCAACATCTCACACCCTGAAATGAAGTGACATGGTGGAGTGGCGCATGGTTCTTTCCCAGGCTCGGTAACATTGAACATCTTTATAAATAATTTGGATGAAGGAGATGCTCATCAAATTTGCAGGTGACAACAAACTGGGCTGGATAGCTAATATCTTAGAAGGTGGAAACCAAATCTAAGATGATCTTGACAGAATGGAGAAGTGGGCCAAAGATAGCAAAATTTATTTCAACGGCACTGAAGCTTGGCAGTCAGGCAGGAAGATACACCACAAATAGGGAACCTGCAGCCCTCTGGGTGTTGCTAGACTCCCATCATCCCAGGCTTGGCCATGCTGGATGGGATGGGAGGAATGCTAGATGTGAGTCCCAACATCTGCAGGGCTCCCCCTAATATACACTCAATCTGTAGGGAAGACACCTGGCTTGACATGTGAAAAGGACGTAGGGGTTTAATGAGACCAAAAGCTAAACATGAATCAGCAGTGCAACGTGTGACAAACAATACCAATGAAATTCTAAGTTGCATTGAAGTCTATGAGGAAAGGCCTAAGGCGTTTGTCATGATTGCCTAGAGAAGAGACGATTAAGAGGTGCTACAATCGCTATCCTCAAAGATTTAAAGAGCTGCTGTGCAGATGATGGACCAAAATTATTTTCTGTTGTTCCAGAAGGCAGGATCCAATCCAAATGGTTTAAATTACGAGAGAAACAATTTCCTGATGACGTGAAATGTTAGACTCCCTTAGAAAGTTGATTCTCCTTTGTTAGAACCAAGCAGAGGCTGGATGGCCAGCTATCATGGATCCTGTAGATTCCCTGCAACCACAGGGGATTGGACTAAATGACATTTGAGGTGCTCTTGCAACTCTATGATACAATCCTGTCACATGTTCTAGATCACTAGTCACTATAAAGGAAAGAGTGGATGACATGGGGCTACTGTTTTAGGAGCAAACACATTAGGCACTATGTCTACTTTCAGCCAATGTCATACACAAAATCCATGCATTTCCCCCCCTAAACACAGTACTAGTTAAATAACAGCAGACCAGACTGATCCAGTGGAGAGTGGTTGGCCTGGACATCAATTTGCATCACAAATCTTCAATGAATTGACAAGGCGACTTTGGACAAGTCGCTACTGGCCTCAGGTCTTTTATTTATAAAATGGAAATTGCTTCAAAAATAATGTGTGGGGCATGAAGCTCTTAATAAAAAAGGGGTACAGAAATCAATAATCTCATTCCCAACGTAATCGCATTCAGACTCATAGGCTGAGAAACCAATTAAAACACAGAACCCAACCCAAAATGAACCACAAAACATCACTCACTCTGGAGCACCCAATGCATTTTTCAAAGTTAAAATGCTGCAACTTATCATCCAAAGGAATGCTAGAAGCAAGCAAAGCCAGCAGCAACTGGAGTCTTAAGGCTACGATCCTAATCACACGTCTAAGGAGCATTATTAGTAAGCAGAGGAGGATTTACTTTAAAGTGAACCTGCACAGGATTGCAATGTTAAGAAAAATGAGCAGGTAAGTCAATGGCCACAAACCAGAAATGGAAACTTGCAACATGCAAAGGTTTCAGATCCTCATATAAATGGAATAGAAACCATGCATCAGAAATCTTAAGAAAATTGGCTGGCCTTAAAAGAAGGAACAGCCCAGAATTTACATTAGGATGACAAGTTGGGAACAGGTGACCAGGCAGAGAAAAGTGTGTTTGGTTGGGCCATTCCTGGCTTTAATGAGTAACCATTACTCATTAATGGCCTTTTAACTTATGATAGTAACCTGTAATAAATGTAATGCTTACTTCTGGTATTATTTTTCCAGCTTTTGTTTTAGAACATAAGCTAGGGACTACAACTACACTGAGTTGTTAACTTTGTCAGCCTCTTCAAGAACTTTGAAGGCTAAAAGTTGTTTTTCAATATACAAAATAAGTATTTACAAAGAAACATAGCCTCTTAGCTCCCTTCAACTTTGCCAGATATGCTCCTTAGCTGGGAAGAGGACACGCAAATAACCCTAAACAAATGTTTCCAATCATCTTGAGACGGAGATCTTAATTAAGCATCTCACGGTAGTGACCGAGAGCTGCAAAAAAGTTTGTAACTGTTGGTTTGTGAGTGCACACTGAGCGTCCTCTTTCTGTAGCTGTTACAGGACTAGTTTTCCCTCATTTAAAAAAAACACAAACGCCACCTGCAGAAGAGCGCAACAAAGTCTCCAGGAACTGGGACATAAACCTGCGCTCCTAACTGATCCCAAACGAGCATCCGGCTACCTGTTGAGATGCTTATCGTGAATGTACATATTTGGTGCAAATTGTGTGGAGAAAGGACTGATATACCAGCATGACCGAGGCCACTCCAAGGGAAGCCAGCAAAGGGTAGCAGGCATTTAAAGAGCTGTCTCCCTCCGCTTCTGCAGCAAATATTCCCCACCCCACCTTTGCAACAAACGGAACCTCGGGCAACAACGCAGGTTTGAAACGCGGCGCGGTGAGTAAAGATAAACTGGATTTACAGCCTCTCCTAAGGCGAGGACGGGTCCCCTAAGCCCGGCCCTACTCGGTGGCAGCAGAGTTTGGGAGGGGCACGGCGGGATCCATCCCTGCAGCTGTTGCAGGGGCAGGATCGGGGCCGGCAGGCACTGGAGCCACAACATCGGGGGTCTCCCAGCGAGATCGGGGGGGGGGGGGGAGAAGCAGCCCCGGAAGAAAAGGCGGGCGGGGCTCGGTGGGGTGGGATAAGGCCCTGGGGGGTGCAAGGGAGAGGCTGCTGCAGCGAAGGATACCAGCAAAGCCAGTGGCGGAGGGCCGGTCCTGCGACTCCCCCTCGGGGGAAGGAGGGAGCAAAGGGCGGGGCATCCCATGGCTGGACGGAGAAGGGCGACGCGGGGGGGGGACGGGGGAGAGAGCGGGCTGGGAGCCACCCGGGCCCCGAGTTCGAATCCCGACTGCAGCGCTCCCATCAGGGGGCCGCACTGCCCGGCGGCGCCGGCCCCGCAACCTACCGGCCGCCGCGGGACCCAGCAAAAGCCGCTGCGCCGTTCCAGCCCCTGCAACATGGCCGCCCGCGGAGCGCCGGAAATACGAGGCCACTTCCGCTTCCGGCCCCCGCCGAGGACGGCCCCGCCCACCCTCCACATTTATCACCTGGGCAACGCCCCCCCTCCGCCGCTGGCGGCCACGCCCACGGTCGAGCCCTTTCCCCCGGCCACGCCCACGCGGTGCGTCCGTAGCTCCGCCCACTCCCGAGGCCACGCCCACCCAAAGACCCCCGCCTACCCTGCTGAAGCCGCGTCCACAGATAATCACTCCTTCCCCCTCCATCCATCTGTTACTGGCTAACCATTTGGCTTCCATCTCATTGAGGCACCACAGTGGCCTCTTCCTTCCAGTTAATTTCAAAATGTTCATAGTCTTCTCCACCATCCCCCTCCTATGTCCAAGCACTTTTGGAGCCCCCTTCTCCAAATCCGCAATATTCCTGGCATGCTTTTTCCATGAACTCCAATAAATTATTTCTCTCAGCAGCGCTCCATCTGCTTTCTTTGCCCTTCTCTCAGATTCCCCATGTCCTCCAACTAATAATAATAATAATAATTTATAATTTTTACCCCACCCATCTGGCCAACCAAGGCCAACAGGTCTTCCCACAATAAATAAATAAAAACAATAAATTCCTCTAAATATTCGTTTCCTGAAAGCTCGAGTTTTGTGGTGATCGCTTTGAAATGTAAGGCAGGCCCCTGATTTTGACTTCTCAATCAGTCCACCACCAGCCACCTTTCACGTTCAAACGAGATGTCCTGTTTAGTGTGTTATCACAGCACTTCGGTAACCAAAAATCAAAGCCCCTGAACTGAGTTAAGACTTTTAACAGACAGTGTTTCCTGATGGGGATCTTATATCACAAAGCGGGTCATTCAGATCTGATCTTTCCATGTTAAGTGCTTGGTCAATCAGTTTCCACACATTTTTTGTTTTTTCCAGTCATGGATATTTATTGCTTTTTAGTCATCCGCCATCCATACCAATGGGCAAAGCTTGACGGAGTGTATTTGAGTTGTGTTTTTCAGTTTCGCCCATCACTCCTTCCCTGTCTCTGCTACCATTTTCCATTCTGGGCATATGTACAGGTATTTCTGTATCTCTGTATACACAAACCTTTGTTTTTCTAAAAAAATCAAATTGCAGCAAACATTACCAGCCTTATCCAGCCAGTTGCTCTTTCACAAGAGGCAAAATGGAAGCTTGTGCTTTTTTGTGGGGGACGCAATAGCTATTCCAATATGTGTGGTTTTTGGTTGTTGTTTTTTAATGTGATACTGAAGTCTTGTGCAAGAGTGCAAATGTGATGAAGTGTATTTAAAACACACATTTTTATTTATTTTAAAAAATCAATTTTAGGCACTGATGCAATTGTGGTTGCCCAGGTAGTCCTCCAGTTTTACTGTGCAGATATCTTAAATAATATCTCCTGTGAACTGGGCATGTGTCAATCAGTGGAAGTGGGTTTCTTTCCTTTGCTGCTGGGGGCCAGTGAAAACAAAGGTTGTTCTCAGGTGATGAGCAAACAGAAGTTGGGTGTGGCGAGATAATTTGAAACGTTGTCTCACATTACAAACCGCCCACTCCCCAAAAATGCACTATTTTTACTTATTGGATTTTTTGCAGCAAGGAGAATTTTTATTAATTTCTTTATTTTTAAAGCACAGGTTGGTATTTTTATGACACATAACATTGTGTGAATTCTGCAAAAGTTTTGTGGACATGAGCAACACAAATTTCGCAATAAACTTCCCTCTGGAAGCATTCAAACTGTACAGATAACTTGAAGGGGGGAAAACACCACCCAAGTCACAATATCACACTTATGATGAATGGTGGGTTGTTTCCTATAATAAAAGATAACAAAACGATAGTTTACAGAAATGGAAAAGTTACAAATTACTGGTAATAGGAAAACTGATTTATGATCACTCAAATGAGGAAATGGATTTAATTATAACCCAGGACGGGAGGATATGTACTTTGAACATAACAAGAATGAGTAATGATCTGTTAAGAATAAACATATAGGGAGCAAGATGTGTTCTTATAGAGGACAAGGCAGACTGTCATTTCAGAGTGTTCATTAAAGCTTTGGCTGACTAGAATGACTCAGGAATAACTTTACTAATTCCACTGGACAGACAGGGGACTCATGGAATCAATTCACTGAGCGACTTCCCAACCAATCTCCATTCTTCCCCTCATAATTATTGGCCAATATGTCAAATCTTCTTAGAAATCTTCTGCTCAAGGTATATTATAAGATTACAAGCTTTGTGTTATTATTGAACCCATGGTTGAGTCCGTATGCGGTTGTAGGTTGAACTGAATGACCTTAATGTGCAAGGGTGTCAGTGAGTGGACACATATGGTAAAAGGTAAGGGACCTCTGTCCAGTAGAAGGTGATTATGGGATGTGGCGCTCATCTCCGCTTTCAAGCCAAGGGAGCTGGCGTTTGTCCACAGACAGCTTTCTGGGTCATGTGGCCAGCATGACTAAACCGCTTCTGGCACAATGGGACACCGTGACGGAAACCAGAGCACACGGAAACTCTGTTTACCTTTCCACCACAGCGGTACCTATTTATCTACTCGCACTGGCATGCTTTCAAACTGCTGGGTTGGCAGGAGCTGGGACGGAGCAACGGGCGCTCGCACTGTCGCAAGGATTCGAACCACCGACCTTCTGATCAGCAAGCACAAGTGGTTTAGATCACAGCGCCACCTGCATCCCTGGACACATATGAACAATAAGGCACTGTGCAGCCTGCCAATGTACACACTGAAATGGCTCATATATTTGGGGCAGTTGATAACGTTGTTCAGCTATTCAGATGTTCTTTAATCAAAATAATACCATTAATCCAAGGAACAAACACTCTCATGTGGCGTTAAATCAGAGAAGAGCCTGCAGTAATTTGTAATTGATGAAGTGCTGCGGGGAGCTTGTCTTGGGACAGGTGGTCCGCCTTGGGACTGAGAAAAGAGGCATTAACTATGTCCTTATTTCCAGCTGTGAAATGTTGCAGGGTGTGTGACACTGAAGCCTCCACCTAAATTAATTTTGAGCTGCCAGGGAATGCTAAGTTCTTCTTAGAACATGACTCATCTCTCCCTGTCTTCTCCAGTTAGGCTGACTGCTATTAGGAAAGCCAGGATAATTGTGAAGCATGAATATTTCAAGACCCTCAAAATGGCAGTCTGCTTGCCTGAGGCAACTCCTAACTGCCAAGATCTTTCCAGCGTGTCAACTGGCAATGTTTGCTCCTCCCTCCCACCAGAAAAACAGCAGCAGGAACAAAACTGTGGGATATGAACAGCTAAGGTCAAATGTGGAAAGACGCGCCTGTCTAAAAGTGATGCTTGGACCCCCGTTCGGAGCTTGAAGTATGGGTACCCCCAACAAAATTTAAAAATCTGGCTGTATAATTTGGAACTAATGTGATTTGGAAATAATGTGATTTGATTGGCTTGTTAATAAAAATTATATTAAAAAAAAAGAACTTCCCACATTTATTTATTCATCGTACATTTATCGCTCCCTGCAGCTGTAGCCTTATGAGGCTTTGCCCTCGGGTGGGAAAAATATTGCGCCTGGGAAAGGGAAAATGGGAGTCAACAGACATTCAAGGAATAGTTTTGGAGAAAAAGCTTTTATTTCTGCCATCCATGAACTGGTAGAACACAGCCATATTCCCATGGGTGGCAGTTTACAAAAGGGGTGGTTTGTCTCCCTATCCAGACTCAAGTTTTTCTCCTTTCCTTTTGCCTCAGTAGGATAAAAAGAGATCCCTGCTGGATCAGGCCAAAGATCAATCTAGTCCATCATCCTGTTTCAAGAAGAGGTCAGTCAGATGAATCGCAAAAGCCCACAGAAGAGTCCGAGGGCAAAAGCTATCCCCTGCTGTTTGCCTTACCCCAGAGGCAACCAACATGGTGTCCTCCAGATTTTGATGGACTCCCATCATCCCTGACCATAGTGGGGGCTGACGAGAACTGGACATCAGGTAGTCTTGTAGGAAAGAGGACATGAACAAGCGTAGACTTAGTTGGCTCTGTCTGTCACTGGCTTTGGTTCCCCTCATGATTGACCTCCATGTCTTCTTCTCCACCTGTCCCAATGGGCACCAGGCAACGTTGGGGCATGAGCATATATCATCCTCTTTCTCTTTCATATTTACACCTTTAGCTCTTGACTTGAGAGAACTTTTAACCCCGCCATCTGAGTCACCTTTGTTTTGTCTTGGGGAAGTTCAGATTATTTCGTTTTAGATTACAGGAGACTGTTGATGATGACAAAGCTTTGGGAGCTGTGGGTTAAAGGCATCTTCTAAAACGAAACTGGCGGAAAGTGCTACTTAGTCAATACAGATTTTACATCCCACTCAGTGTGATTCAGCACCAGGGAATTCACAGCTTGTCTTATTTTATTATTTTTAAATTACCCTACAAAGGGTTCTAGGTGGAATTTTCAGGCAAGGAAGCCTGTCAAATAATTACTACTTGGCGAGTTGGCCACACAACATTCGAGGAGACAGACTGAAGGATTTGGCTGGAGAACACACATTCGGTTAATGTTCTGGTCCTACATGCATTCTGGGTGAAGGAGGGTTGAGGAATGAGGGGTGAACATTGTTTAGCACATTATTGTACTCTGATTGTTACCTACTTTTGAAAATCGCTGAAACAAATATTATTTTTTAAAGGATGTGATTCCTGAAAGCCTCCCTAAATTATTAAAAACTACTCAGCTCTCCCACTCTCCCAAGGGCCAGGCCTACAATTCTTGAGGTTTGTTCGTACACAGATTGTGGTTAGGGAACTTGCTACCAGCCTGACAGGCTTTCCTGGCAATAGCATCTAGTGCAGTGAGTGTTAAGCTTCAATCCACCACAATGCCCTGGTGTGCCCTGGAGTCAGGGGCATTCTGGGAAATTCAGCAGCAACCAGCCCCTGGTGGGGTATTAAAACAGCAGTGGGCCCTGCTAGTGGTGGGTCCCTAGCAGCTGCACAAAGATGTGATGTGTAGATGCCAGCCTTGTTTTCTGGAATGTTCCACAGGGCTACTGAATGGAATCAGAGCAGGGAGAAGATCTTGATGGTCTAGGAAGGCTACATCTGCTCAGTTATCTCAGAAGCTCCTCACACTTTGCACAGTAGCTATACAGGGCCTAATTTCTAGAAAAATGAAAAATGGGTTTTATGTCTGACTGCAAGCAGCATCTCTCTGATTTGGATGCCTTCTGCCCCCTAATCTCTGCTGTGTGGCAACTCTCTAATTTAGTCAGTGGCAAGAAAAGTGCACTTCACATCTGCTCAGGATCACTTCCAACTCTTCCGAGGCCATGATGTGATAGGGTCCAGCTCTGGCATGGAAAACAATCAGCCTCAGATTGTGAGGCTGAGTATCAGAACAAATTAAGCCCTTAATGCTCTCCCCCAACTTCAGCTGCAGCTTCTGGCTCAGAGAAAGTGGAACCTATTTATTTCAAGTATGGCAAAAACATGATCTGAGTAATCATACAGGAAGAGATAAAAATAGCTCAGTAGCTTTTCCATTTATGATTCCAGTTTACCTGTCTAAAAGGTTCACTTGTGTGTGTCCTTGTTCCTATCTCACATACAGAGCATCTCTCATACCACCCACAACCAGGAAATTATGCTGTCTGGCAGGTAGATGACACTTCACACCTACAATCTTGCCTCTTGCTCCCTGTGAACATGTGAAGATATCATGTATGTCAACAAACCTCCTTCCCTGCACCCTCCAGATGTTTTGAACTACAACTCCCATCAGCCCTCTTGGGAGTTGTAGTCTAAAACATCTGGAGGGCACCAAGTTGGTGATGGCTGTTCTGTGACTTTACATGTTCAAACCTGAGTAACTAGCCTCTGTCTAGATGAGGGTGTTAAGTATGACTGTCTAATGCACATTGAAATTGGAGATATATAATGCGTCTGTATGGTATATTGTGGAGTATGGTTGGAAATTTCCATGAAGTTAAAGAAGAGCCTACCTGGTTAATCATTAGTGGGGATGTATCTCTGTGGCTTAGTCACAGGGTCATCAGCTCGCAGTCACATGAAAAGGATTGTATTTCAGGTCTATGTAGGCATCCATGTTGGGTGCTGTGTCTCTTTGTTCTAAGCTGCTGAAGAGAATGGATGTGACTTTATCTCCAGCAAAACAGCCTGAGGCTGAAAGAGACTGCAACAGATAAGAGCTGGAGTTCTGATTTTAGCTCAGAATGCAAGTTATTTGTAACCTAAGTTTTTATATGCCTGTTGTCTTTGTCCATGGAGTTTTCTTGGCAAGGATACTGGAGTGGCTTGCCGGTTCCTCCTCCCATCACCTTCTGGCAAATAGAAGGGGAAGAAATGGAGGCAGTGAGAGATTTTACTTTCTTGGGCTCCATGATCACTGCAGATGGTGACAGCAGCCACAAAATTAAAAGACGCCTGCTTCTTGGGAGAAAAGCAATGACAAACCTAGACAGCATCTTAAAAAGCAGAGACATCACTTTGCCAACAAAGGTCCGTATAGTTAAAGCTATGGTTTTCCCAGTAGTGATGTATGGAAGTGAGAGCTGGACCATAAAGAAGGCTGATCGCCGAAGAATTGATGCTTTTGAATTCTGGTGCTGGAGGAGACTCTTGAGAGTCCCATGGACTGCAAGAAGATCAAACGCATCCATTCTTAAGGAAATCAGCCCTGAGTTCTCACTGGAAGGACAGATCGTGAAGCTGAGGCTCCAGTACTTTGGCCACCTCATGAGAAGAGAAGACTCCCTGGAAAAGACCCTGATGCTGGGAAAGATGGAGGGAACAAGGAGAAGGGGACGACAGAGGACAAGATGGTTGGACAGTGTTTTCGAGGTTACCAGCATGAGTTTGACCAAACTGCGGGAAGTAGTGGAGGACAGAGGTGCCTGGCATGCTCTGGTCCATGGGGTCACGAAGAGTCGGCCACGACTAAACGTCTAAACAACAACAAAGTTTTTATGCCTCGTGCTGGGAGTTGTGTATGGAATAAGCAGCTAAGTGAATGTAATTTTATTTGATTAAAATTGTTTAAAGTTAAGTTCTGTGAGTAAAGCTTTTTGAACCGTATTTTTGGGCTGGATAATTTTTATTTCAATACAAGAGTCAGTTTTGCTCATCCAGCGGTTTCCACATGCCTGAGATTATTAGAGGGTACCAGACTCACTTTTATCTAGCGGTGGGGGAGAAATTAGATTCAGTTAACACTTAGAGGTACAGTACAGAACAGACATCACAGTCCTTTCACACAAAAATCTACTCTCTGTCTGTCAGTGGCTTTCCAGAGATACAGCCAGAGGTCCTTCCCATTTTTGACCCAATATATGAGGGATTGAATTTTGAGATAATCTGTGTGCAAAGCATGTTTCTTTTACTACTGAGCACAGCAACTCACCAGCAGCAATAGGCTACAGAAGAGAGACAAAAATGCAGCGACTTGACACCTGCAAGAAGCCGAGATATCAGTTATTGTATCTATATCTACTAAGGTAATACAATTTCAAGACCTAGTAAGGTCAGCCACTTAGGGGTGGGCAAAACTGTCAACTTCGGATTATCTGTTTCACATTTTCCACATTTCTGCATATATCTCTCTCTCTGCGTAGTCCTTAGGTAAACTCACCACCATCTTAGTGCAAATATTTCCTAATGCACACATTTACCTTATGCAATCTTGCTTAATAAACACATTTTTGCAAAGCAACTTTCCCTAATATAATACATTTTTTAAATATTACTTTTATGAAGATGTGCATTTTTAAGCGCACTTTATCCGGTGTATGCCTATTTGTTGTGCCCATTACTTGGCTGGCGAACTGCACTGTAAAATTCAGAGGAGCGTGGCTTGCGAAAGAGAGGGATTGTTAAAGGTGAAGCAGGAGGGAAATGAAATGCGCAAAACCAACGCACAGTGATAATAACGTACTTAACAGTGATGATTCACAAGGCACAGGCATGAGCTAATAATCTCTCTCAGTTTGTCCCTCTGAACTTCATTTTTTCGTACACACACACACACACACACACACAGCAACCATGTCTATATGAACTTATAGCCCAGGATATAAAAATTCATGCAGCTAATGAATTCCTAACTCTAGCCTACAGAAGCTTGCCATAATATATTTGTTAGTCTTTAAGCAGTTCAAAAGCATGTAAAAATGCAAGTAGATAAATAGGTACCGCTCTGGTGGGAAGGTAAACGGTGTTTCCGTGCGCTGCTTTGGTCCGCCAGAAGCGGCTTAGTCATGCTGGCCACATGACCCGGAAGCTGTACGCCGGCTCCCTTGGCCAATAAAGCGAGATGAGCGCCGCAACCCCAGAGTCGTCCGCAACTGGAACTAATGGTCAGGGGTCCCTTTACCTTTACCTAAGCTGCCACAAGGATCTTTGTTGCTTTTGCGGCAAAAAAATAATTTCCCTGACTTCACTATTTACAATTCCTCCACTAATATGTATATATGTGAGCAATTTAGGACATCATGCATTTGATAACGTGGACTCTAGTCCACAAAAGCTTACATCACTATAAACGATCTGGCCTTTAAGGTGACATGAGACATTTTGTTCTGTTTACCCTTTTTGTTTGCATGGGATAATTTCTAGCTTTGAAGGCACATCAGTTGTACAGCCTAAGCAACATATTAGATGCAACAATGCAGTGGAATTTAACCAAGGGCTTGCCGATCAGAAGGTCGGAGGTTCGAATCCCTGCAACAGGGTGAGCTCCCGTTGCTCGGTCCCAGCTCCTGCCAACCTAGCAGTTCAAAAGCACAAAGTGCAAGTAGATAAATAGGTACCGCTCCGGCGGGAAGGTAAACGGTGTTTCCGTGCGCTGCTCTGGTTTGCCAGAAGCAGCTTAGTCATGCGGGCCACATGACCTGGAATCTGTACGCCGGCTCCTTTGGCCAATAAAGCAAGATGAGCACTGCAACCCCAGAGTTGTCCGCGACTGGACCTAATGGTCAGGGGTCCCTTTACCTTTACCTTTAATCATACCAGAGTAGAATTCAGATGTTAATAGAAAAAAACATTTAAGATACGTAGGAAACCATAAAAACACAAACATGAGCCTGTAAGAGAACATTTCAAAATGTTATAATGCTAACTGTATTTTTGCCAGGCTGGTATAAAACAAAAGGGTGTTGTGTAGTTTAAGGGTTGTCGCCAACTAAATCGACTCAAATCTACTTTCTGAAGAAGTGTGCATGCACACGAAAGCTTATACCAAGAACAAACTTAGTTGGTCTCTAAGGTGCTACTGGACAATTTATTTATTTTTTTATATATTAAATTTACTCAAAGTAGACCCATTGACTCATACACTGGGCTCCCTTTTTATGGACTCTCTTTTATTTGGTGGTTCAAAGGGTTGCAAATACACTGGATTCGCAAGTTGCCTCCACCTAATATAACAAGAGACAGAGGAAATTCAAAAGCAGTTGAATAATACCTTTTATAGATAAACTACATGACATTATACAGGACATATTTTCAGGACAGCATGCTTACCGTGGGGCATACCAGAGTTATGTGCAAACCAGCACTCCTTGTTTGTTCCCCCCTAAACAAACCATGAGTACATAGCACATAGACAGTCTTAGTTTCTTTCTTTCTGGGAGTGTTGAAGGAAGAGGTGAAGTGCATAAATTTATTTTATTAAATTTCTATCTCGCTCTTCTTTCCAAAGGAGCCCATGGTGCATCTAGAGTCTAGAGATTGGGTTTTTTTTATAGCATTGCACACTCAGTGTTCTGCCGCTTTAAGTTACATAACTATGATAGGCATATGCCAATATTCTTATGTAATGTCAACGCTTACTCACTTTATACAGGGTAAGGAGTGGCAATTCTACAGTAAAGTCAGTAAGTACCTATAGTTTATTTTGAACTATGGTTTTAAGTTACAGTGGTACCTTGGTTTACAACCATGATCCATTCCAGAGGTCTGGTTGTAAACCAAAACAGGTTGTAACCCAAGGCGTGCTTTCGCCAATGGGGCCTCCCCCCCCCCCCCCGTTAAGTTGTGGGTGAACATATCAGACGACACAGCGATTCTTCAAACAGCTCTTGATTATTCACAGGCCAGAACAGAACTGAACTGAAGGGTTCAGCCAGCCTGCTTATACAGAGCTCCACTACAACACAACTGTAACCACTTTCTGTAACTATCCAATCACTGAACGTCACTTTCAATCCCTTATTTGCATATGTGGACCTGAGTGAAAACTATCTACAGTATCCCCCTGCTGGCCCAGGGTGAGAGCTTCAGTACATAACACCCCCCCAAGGGCTTGTAATCCAAAAAAAGGGACACGCACTTCCGGGTTTGACATGGTTTGTAATCCAAAACGGTTGCAAACCAAGGTACCACTGTATATGCAAAAATTAGACCACTGAATTGAGCAAGTGTTTGAGTTCACCCGAGTTATTTTCCTGCTGCACATTAAATAAAAGTGTGGAGGAGAAGAAAAGTGTCTGCTGTTTGTACTCTCAGGCTGCAGTCCTAAACACGGTGGGAATTACCTTTGAGCAAACATGCACAGGATTACACTATTAAGATAAAATGGCGAAGGTTTCATGCAGACAAAGACTGAAGTAAGTGAACATGCACATCATTCAGCTTATCTCATCTCACAGAGTTGTTGTGAGGGTAAAAGGGGGGGGGGAGGACAATTTATTCCACCCCTGAGCTTTTTGAATGAAGGGCAAATGAAACTGACCTATGGAAAATGCAACTTGAAAAATGAGACATTGCGCATACCTTTGTAAACCAAGAAAACTTTCATTAAAATATTATAAATAAATAAATAAAAATAAAATGAATGAAACAGACAAATTGGGAAGTTAAACGGGTTAGACTTGCTAGGTGCAAAAAGATAATCAAATTGCACCAAAGATTGCTTGGAGTAAGAATGTATTGAGTATATAAATATTGTGCTCTCCATCTTCAATTATCTAAAGGTTTGTCACGTGGACGATGGAGCAAGCTTGTTGTCTCCTGCTTTGGAAGGTAGGACTCAAACCAAGGGATTTAAATTACAAAGAAAGGAGATTCCAACTAAACATCAGGAAAAACTTTCTGATGGTAAGAGGTGTTTGACAATGGAACAAATATTCCTGAAAGATGGTGGACTCTTCTTTCTTGGAGGTTTTTAAGCAGAGGTTAGATGGGCATCTGTCATGGATGCTTTAGCTGAGATTCCTGCAATGCAGGTGGTTGGACTGTGTGACCCTCAAGGTCTCTTCCAACTCTACGATTCCATAATTCCTTTTGAACATGTAAACATTATCAATTACATGGATGTATCTCTAGCACTAATTACAACATGTGGGTCCCTCATAAGACAAAAAGCAGAAGTAAAGAAAAACCTGAACATCTTCATATTAGCAAGGCTAATCTCTGTCTCTTGTGTGTTTAATTATAAATAAAACAACTGGACTAAGGGCATTTTCCTTTACTTCTGATTTCTGCCACCCACATGTTGATTTCAGCAAGGCATTTGACAAGGTGCCCCATGATATTCTTGTAAAGAAGCTGGTAAAATGCGGTCTTGACTATGCTACCACTCAGTGGATTTGTAACTGGCTGACTGACCGAACCCAAAGGGTGCTCATCAATGGTTCCTCTTCATCCTGAAGAAGAGTGACTAGTGGGGTGCCACAGGGTTCTGTCTTGGGCCCGGTCTTATTCAACATCTTTATCAACGACTTGGATGATGGACTCAAGGGCATCCTGATCAAATTTGCAGATGACACCAAACTGGGAGGGGTGGCTAACACCCCAGAGGACAGGATCACACTTCAAAACGACCTTGACAGATTAGAGAACTGGGCCAAAACAAACAAGATGAACTTTTTTGCACTTGGGCAAAAAAAATGAGAGGCACAAATACAAGATGGGTGACACCTGGCTTGAGAGCAGTACATGTGAAAAGGATCTAGCAGTCTTGGTTGACCACAAACTTGACATGAGCCAACAGTGTGACGCGGCAGCTAAAAAAGCCAATGCAATTCTGGGCTGCATCAATAGGAGTATAGCATCTAGATCAAGGGAAGTAATAGTGCCACTGTATTCTGCTCTGGTCAGACCTCACCTGGAGTACTGTGTCCAGTTCTGGGCACCACAGTTCAAGAAGGACACTGACAAACTGGAACGTTTCCAGAGGAGGGCAACCAAAATGGTCAAAGGCCTGGAAACGATGCCTTATGAGGAACGGCTAAGGGAGCTGGGCATGTTTAGCCTGGAGAAGAGGAGGTTAAGGGGTGATATGATAGCCATGTTCAAATATATAAAAGGATGTCATATAGAGGAGGGAGAAAGGTTGTTTTCTGCTGCTCCAGAGAAGCGGACACGGAGCAATGGATCCAAACTACAAGAAAGAAGATTCCACCTAAACATTAGGAAGAACTTCCTGACAGTGAGAGCTGTTCGACAGTGGAATTTGCTGCCAAGGAGTGTGGTGGAGTCTCCTTCTTTGGAGGTCTTTAAGCAGAGGCTTGACAACCATATGTCAGGAGTGCTCTGATGGTGTTTCCTGCTTGGCAGGGGGTTGGACTCGATGGCCCTTGTGGTCTATTCCAACTCTATGATTCTATGATTCTATGTACCGATTAATGCTAGAGAATCCCTTGCGCCAAATACAATCTCCACATAAGAACAAATCAGAAGATAAATCTTTGGCCACAATGATTGCAGATTTTATTATTCCACAACAACAAGAAGGAAAACAAGCTGTACACAGATCTCTGGACTGGAAGGCTAACCAATGGCAGATGGGTAAGAGCACATGCAAAATGAAAACAGAACAAAAATCAACACTAAACATGTCAGGCATCATGAAGTCTAGCAATGAAATCCAACACTTTCACACAGCCCACCTCGACGGACTATCAGGGAGTAGCTCCTTAAGGATGAGAAAGTCTAAAAATATCAGATGTGTTATCATACATTGTGTCTTGCTTACTGAGTTGCCTCTCTGCACTAATTACAGGCTATCTTGCAGAAGCAACTTGGAAGTTTCTCTTCGACACTAGAGGAGCCCACGCCGCTTGTTTTCTCAGCTAATGGACGGGGTTTGCAAAGAGCCTCTTGGGACTCTGCAGGTCCGTTTTCTTTCTGCAACCCGCCTTTTGGCCCAACCACACCTAAGAAAGTACCTGTACTTGAACAGTAGCCATCGTTAGTGCTGTAGGTTTGTAGGGGGTCAGTCTTGGGGATGGTCAAGAGTTTCTTCTGAACCAGCGATCCTGTCACTGGGGAGGTTTAGAATCAAGTAGAAGAGGCCGCTGAACTGGTCAGACAACATAATGGCCTTGGCTGGACTGTTAAGCACCTGCAGGGCTGGATTAACCATTAAGCAAAATACGTGTGTGTTTAGGGCATCAAGGGAAGAGGGGCACCATGGGAAATTCCCATTGCCGGATTTACCATGGAACAAATGGTGTCGCTGAACCAGGTTCCACAAAAAAAGCCTCCAAAATAATTGAAAAAAATACATATATATGTATATACAAAAAAAAAACATAGTAAAAATAGAGATTAATGATTATTGAATGAAGATCTGATCAAACACTTTGCATTAGAAAACACAGGAGAATTTTTTTCAAATATAAATAAAGTGGAAGTATACAAAAATAAACATTGCTTTCCATATTACTGTAGGCTTCATTTCATTTCAAAAAATAAAAGTTAATTTTGCGGTTTTATCATTGTTTATGTTTTGAATTAGATATGTAAGGGGGCACCAAAACCTTTTAAGTGTCCAGGGCCTCTAAAGGTCCTAATCCAGCCCTGAAGCACCGTCATTTACATGTCCTAAGAGACTGCCATAGATACAAATGGGTGGGCCATTTTTCACCTCACCTGGCTGCATGCCATGTCGTCCTAGGAAGGGGAGCAATAAGCCAGGGGAGTTGGTTCTGGTGGGTGAGTTTTATCTGAGGCTGGAAGCTGGAGAGACAGAGACAGGTCTTGCTCTGTGCGTGGGGCCCAAACTGGTCATTTTGGGTCTTCTCTGGAAACCTAATGGGGAAGCAAGATCTGTTGGACTGTTAATGCTGTGAGTCCCTCCATCCTATGCTTAGGTTGTATATACATGTGCAAATAAAACCACACATCCTAACCACACATCCTCCACTGGCCTTCATTCCAAGGAAACCAAAACCTGGGTCAGGGCTGGAACGCCTGGAGTCTCTCACTTCTCAGAGACTGGGGTGTGTGCAATATTTCACAGGCTTTCCCATGGTGTTGGTGGAGCCTGCCATTCCCATGTGGTTCAGGCTTTCGGCCTGTGAATCCTGGGCATGCTGGCCCACCGTGGGCCCCAGAGGACTTTTCATATTTGGAACACTAGAAATTCTCTGGAAGAGGCCCAGCTTCTGCAGTGCTTCATCCCTAGGGGACCTCTGGCCTCCAGGAAATGGCAAGGGCTGCTTATCTGTTCCTGCAGCATCCTCTGTTGGCCCTCTGACAGCAGTGGAGCTGTCAAGGTGGTGGAGGAAGCGAGAGCGAAGCTCTTGGACGTTGACCCCTGACCTCATTATTGTGTCAAACTTCCTGAAGTAAGCAGGGTGAGATTCCGCCAATCTATGAGGCCCTCTGGCTTTGGGAGGAGAAGGGTTGGGCCTGCTCCTCCTCAGAGTGATGTCAGCTGATTCCTCCGAAAGGGACTTGGTCATTTTAATCTTGGAAAGGGCAGGGTGAGGAGAACCGGGCCTGGCTGAGGCTGCCTCCACAGGCGTATTTTGCTGCATCCTGGAGTCAACACCGTCCTTGCATTGGTCCTCAGCGCCTGCACACACAACCAACATGAGTGAGGAAAGCCGACTGCAGAAAGTCACGAATGCTTCAGCTGAGATTCCTGCACTGCTAGATCAACCTTGTGGATTCCTTCCAACGCCACAATTCTATGATTCTAAGGAAAGAGGTTGGAGGTTTCCTTAAGAACTCTCTCCCTTCCAGCCCAGCCAGATATGGTCCACCCCAACGCAATGGTTGTGGCAAATGTACCGTATTTTTCACTCTATATGACGCAACAGACCACAAGACGCACCTAGTTTTTGGAAGAGGAAAACAAGAAAAAATATATTCTGAATGTCAGAAGCCAGAACAGCAAGAGGGATCGCTGCGCAGTGAAAGCAGCAATCCCTCTTGCTGTTCTGGCTTCTGGGATAGCTGCACAGTCTGCATTCGCTCCGTAAGATGCACACACATTTCCCCTTACTATTTAGGAGGGAAAAAGTGAGTCTTATAGAGCAAAAAATATGGTATTTGCTGCAGCTATGCAAATACTACACCAATGGTCCCCACAGTAAGCACATCAAGCATGAAGGCAGAAAGCAGTGGGGCGATGATGACTGGATTTCAGATCTAAAGCAGGATTCCCAAAACTGGTACCTTCCAAAAATTTGGGACTACAATTCACATCATCACTGCCCATTGCCACTTGACTTGCTGGGGATGATGGGAGTTGTAGTTCAAAACATATGGAGGACACCAGGCTGAGGAAAGCTGATTTAATGGGGAAAGATCCATGTTTGGGGCCATGTGTGCGCGACAGAGATACACCCATCTACTGTGTATGTGGGCTGAAGTTGGCAGTTGCCTGTGGCAGTTACCATTCTAAGTGCTAAGGATTAAAGATTAGGCATGGAACGCCAAAAACGTCATTCCCACTAGTTTGACTGGAAGGCAGAGTGCTTCTGGGGGCCTAGGAGACAGTAGAGGAGCAGAAATATACCCCCTCACACAGGCAAGCAACAGGAAGGACTGTAGGCATCAGTGAGCATGGGATGTGGGGGCAGAGAAGTAAGAAAATGTTGATTTTAATGTGTTAAATGAAAATCACCAGCCAAATCACAGGAAGCCACATGAGAATGGACCTCGCTACACCAGCCAGCTGGCCTATGTGCTGTAGATCAGGGCTGGGGAGCCTTTGGTCCTCCAGATGTTGCTGAACTACAGCTCCCATAATTCCTGGCCATTGGCTATGTTTGCTAGGGTTGATGGGATTTGTAGTGCTACATTTCTAGAAGACGTCCACAAATCTTTGTTAACGGGTTTGATTTCATCTCACCTAGTGGTTCTGCCAATTCCTGATGACTCTCTTCTTCCTCTTCTTCTTCTTCTTCATCATCATCATCTAAAAGGTCCTCATCCAAGGAGTCAATTGTCTGCAGCAAGTTCTCTAGACATTCCTTCTCTTCTGGGCTTAGCCCAGAGAAAAAATCTTCATCGTCTTTTGAGGTGCCTTCAGAATGAGGTATAGGGCTCAACTAAAGGCAAAATAATAAGTCTTAATACAAGAAGCCAGGATGAGGAGGGGAAACATAACTTCTCAAAGCCAACAAACATACAGCTACTTTTCCAATTAACCAATGGCAGATCCATGCCATACATTTAAAGCACACCCAACACACATTTAAAGCACCTGACTTCTCCAAGAATCTTGGGAGCTGTAATTTGTTTTGGGTGATGGGAATTGTAGCTCTTGGGGGAAACTACAGTTCCCATGATTGGGGGGGGGGGATCTGCTACAAGGCTGCGGAATATGGGAGGTAGCTGACAAGGGAAAACAATTTGGGAGAGGGGTAGCTGGGAATTAGTAACACTGAACAAGAAATGATTGTTAGCTCAAAGTCCTGAATCAGTACTGGGTGTGAGCTATTGATCATGAGCTATTGATCATGGTGTGCCTTTGTCTCTTTTCAACTCTCTGCTCTAAACCTAAACTCATTTACTGATTCCACTGAGACTTTCAATGTACAGTTGTACCTTGGAAGTCGAATGGAATCAGTTCCGGAAGTCCATTCAACTTCCAAAACATTCGAAAACCAAATCGCAGCTTCTGGTTGACTACAGGAAGCTCCTGCAGCCAATCAGAAGCTGCAAAAGCCCCGTCGAACGTTCAGGTTCCAAAAGAACATTTGCAAACCGGAACAATCACTTCTGGGTCTGCGGCGTTTGGGAGCCAAAATGTCTGAATTCCAGGGTGTTCAATATCCAAGGTGCAACTGTAATAGGAGTGCAATTGCACCCTTTGCACCCTGATCCTATGGTCTCATCAAGATGGCTGTTGTGTTACAGGGATAGCCACAATCCTGGAATGATGAGCAGGATGTTAAGTCATCTGGTCACACCATTTTTGGTCTCGTATAATTGTACCACTGTAGATGCACAACTTAAGTATCTTATGCCAGGACTGCCATATTTCAAGAAGTGAAAATCTGGACACTTCCGATATGAGCTGCCACATTGCCTGGGTTTTCCCCGGCCATTTTAACTGATTTTTGAAAATTTCACCCAGATGCCATTTTCGACGGGTGAATCCCAGCTATGTCCAGATGTATGACAACCCTATCTTATGCCAGGGCAACACAACTCCCAGCATAAGGCACCAGTACAAGGGGGACACAGTGACTACCCCCACTCACTGGATCATCACCTTGTTGTGTGGGCTTGCATGTTCCTATGACCCTTGTGAGCAAAGCCATTGGGAATCTCGTACTCCCAGCAGGGTCACCCAAGGCGGTAAGGTCAAAGGGAAGGAGCTAGACAAAGAATGATCCAAGAAGTCCTCAACGGCAGAACGGGCGGATGATAACAAGCAGTACAGTGGTACCTCGCAAGACGAATGCCTCGCAAGACAAAAAACCCGCTAGACGAAAGGGTTTTTTGCTTTTTGAGCTGCTTCGCAAGACGATTTTCCCTATGGGCTTGCTTCGCAAGACGGAAACGTCTTGCAAGTTTGTTTCCTTTTTCTTAACACCGTTAATACAGTTGCGACTTGAGTTCGAGCAGCAACTCATAGAACGCGGTGTGGTAGCCTTTTTTGAGGCTTGACATGAGCCAACAGTGTGACGCGGCAGCTAAAAAAGCCAATGCAATTCTGGGCTGCATCAATAGGAGTAAAGCATCTAGATCAAGGGAAGTAATAGTGCCACTGTATTCTGCTCTGGTCAGACCTCACCTGGAGTACTGTGTCCAGTTCTGGGCACCACAGTTCAAGAAGGACAGTGACAAACTGGAACGTTTCCAGAGGAGGGCAACCAAAATGGCCAAAGGCCTGGAAACGATGCCTTATGAGGAACGGCTAAGGGAGCTGGGCATGTTTAGCCTAGAGAAGAGGAGGTTAAGGGGTGATATGATAGCCATGTTCAAATATATAAAAGGATGTCACATAGAGGAGGGAGAGGTTTTCTGCTGCTCCAGAGAAGCGGACACGGAGCAATGGATCCAAACTACAAGAAAGAAGATTCCACCTAAACATTAGGAAGAACTTCCTGACAGTAAGAGCTGTTCGACAGTGGAATTTGCTGCCAAGGAGTGTGGTGGAGTCTCCTTCTTTGGAGGTCTTTAAGCAGAGGCTTGACAACCATATGTCAGGAGTGCTCTGATGGTGTTTCCTGCTTGGCAGGGGGTTGGACTCGATGGCCCTTGTGGTCTCTTCCAACTCTATGATTCTATGAGGTTTTTAAAGACTTTGGTGATTTTTGAAGCTTTTCCAAAGCTTTCCCGACACCGTGCTTCGCAAGACGAAAAAAATCGCAAGACGACAAAACTCGCAGAACGAATTAATTTCGTCTTGCGAGGCACCATTGTATGTTACAACGGCTGTGACGACGGATGAAGGCTGCAGCAGATAGGAATCTATCGGTTTGTCGTGACTACTTCATGCCATCAGAACAGAGCCCTACTGCGAAGACTGTGCGTTGGTCAGCGTGCACTGATCTACACACATAAAACAAATTCACGCACAGGTGTCTTCCAAAGGCCCATGGCGATCGACAAATGGTAACAGGGGCAGGATCATGAAATCTGGAAGACCCTAGTCATGAACCGGCACATGGGCGGTGGATACAGATTCAGTCGTTCTGACTCAAGGAACGAGGCAGTTCGGCAGCTGTATCCATGACTGAGAAGCCCCTTTTAGGATCCACTCTGCTCACCCCGAAAAGGGGGAAGGGCTAGAAAAGGTGCCCTAAACATAGTCTGCCTCCCTTTTTCCCTGACTGGATTATCAACTCCCATCCGGAAACCAATGTCCCCACTGTGGAAGGACGTGTGGATCCAGAATTGGCTTCCACAGTCACTTACGGACTCATTGTTAAAACTGTGTTTATGGAAGACAATCTTACTTGGCTACGAGTGATCGAAGAAGAAGAAGAAGAAGAAGAAGAAGAGGAGGAGGAGGAGGAGGAGAAGGAGAAGGAGGAGGAGGAAGAAGAGGAGGAGGAGGAGGAGGAGGAGGCATATTAAGTGGAACCTTGGGTTGCAAACGTGGTCCATGCGGGTGGCATGTTTGCAACCCACAGCCCTGTGTCTTCTTGTAGCAACTGTAAATAATGTGCATGACACGATTCGGCACTTCTGTGCATGTGTAAAGCGTGATTTAGTGCTGTTGCGCATGGGCGAGCGCCAAAACCCAGAAGTAACCCGTTCCAGTACTTCCAGGTTTGGTGTGTCCGCAACCCGAAAACACGCAACCCGAGGCATGACTGTACATGCTCATGACTGTTAAGGAAAGTGAAAAAATGGTTAATTCTCCACCAGTCTGCAGAAATGGTGTTTCCCCCTCCCACAGTACAGCTGCAGGCATCTTGTGACTGTCTTATCTGAGTCGCTGGAAAAAATAGCACATAGCACTGGGTAGATAAGGACTCAAATTACAGCATTCATTGTTGTGGAGTACAGGATAATCTGTTGGGAGACTGGAAATTCTTGGAAATAACCTGTGAAAATGTGTAAGCTTTGAGAAGAGCTTGTCTGAGAGAAGATGGACGACTTGCAAGGCTTCTTGGACTCGAAGAACTCTTGGCAGTTGCAGGACTTTGTTAGCCTCTGCATTTTGCACTTGCTATGCCGACTCTGTCTCAGCATTGATTTCATAAGCTGGCATCCTCTCCAGGCTCAAAAAGTGGAACTTCTTGTAGCAACTGTAAATAGTGTGCGTACATTGTGTGTGTGCTTGTGTATGCTAAGTAAAAGCTACCTCCGCTACACAATTGTTTCCTGCGGTGAGCCTGACAGCTCAGCTGAACATCTGTAGCGCATACACAACACCCAACAAAGTCCTGCACATCAGAGAACACAAGACAAGAATCATAGGACACCCTGAACCCTGACACACGCTTGTAATGATCATAATCAGAACAATTATAACACTGTGGTAATTATAATAATTAGGCAACCAGAAGAAAATATGGCTATTTAGCAATAGCTCCATTAGGTAGGAGGAAACCTTTGTGGCAAACATTATTTGAGTCAATATGTCATTCCCAGGAGCAGCGCTGTGGTGAACTGGTGTCAGGTTTTATAAAAAGCCATTGCTTTGGTTTGTCCTCTCCACTTCATTGTGTACATATAATTATTTTAATTCTATCATTCAACCTCATCACCTATTTGTCAAGAGCAATTTTATTACAGTGGTACCTCAGGTTAAGTACTTAATTCGTTCCGGACGTCTGTTCTAAACCTGAAACTGTTCTTAACCTGAACCACCACTTTAGCTAATGGGGCCTCCTGCTGCTGCCGCGCCACCGGAGCACAATTTCTGTTCTCATCCTGAAGCAAAGTTCTTAACCCGAGGTACTATTTCTGGGTTAGCGGAGTCTGTAACCTTAAGCGTATGTAACCTGAAGCGTATGTAACCCGAGGTACCACTGTATTTGGATGGTCTGTCCTATCTAGCTGCCTCTCCTTTCTCAGGCCTGCTTCTGGAGTGCATTTGGACTAGCAATGGCTGCCAAGAGAATTTGCTTGCAGGCCTGGACCCATTCACACTTCCAGCTTGGTTGACCAAACGTTTACATGCGGCATTATTGACGATAATAACAATTAATTGCAATTAATTCATCACCTTCCGTAAATAATCTCAAGGCGATGCACAATGTACAGCTGATATACACAAAATAAAAAACCACATATGCTTTCGCATTAACTATATATTTTCCTTCCCCGTAAAACAATCCAACATGGCTTGATAATGCTTCATAAAACCAAACAGCAACCCCCCCTACCTGGCTGGGAATGATGTCAGAGTTGGCACTTGGAGAAAGCGTCCCATGCATATAGCTCTCCTTTGCAGCCCACAGACAACACCCTTGCTCCTGGTACACTTGGAGGGTTGTGTGTCTGTGTGCAACCGGCTCATATCATATGAATCTGCCTTGTAATGCCAAACCGTTGGTTCAACCAACCCAGTGCGGTAAACTCTGACTGGCAGAAGCTCTCTAAGACAGGTTGTTTGCCACTGAGCTTAAAAAAAATACAGACCATGAACAAGACTACTGCACTCCACTCCTAGCCTGCTTCTCCTTCCCATTTAGGCACATTGAGTCTCTGTACCTGGATGAATTTCCTTGCTAAACTGGCTAGTGCTTATGTAAGGTTTCAAGTATAAGGGGTCATTTTGCCCAAGTTAGTGGGTGCTATTTCATCCAATGCAGTTGTTTGGTCTAGACCCCAGCTGTGGTGTAAATCCCTCTTTGCACTCAGGACGTGCAAACTAAGAGTGGACCTCGGTTTTGCGACTGAGAGATGCAGGGCCTAATTCCTGCTCTAGGTCTCTGTGTGTAAACTCCAGCTCCTTTATCTGCAAAATGAGAGACACCACTTCCGCAAGTTTCTCCTGAGGAAGTTTTGAAACAGGCACTTTGCCCTCTGAAAAGCAGGTGGTGATTAATAATAGTCCACACGGAGCATTGATGAAACGAGGGTTTGACAAGCGAATGTGTGGGTTTTGCTCATACCTCAGGCGGTGTTTCCTTGTTCTTTTGCTCGGTGGTGAGCTGGAGGCTTGCGGCTAAATTGTCCGTGTCCATTTCCTGTCACCACAGAAGCGGCTTCATCCAATCTACATGTTATGGGAAAAGAACGGGAAGGTGGCCATTGAGCCGAAACTGTATCAAGGGGACTCATGGTCCACATTCACAACTATGATACCACTTTAAACAGTTGTGGCTTCCTGCAAAGAATTCTGGGAGTTGTAGTTTAAGGGTGCTCAGAGGAGACTCCTGTTCCCCTCCCAGAAGTGGTTTAACCAATCAATCCTTCTTCCCAGGCAGCTCTGACAACTGGATCTCTGAAAGGGGAATAGGAAGTTTCTAACAATTCTCAACACCCCTAATAAACTACAGTTCCCAAACTGTTTAAAGTGGTATGAAAGCCCTGCATGGCATGACGTTGAAGCAGACCCGATGAAATTAATTAACCTAAGTTGATTGTGTCTATTATATTCAGTGGGTCTAACGTCGGATGCAACCCCCAGTATTTATGTTTCCCTTTTTTATTTTTCTACCGGGATCCACAGAAAAGAAAAGGGGAGGCAGTGATGTGCAGTTAGTCATCGTCCTTTCAAGGCCAGGAGTGTGTGCACTCGGATAACTGGAGGGGAACCGAGTGTGTGGGAAGACAGAGATTAAAAGGAAGGTCTAAAAATATCCAGTTTCCAAAACAAAGTACTCCCAATTGTTTCACAGATCCTAGGACTCAAAGAAATCAGGCAGATTAATGCTGCTTATGCAAATATTCACCTGTATTTTGGAAAGATTGTGGGGCTGTAGAATTGTTGTGGCACTGCTGGTTCCGCGGGGCTGGTTGTTTTAGTTTGTATGTAAGAGAACATGTGGTTCTTGGGGCATCTCTGTTGTGTTTTATAGATCTTGCTAGCTTCTTTGAGGATTCTAGCTGAAAAGTGGGGTGTAAATCTTCTAAAACAACACGGCTGGCCTCGGCCCAGAATACCTGAAGGGGCATCTCCACCTCCATCGTTCAGCCTGAACACTGAGGTCCAGTGCCAAGGGCCTTCTGGCGGTTCCCTCATTGCAAGGAGTGAGGTTACAGGGAACCAGGCAGAGGGCCTTCTCGGTGGTGGCGCCCGCCCTGTGGAACGCCCTCCCATCAGATGTCAAAGAAATAAACAACTGTCTGACTTTCAGAAAACATCAGAAGGCAGCCCTGCTTAGGGAAGTTTTTAATGTCTGATATTTTATCGTGTTTTTAATATTCTGATGGAAGCCACCCAGAGTAAGTAATAAATGATTATGATTATAATTGTTAACAACTCTTCCACCATATTCTACAGGCTAGCCTTCATCAACCTGGACCCTTCCTAATGTTTTAGACTACAGTTTCCAGCATCCCCAGCCAATTCTGGGTCCCACATTCCTCCTATAGCCCCTCAGTTGGCATATCCGCAGTGCAGGATTCCACCCTTAATAATAATAAATAATAATGAATTTATTATTTATACCCCGCCCATCCGACTGAGTTTCCCTAGCCACTCTGGGCTGCTCCCAATCAAGTATTAAAAACAATACAGCATTAAATATTAAAAACCTCCCTAAACAGGGCTGCATTCAGATGTCTTTTAAAAATAGGATAGTTGCTTATTTCCTTGACATCTGGTGGGAGAGCGTTCCACAGGGCGGGCGCCACTACCGAGAAGGCCCTCTGCCTGGTTCCCTGTAACTTGGCTTCTCGCAGCAAGGGAACCACCAGAAGGCCCTCAGAGCTGGACCTCAGTGTCCGGGCTGAACAATGGGGGTGGAGACGCTCCTTCAGGTATACTGGGCCGAGGTCGTTTAGGACTTTAAAGGTCAGCACCAACACTTTGAATTGTGCTCGGAAATGTACTGGGAGCCAATGCAGATCTCTCAGGACCGGTGTTATGTGGTCCCGGCGGCCGCTCCCAATCACCAGTCTAGCTGCCACGAGTCACCTTCAAAGGTAGCCCCATGTAGAGCGCATTGCAGTAGTCCAAGTGGGAGATAACTAGGCATGCACCACTCTGGCGAGACAGTCCGCGGGCAGGTATGAAGAGAGAGGGAAGGGTTGCTTTCTATATGCTCTCTATACCTTGTACCTAAGAAGGATTTTCTATATTCCCTGTACCTTGGATCTAAGTAAATTTCTGAGCTAATTTGATTTCTGCAAAAGAGGGCCCCTCGCTTTCTTATTTTAGGAATGCAAGGTCAGCTAGCAGCTAGCAAGAGATAGCCAGACCTGCAAAAGAGGGCCCCTCGCTTTCTTATTTTTAGGAATGCAAGATAGGAGACGGGAGGAGGGGATGCAGGACGCTTGGCCAGCAAGGGGGCTGCTTAGAAGGCTAGCAATAATAGGCATGCCATTCCATATAGAGAAATAAGTTGAAAACTTTCCAGCTGATTGGGGAAGTTTCTGAGGGGCGTTTGGGGGAGGAAGGAGGGAGCTTTCTCAAGGTATAAGAAAGTCTGCAGAGGCGTATTTCTGGGCAGCCAGTCTTCCAGAATCTATTCTGCTGGCTGTCTCTGTGTGCACAGATAATAAACTGCTTTCCTCCAAAGAAGAATCTTTCCTGGTGCTTTCTTTTGCTCTCTCTCTGGATCTGGGGACGCGGGCTAACGATTCCCTGGCATGGACTAGGCTCAGCCTACATCTTGGTTCCCTGACCGGGAATCTGCCCCACCTCAGAGGGCTGGGGAGAGCCAGGCTCGACCTCGGTGGACAGCTCGGATCGGCGATTGCAGGCTCCACGTGCACCCTGCCAATTTGTGGGGGGAGCCAGCCACACCGCTCCGGAGCAAGGACCCAGGTCGAGGGAGGAAAGAGGACGGCGCCAAGGGGAAGGGAATCCGCAGCGGAAAAGGTAAGCCCGACGGAAAGGGCAGCCCGACGGAAAGGGCGAGGCCTGATCAGCCTCACCTGGTCATGCAGTAGAGTGCAGCCAGGAAGGGAAAAAAGGGCGTGGCAGTGTTGTGCCACCAGTAAGGTTTGGTAAAAAGGGGATTGGCTGCGCAGTAGAGTGCCAGCCACCAGGAATAAAGGGGACTGGTTGTGCAGGAGAGTGCCACCAGCAAAAATTTGGAACAGAAGAAGGAGGGGAAATTATTTTGGTGTGTTTTGTGTATTGCATGCTGAAGTTATTTTGGTGTGTTTAGTGTGTTACATGTTGAAATTATATTGATGTGATTTGTATGTTGTATGTTGTATGTTGCATGTCAGATACCCTAGTGACTGAATTGTCAAGTGTGGGCCAGGGCTTAGTGTCCCCCTTGGCCGAGCGATTGTAGGGCTGTAGTGTGTGGAGTGTGAAAGAATTTACAACCTGTTGGGGGCAGAGTATCTGAAAATGGGGTCTGGGGCAAGCCAATGTAGTCCTCTGGAATGCTTTTTAATCAACTGGAAAGCAGCCACAAAGCAGGATGATTGGGGAATCAAATTGAGGAAACAGAGGATGAGAACATTATGTGAGGTTGATTGGCCCTCGCAGCAAACTAACTGGCCCTCGGAGGGCAATGTAGAAAAGAACCCATCGTGGTTGAAAGCCTGCCGAGGCGACGCCCCACAAAGTACAGTTTGTGCAGTTCGACCGACAGGGAAGTCAGAAAGGCCCCCAGTGATACCAGACCCAGAAGAAGAGGAGGGGGAAGTCATTAAACCACCTCCACCCTATGCTCCACCAACTGCCCCTCCCCTGGACCCAGGCCCCCAGGCACCGGGAGGAGTTGGCCCCCAGCCTGAACCCCCCAAGGCTGATGAATCAGAAGAGGAAGAAGAGGATGATGAGGAATTTGTAAAGGGATTGGTTGAGTTAGCAAAGAAGGGAAGAAAGTGGACTCAGTATCAGTCTTTGAGATTGCAACAGTATGTACAACCCTATGCAGAAGAAGTGGATGTTAGCCCCCACGTGTTGGCTGCAGCAGGATGCTCCTCAACACAAGGGAAGAAATGGCAGAGGGAATGGATAGAAGCAGCAACCAGGGCAGCCTTCCATAAGTCCCATGAGGCACAGAAAAAGGGTGGGGTCGGAGTAATGCCCCTCCGAAGGGTTTATGACCCACCAGGACCTCCAGGGGCTAATGGAGCGGCAGCAGAACGGACCTACACGGTCCAGCATATACCCTTCTCTAGTGCAGATGTTTGTAATTGGAGGAACCAAAACCCCTCATTTGAGGAAAACCCAGCAAAAATAATTAAGCTGTTTGAGGAAATTTAAAAAAAAAAAAAAAACATACAACCCCACTTTTTATGATGTGCAATATTTGATGGATGCCCTGCTAACTACAGAAGAGACTAGGCGCATCCATGTTGAAGCCCGAACACACATGAGAGCGCAGGGAGCGCAGGAGATCAAGCTGTTGCAGCAGGATATCCTGAAAATACACTGAATTGGGATTATCAGATCATTGAAGGGCAAAATAGCCCAAACCACTTATAATCAGAGGGAAAAAGAGACCCAGAAGAAAAAAGGAGAAGTACCAGGCAGAGAAGTTGATGGCCCTGAAGACGGGAAGTCCACCGTTAGGAGAAGAAGAGGAGGGCGAGGCCGCTTAGGAAAGAGCAACAGCATGCCTTCAAGCATTTGAAAAAGGCATTGCAGCAAGCACCAGCGCTGGGCATCCCAAATCATGAGAAGCCTTTCTCCCTATTTGTGGATGAAGACCAGGGAACAGCAAAGGGAGTGCTATGCCAAAAATTGGGAAGCTGACAGCAGCCCGTGGCATACCTATCTGAGCGCCTGACGCCTACAGAACAAGGTTTACCGCCATGCATGAGAGCAGTAGTGGCAGTAGCCACCCTACTGCACAAAGCAGACAAATTTACTTTTGGCCAAGACACTGTTTGTGTGACCCCGCATGCAGTCCCAGCTCTGCTTGACATGAAGGGTACCTATTTCCTCTCCCAAGCAAAAATGAGAAAGTGCCAGATGCTATTGTTGCACCCGCGTTTGAAGTTCCAGGTTACCACCGCCCTCAACCCAGCTACCCTGTTGCCGGTAGGAGAAGGTGAGGAGCAGATGCACGATTGCATTGAAGTGATGGATGAAGTATATTCCAGCAGACCTGACCTAAAAGATGAGGCAAACCCCCACTGGCCTTCATGGTTTGTAGATGGAAGCAGCTTTGTTGAGACTGGACAGCGGAAAGCAGGCTATGCAGTGGTAGCCCTGGAAGACTAGGTGATCGAAGCAAAGTCACTCCCACCTGGAACATCGGCCCAGCTGGCAGAGCTAACTGCGCTTACCAGAGCCCTGAGCCTGGCAAAGGGACAGAAGATAAACATTTATACAGATTCTAAGTATGCATTCCTGACTTTACATGCCCATGGAGCCTTATGGAAAGAAAGAGGTTTGCTTACCTCCAGAGGAAACCAGGTGGCCCACCCGCAAGCCTTATTGAACCTTCTGGATGCTGTATGGGAGCCTGAGGCAGTGGCAGTTATCCATTGTTATGGACACAAGACTGGACCAGGGGAAGTGGCCAGAGGAAATCGATTGGCAGACAAAGTGACCAAAGAAGCAGCCCGGGAACTGGCCCCCGCCTTGGTTATTGGAGCACTGGTCCCAGAAGAGATTTTAAGCACCACTGACAAGCCAGCTTATACAAAGCAGGAAAGGGACACTGCAGACGCTCAGGAGTTGACGTTGTCCAACGAAGGATGGTACCTTACCCCTGATGACAGGATATGGATTCCAGAGTCCCTTTCTCGGCAGGTTACTCAGAGATACCATGATTCAACCCACATAGGACCAGATGCTACAACCAAGCAGCTGGAAAAATGCTTCTATATAGCCCACCTCTCCCAACTGGCAGCCCAGATCTCCAGGAAATGCCTGCTGTGTCAAAAGAATAATCCCAGAGCCGGACCACTGGCTCCCCCAGGGATTCAGCACAGTGGAACTGCACCTATGGAAGATCTTGTCGTGGACTTTACTGAATTACCCCGTTGTGGACTGCACCGCTACCTGCTGGTGGCAGTGTGCACCTACACCGGATGGGCCGAAGCATGGCCCACAAAGACTGAAAAGGCATTTGAAGTAACCAGGTGCCTGCTTAGGGAAATCATCCCTCGCTATGGACTGCCAAGGTCCATAGGATCTGACAATGGACCAGCATTTGTTCATGCAGTCCTGCAGGGACTGGCAAAAGCGCTCCAGATCAACTGGAAGCTGCATATTGCTTATAGACCCCAGAGTTCTGGAAAAGTAGAGAGAATGAACAGAACTCTAAAGAATCAGCTGTCCAAGCTGACACAGGAGACCGGGTCTAATTGGGTGACCATGTTGCCCTTGGCGTTATTCAGGGTCCGCAGTCTCCCGTCAAAACGGACCCATCTGTCACCCTTTGAAATTGTATTTAGGAGACCGGTCCCATATGTCAGAATATGCAATTGAATAATTAAGTCCAGATATTTTTCCGAGTTTTCTTTTGTCTCGACAGGTGGACCCAGGCTCGCAACCCCTGTGTGTTGGCTGCATCAGTTCGAGCCAGGTGACGAAGCGTAGGTGAAAGACTGGCAGCGAGCCCCCCCCCCTACAGCCCTGCTGGAGGGGACCATACACTGTGCTACTTTCTACACCTACTGCTGTGAAGGTTGCTGGCATCACCCCGTGGGTCCACCCTACTTAGTAAAGAAAGCCATTTCAAACTGGACAGTTACACCAGATCCAGAGAACTCCCTTCGGCTGATTATCTCCAGATGCCTGGCAGACGACCGCTCTGCTGATATCACACCGGAAGCTGATATCTCAACGCACAGCTGAAGAATTGGATGGGAGGGGCGCCCGCGGGCAGCGTCCCCAACGTGAAAACCCGTGCCGGGACTAATCCAGGAAGTCCACCAGGACATTTAATATTTTCATAAGGACTTTTTCTTTTTTTGTTATCTGCCCTATGCCCCACAGCCCTGACCCCACTGAGCCATACCGCCCTTACCGGCCTGCTGGCCTCTGCTACGACTGGTTCGTCTTGCCGGTGGTAAGAGATGGCGTGCTCATTGGCTATTGGAAACTGGGGTTTGATGAGGTTACCATATTAAGACATCCCACTACCCCGTTGTGGCTCCTCTTCCACACCACTGTCCAGCACGCGTGGATAGTGCTCATACGGGAAGTTGCAGAGACGGTCGAAATCTATCGAGTTCTGGACCGCTCTTGCTGTTGTGGGAGGGTAATCAACTGTTATCCGGGGGGTAGAGCACTGTACCAACCTCATCTGATGGACCAGGTTCTAATCTTAATCCAGGCGATAGATGGGACGGAACCTATCTTAATGCAAGTACTGCAGGGGTGGGAGCCTTAACCAGGTGTGCATTGAAATTGCTAAACAAGTACCAGTACGAATTGCCACCCCAGGATTTCAGCTTCCATATGCCCTGGTCAGTAGGGAGGCAGCTCGAGAGTTCAATCTACCCAACAGGGTTAGTAGGAAAGTTGACCCACATAGTGGGAGCATCAGCTCACCGGTAGGCTCTCACCCTTGAGGAAGTTCACCACAATGTTAAATCTTTCCAATTGTTGGCTGTGTATGCACATACCACCTTATGCTAAACGGCCAGGTTTGATGCTACATGGAATTCCCATTGGTAACATCTTCAACATAGAGAGGAGTTTGTGTGCTAGTTCATTTTTATTGCTGCATGTTTATCCCAGATAATAATGTCAGCATTTCGGCCACAATTGACCACATGGAAACAATGATAGCTGAAAACCCGCTAAAAACTACAGAAGGTGATCCGTGGAATTGGTTATATTCTTGGTTGCCCGATGGTGGATGGATGGGGAGAATATTTACCATGATGATAGGCCCAATAATGCTTCTATTGCTTCTTTGCTTTTGTATTCCCTGCTTGATGCAATGCTTGCAAAATATGATGGAGAAGATAATGTCTCGCATGATGGGACCTCGCGTGATTGCTTTCATGAGAGATTATAGACCCCTACCCCAGAACGAACCTAAGTATTAGGTTGTTCATAAGAAGAGGAGGGAGTGAAGAGAGAGGGAAGGGTTGCTTTCTATATGCTCTCTATACCTTGTACCTAAGAAGGATTTTCTATATTCCCTGTACCTTGGATCTAAGTAAATTTCTGAGCTAATTTGATTTCTGCAAAAGAGGGCCCCTCGCTTTCTTATTTTAGGAATGCAAGGTCAGCTAGCAGCTAGCAAGAGATAGCCAGACCTGCAAAAGAGGGCCCCTCGCTTTCTTATTTTTAGGAATGCAAGATAGGAGACGGGAGGAGGGGATGCAGGACGCTTGGCCAGCGAGGGGGCTGCTTAGAAGGCTAGCAATAATAGGCATGCCATTCCATATAGAGAAATAAGTTGAAAACTTTCCAGCTGATTGGGGAAGTTTCTGAGGGGCGTTTGGGGGAGGAAGGAGGGAGCTTTCTCAAGGTATAAGAAAGTCTGCAGAGGCGTATTTCTGGGCAGCCAGTCTTCCAGAATCTATTCTGCTGGCTGTCTCTGTGTGCACAGATAATAAACTGCTTTCCTCCAAAGAAGAATCTTTCCTGGTGCTTTCTTTTGCTCTCTCTCTGGATCTGGGGACGCGGGCTAACGATTCCCTGGCATGGACTAGGCTCAGCCTACAGGTAGGGTCTGAGCCTGCGTACCAGATGGAGCTGGTAGACAGCTGCCCTGGACACAGAATTAACCTGCGCCTCCATAGACAGCTGTGAGTCCAAAATGACTCCCAGGCTGCGCACCTGGTTCTTCAGGGGCACAGTTACCCCATTCAGGACCAGGGAGTCCCCCACACTCGCCGCCCCCTGTCTTAGTTTTCCACAGAGGCTGGGCAGAAGCAGCAAGTGTGTATGGAGCTTGATGGAATTCCTGAGCCTGCAGTGATTACTTCTCAACCTGAAAATGAGCCGGTGCTAACAAACAAACCAGAAGGCTCCAATACTCTCTCCCAAAGGAAACCAGTTCTGCAAAACTTTCCACCTTCCATCAAGCAGTTGGTCCCTTACCTTTCCTGCCCCGACCTGGCCACAGTGATCCATGCGACGGTCACCTCCAGGCTTGACTACTGTAATTCGCTCTATGCGGGGCTGCCCTTGAAGCTGTCCCAGAAACTCCAGCGGGTGCAGAATGCTGCAGCGAGGCTCCTCACGGGGTCTTTGCCATGGGAGCATATTCACCCAGTGCTTTTCAAGCTGCACTGGCTCCCGGTGGAGTACAGGGTCAGATTTAAGTTGCTGGTTTTGACCTTTAAAGCCCTTCATGGCCTAGGACCCTCGTACCTACGGGACCGCCTCTCCCGGTATGCCCCACGGAGAGCCTCAAGGTCCATAAATAGCAACACCCTAGTGGTCCCGGGCCCTAAAGAAGTTAGATTGTCTTCAACCAGAGCCAGGGCCTTTTCAACACTGGCTCCGGCATGGTGGAACGCTCTGCCTCATGAGACCAGGGCCCTGCGGGATCTGATTTCTTTCCGCAGGGCCTGAAAGACAGAGTTGTTGCACCTGGCCTTTGGCTTGGAGTCAATTTGATTCCCTCCCTCTCTTTCTTTTTCCTTCTCCTCCTGTGATGACGCTGCATTTTAATATTTTAATGTTTCAATATTTTAATGATGTATTTTAATCTTGTTTTTAAGTTGTATTCATTCAATTTGTTTTTATTATTGCTTGTTAGCCCGGCCTTGTCTGCGGAGGGCAGAGTATAAATAAAAATTATTATTATTATTACAAATAACCCAGAGATGCATTTTAAATAAAAGGACACATTCTACTCATGTAAAAACACACTGATTCCCAGACCGTCTACGGGCCGGATTTAGAAGGCGATTGGGCCAGATCCGGCCCCCAGGCCTTAGTTTGCCTACCCATGTCTTAGGGACTCCACTCCAAGTTTGTGTAGAGTTTACTCCTTAGCCTTTTTTTCTTCTGAAGATGTCCCACAAGGCAGCAGAGGTTTAGGATCAGAGTTTTCCTTCTCCTAGGTGGGTTACCTTCTTCCTAGGTTGATGAGCCCTGTCTGCCCCTCACTTCCCTCTACAGCGCATGGGCAGAAACTGCCTTCTTGACCATTGGACCCACTATTGGTCTTGTCTGCTCAATCGGCCAGAACCTGTCTTCGCATCCAAGGGAAGTCCCTAACTCACCGAGGGTTTGAGACCCATCAGCTACTCTCACCTGGGTTAGGGGGCCAGTCAAAGCCGTTCCCGAGGTGTGGCTGCTGCCACATGCTGATAGCTTCTAGGAGCCACAGGTGAGCGGTGCCTGGAAACCAGGGACACCCAGCAACATTGGACCTGCCTCATGTGTCCCAGAACACTGAAACTTTCTTACTTTCCTGATAGCTGCCAACCCTGCCTGCCAGCTCAGAGCCCAGTGAACTTCTCCTTTTTTCTTTTTTTTGATCTGCCTATCTCGTTCCTGCCAGCAGGTGACATCCACTGATAAGCGTACAGTAATTTGTTTCCTTCTCACAACAGAGACACACGTTATCTTTTTCCAGCGTTCCAAAGCAGCCACAATATTCCCAAAGCTGGTGTAGCTGGTGGGTGCTGCTTTGAAGAATATCTGTGCTGATCAGGTGCCACCGTTGCCATTGTTCCGTGAATGGCACCGGTATTTATCGCAGTGACTGTGAATTTCTAACCAAGCGCATCCTAGATACAAAGGGCAAGCAAAAATAAAATATGACTCAAAGCACCTATAAGCTAGGATTATGTGAAACAGGCACAAATATAAATCTTTGGGGTCCCCCCCGCAAAGGTGCTTAAAATGAATAGATTGGTCATATGGCTTTTACAGAGCAATTATTTGTTTGGGCCACATGAATTGTGCTACCCAGTTTCTCTCTATCTAGTAATTACCACTATTGGCATGTGCCCCCCACTAGAAGGCTGCCCACAAGTACTAGGGGGGAGAGAGCTTTCCCACCCTTGGGCTATAGGATATGGTAGAAACTCTGCTACGCTAGCAGAATGTAAGACTCGTGGCTGGCATAAGAGATACCCTGAGAGAATATTCTAGAACATGCCAGTGCAACAAACAGAGAAAGAAAACAGAAAGTGTCTTTTAAGGCGGTGCTTGTCAGCTGCTGATTTTATAAATTCTAATAGATAGATAGATTTAAAATCTGCTGCCCACTTCACTTGCATAGGAGCCAACTCCTAGGGGCCAAAGTCCCTTCGACCCTCCCCAATAAAATATTTAAGGAGGGCCCCTCCAAGTTGATGGGCATTGCTGTTCAAATGGTCTGTGTGCGCCGTGACTTGTAATTGATTAAGCGGGGTGTGTGTGTGTGATATTTTATTCAAGTTGGCACCCCTGTTCACTTGCAATCTAAGAACGTAAGATGAGGCCCCCTCGATTAATCAGGGGCATATTTTCAGTCAAGTAAATGCTTTTAACTTGATTAATCTAACCAACCAATGATTCAACATTGCAGCCCTACTAAATGCAAGATCTCCACGAGGCTTCGTCCCAACGGTTGAGAACCTAAGAGGGGCTCCGCCACTCTAGCCCGCTGTTCTCACAGGGGCCATCCGGATGCTTATGGGAACCCCTCTAGCACGACCCAAACACAATTGCACCCTCCCCTCCTGTCAGGGGCATTATTACTGCCTCTCAGGGTGGAGGCAGAGCATAGCCATCAGGCCTAGCAGCCGCAGATAGCCTTATCCTCAATTAATTTACCCCATGGTAAATTAAGGCCCGGAGGCTGCATCCGGCCTAATCGCCTTCTAAATCTGGCCCGTGCACGAATCAGCATGTTTTTACATGAGTAAAATGTGTCCTTTTATTTAAAATGCATCTCTCGGTTATTTGTGGGGCCTGCCTGGTGTTTTTACATGAGAAGAATGTGTGCTTTTATTTAAAATGCATCTCTGGGTTATTTGTGGGGCATAGGGATTCATTTCTTTTTTCAAAATATAGTCTGCCCCCCCCCAGGTCTGAGGGACAGTGGACCGGCCCCCTGCTGAAAAAGTTTGCTGACCCCTGATTTACCCAGTCCTTAAAAATCCTGAAATTTGTTCGATCCAGCTAAAAGGCAGCCCAATTTCTTTTTTAAAAGCTTAACAGCGTTGCAAAAGTTCCACCCAATTGTTTGGATAGCCAATCAAACAGCACTTGGTGCTCTGTTTTCTCCTCCAATGATCCTTGAACACACTTTCAGAGGTGCAATGCAAGGAAAGTTTGGCTACTCCTGGATGGCACAGAACTGTCGCCTTTGTATCACAACCTCCAGGTCCTTATCCTTCTCCCCAACTATGGATGTAGCTAGGGCGGGTGCAGCTGCCTCTCTAAACCAAGTAAATAAATAAAAATACTTAACCAACTGACCAATTGCATCGCAGTTAACTCGGTCCCCCCCCCCCCCACATAGTAAAAGTAAAGGTAAAGGTACCCCTGCCCGTACGGGCCAGTCTTGACAGACTCTAGGGTTGTGCGCCCATCTCACTCTAGAGGCCGGGGGCCAGCGCTGTCTGGAGACACTTCCGGGTCACGTGGCCAGCGTGACATCGCTGCTCTGTCGAGCCAGAGCCGCACACGGAAACGCCGTTTACCTTCACGCCAGTAAGTGGTCCCTATTTATCTACTTGCACCCGGGGGTGCTTTCGAACTGCTAGGTTGGCAGGCGCTGGGACCGAGCAACGGGAGCGCACCCCGCCGCGGGGATTCGAACCGCCGACCTTTCGATCGGCAAGCCCTAGGCGCTGAGGCTTTTACCCACAGCGCCCCCCGCGCCCCCCCAATATAAAGCCTAAAATAAATCCTGGCTATGCCCATGCCCCACCTCCAACAGCCCCCTTTGCTTGAACTGAAATTGAAATATAATAGAAAGGGAACTCTGAGACGGTCTTTCTGCTTACCAGCCTGTCCTTAGCCTCCTCTGTTTGTTGGAACTCAGGTGTTGGGAGAGCAAAGGAGCTGTGGCCAGCAGTTTGCGGTCCCTCTTTTCGTTCCCCATGGAAATGGGTGACCCTGCCTGGGATTGGTCTTGGATGGAGGGAGAGCTTTGTACTGTTTGTTTGGACTCTCGGTGGCATGCAAATAATAATTATTTCCTTATTGAAGCATCCAAGGGCTGTGTCAACAGCACAGGTGCTGCCTTGCCCTTCATCCAGGCCCGTTCCCTTTAGAAAGCAACGGCCTCCCCTCTTGCGCAAACACTTCAGCCAACCTAGGGCGGAAGGGCTGAAAAGGAGGGGAGAGCCTAGCGGTTGCAGGTATCTTAGCTACCAGATCGCCCAGGGACAGGAGAAACTCTTCGTTACCGTGGGAACAGCAAGCTCCTTCATGCCATTGTGGAACTACCACCTCGGCTTAAGTCAATTCAAATATCATATAAAAGGCACACTCTGACATTTCACAACCAAGGGGGCCTTTTGAAGGCAGCGGGCAAGCGGGGAGTCTCTACCACCCCAATATGCCTTTCTTGAGTGAAGGATGCACTCTAGGCCCATCAAAAGCAGCTAGACAACCTGAGCCATTATAAACTTAATTGCTTTGGATCCCATCCAGAATTATCCATGTCAAAGCTCAGGCTCATCTTCTGCGAGCTGAGCAGCCGCCTCTTTTGTACGCGTAGCCTGGTTTTGTGCCTTAAGCACAGGGATGAGGGAGCTGAGGGCCACTGGCGCCTGTATCTGGCCCTTGAGCCCCTCCCCAAGCTACACATCAGCCACGCTCATCCCCACCCAGACTGCGTGCGTATGCAAGATAAGTTTAAAGCATGGGTCTCAAACCCTCGGTGAGTTAGGGACTTCCTCTGCATGCAAAGACAAGCTGTAGCAGATTGAGTGGATGAGGCCAAGCCTGGGTCCAATGGTCAAGAAGGCAGATTCTTCACTTGCTGTAGAAGGAAGTGAGGGGCAGATGGGGCTCGTCAACCTGAGAAGGTAGCCCATCCAGGAGAAGGAAAACTCTGGTCCTAAACCTCTGCTGCCTTGAGGGATATCTTTGGGAGAAGAAAAAGCTAAGGAGTAAACCCTACACAATTCATAGTGGACTCCCTAAGACGGTTGGATGGCGCCTTGTACACCTCCTTCCAAGCTGGTGCCAAACGTATTGCCCTGCTTTCCTTTGGACCACAGGTTTAAGGTGCTGGTTTTGTTATGTACTGAAGTTCTCACCCTGGGCCAGCAGGGGGATACTGTAGATAGTTATGCAAATAAGGGATCGAAAGTGACGTTCAGTGATTGGATAGTTTTAGAAAATTGTTACAGTTACGTTGTACTGGAGCTCTATATAAGCAGGCTGGCTGAACCCTTCAGTTCAGCTCTGTTCTGGCCTGTGAATAAACAAGAGCTGTTTGAAGAATCACTGTGTCGTCTGATATGTTCACCCACAACTTAACAGGTTTTAACCTTTAAAGCCCTATACGGCCTAGGACCCTCATACCTACAGGACCGCCTCTCCTGGTATGCCCCATGGAGGACCTTACAGTCTTCAAATAAAAACATCTTGGAGATCCTGACAGGGAGGTTAGGCTGGCCTCAACCAGAGCCAGGGCTTTTTTGGCCTGGTGGAACACTCTGTCACAAGAGACTAGGGCCCTGCGGGACTTGACATCTTTCTGCAGGGCCTGCAAGACAGAGCTGTTCCACCAGGCCTTTGGCCAAGGCACAGTCTGACCCCCTCTCTCCTTCTGTAATCTTCATAGAACTCGAGCCCAATGCTTGCCATTAATTTGATTCTGAACTGATTTTAGAATGTATTTCAATTAATTGACTGTGGTTTTATGTAAATTGTGCTATTTTTACTGTTGTTAGCCGCTCTGAGTCTGGCTTTGGCTAGGGAGGGCGGATATAAATAAATTATTATTATTATTATATTATTATTATTATTATTATTATTATTATTATTATCATCATCATCATCATCATCATCATCATCATCATCAGAGGCTGGTATTGTCGTCTGTGTTATGTACAGAAGTTCTCACCCTGGGCCAGCCGGGGGATACTGTAGATAGTTTTCACTCAGGTCCACATATGCAAATAAGGGATTGAAAGTGACGTTCAGTGATTGGATAGTTACAGAAAGTGGTTACTGTTGCGTTCTAGTGGAGCTCTATATAAGCAGGCTGGCTGAACCCTTCAGTTCAGTTCTATTCTGGCCTGTGAATAAACAAGAGCTGTTTGAAGAATTGCTGTGTTGTCTGATATGTTCACCCACAATTTAACAATCTGGGAATCCCAGGACCTCCTTATACACTGCCCAGGCTTGCGCCCCAGGGAGGCCAATTTGGTACTTGCAGTGATTTGACTTCACCCCCAGCGGTGCATGCTATTGTCTCTCGAGACAGAAGGATGCCAACAAAAACAAAGGGCAAGCTGATATTCTGTAGGGATGGTTTTATTCCTGTGTTCCATGAAATGCCCAGCACATTGCTAAAGTAAATACATCCATAGTTGTAATAGGGATCCTCTAGGGATGAGCAAAGAGGAGCAGTGGACAGAAGGATCCTTACTGACCACCCCAAAACTAATATTTATTGATGGGCTGCATATATACTCTTAAAATAAATGCTCTCTGAGAAAACCTTGCTTCCTGAACAATGCAAACAGGCAAACACTTTTTGCTTCTCCTGTTACTGTTTCAGATTGTTGGTTGGTAGGAGAAGGGATGAAGTATTTTCCAGAAATTAGGCAAATGAAGTATGCTGCTCCAAAAGCACACTTAATTTGCATGATTATCTTTGATTTGCCTGTTATGCAAACTACATTGCAGAGATTTTTTTCCTTTCCTCTTTCCCCCCTTTTTTGTTGTTGTTATTGGGAGGCTGTGATAACTGCAACTTCACACTCTGCCTATGATGTTTTCATCCCACCTGCTATTGGGCATAGGTAAAGGTAAAGGGACGCGGGTGGCGCTGTGGGTAAAAGCCTCAGCGCCTAGGACTTGCCGATCGAAAGGTCGGCGGTTCGAATCCACGCGGCGGGGTGCGCTCCCGTCGTTCGGTCCCAGCGCCTGCCAACCTAGCAGTTCAAAAGCACCTCCGGGTGCAAGTAGATAAATAGGGACCGCTTACCAGCGGGAAGGTAAACAGCGTTCCGTGTGCTGCTCTGGCTCGCCAGATGCAGCTTGTCACGCTGGCCATGTGACCCGGAAGTGTCTGCGAACAGCGCTGGCTCCCGGCCTATAGAGTGAGATGAGAGCACAACCCTAGAGTCTGGCAAGACTGGCCCGAATGGGCAGGGGTACCTTTACCTTTAAAGGTAAAGGGACCCCTGACCATTAGGTCCAGTCGTTGGGGTTGCAACGCTCATCTCGCTTTATTGGTACAGCTTCCGGGTCATGTGGCCAGCATGACTAAGCCGCTTCTGGCGAACCAGAGCAGCGCATGGAAACACTGTTTACCTTCCCGCCGGAGTGGTACCTATTTATCTACTTGCACTTTGACGTGCTTTCAAACTGCTAGGTTGGCAGGAGCAGGGACCGAGCAATGGGAGCTCACCCCATCGCGGGGATTCAAACCTCCGACTTTCTGATCGGCAAGTCCTAGGCTCTGTGGTTTAACCCACAGTGCCACCCCCGTTCCTGCTATTGGGCATAGGGAGAGTCTATCTAGACATTATCTTGTGAGTCCTTGGCTTCTAATTGTATTTCAGGCAGGAAAGTTCTGAAATGATGGAATCAACTGTAGTTCATCAGATTAAACTACGGAACTCGTTCCCATAGGAGGCAGCGATTGTCACTAACTTAAATGGCTTTAAGAGAGTACATAAATTCATGGAGACGAATATCCATGGCTATGCTCTGCCTCCGCACTAAGGGGCAGTACTGTAATGCTTCTGAGTACCAATTGCTGGAAACCACGGCAGGGGGCGGGGGCAGGGGGCCACGTGGAGAATGGGATGTTGCAATAGTTGGGCCATTGGCCTGATCCAGCTCAAGTCAGTTGGAATGAAGACTTCCTTCCGGAGATCTTGCATTTAGTAGTAGTGTTGTCATGTTTTAACAACTGGTTTGTTGGATCAATCCATTTAAAAATATTTGTCTAAACCAGCCTTTCTCAACCTGTAGGTCCCCAGATGTTGTTGAACTACAGTGGTGCCCCGCAAGACGAACGCCTCGCAAGACGGAAAACCCGCTAGACGAAAGGGTTTTCCGTTTTGGAGACGCTTCGCAAAACGAATTTCCCTATGGGCTTCCTTCGCAAGACAAAAGCCCATAGGGAAATCTCCGGGACAGCGGGGAAGCGCAGCGCGTCTTCCCCACTGTCCTCGGACCTCCCCCGAAGCCTGGCGGGGGGGGGGGGGCGGGGCGGAGAGGTTTTTTAAAAACCCCGGGACAGCGGAGGACTTCTCCGCTGTCCGGGGCGATTTTAAAATGCTGGCGGGCGGCAGCGAAGGCTTCTCCCCTCCTCCCCTTGCTTCAAAAGAGGGGACAGAGGGGAAGGCGCGCGCGCCTGCGCCTCTCTCCCCGGACCCCTTTTGAAGCAAGGGGCAGCAACGGGGAGAAGCGATCTTCTCCCCTCCGCCCCTTGCTTCAAAAGAGGGGACAGAGGGAAAGGCGCGCCTTTCCCTCTGTCCCCAGAGATTGCAACAGGTCCGGGGACAGAGGGGAAGGCGCGCGGCGCTTCCCCTCTGTCCCCGACAGTCTCCTTAGGAACGCATTGATTGATTTTCAATGCATTCCTATGGGAAACCGTGCTTCGCAAGACGAAAAACTCGCAAGACGACAAAACTTGCGAAACGAATTAATTTCGTCTTGCGAGGCACCACTGTACAACTCCCATCACCCCTAGCTAGCAAGGCCAGAGCTCAGGGATGATGGGAGTTGTAGTCCAACAACATCTGGGGACCCACAGATGCTCCAGATGAATCAGGGGCTCTTCTGATTGTGAGGCATGCTGTTTTTGAACGTTCCCTTTTGTTCAAACACCTCCCTGCAAATAGAAAGCTAGCACCACAGCAAGAAGCAACTTAAAACTAGAAATGTTTGTGCGCGATGGCTAGCTTTCTGTTTGCAGGGGGTTCACAAACAAATACGCGAGTGGTGATTAAAAACGTTCATCTCCCTACCGAAGTGGAGCGGTGTTTTTTCCCCTTTGTCTTACGTCTTATTATTATTTCATTTAAGTGGAGCGGTATTAATAATAATAATAATAATAATAATTTATTATTTATACCCCCGCCCATCTGGCTGGCTTTCCTCAATCCGCTGCACACGTGTAAAACCAAGCGTCGTTTCTTTCTTATCAAATTCGCAACGTGCCAGTGCCAAAGCCAACGCAGCAGCCACTCGAATGGCTCTCGAATGGCAAAAACCAACCAGCCACAATGAACAGCAGCCGGCAAACTTGAGCGGAAAACGGAGTCCGGTCGCCAGGGGGCGCCGCAGCCTCCGTAAGCGCAACGAGGAAACGCAAAAGGGGAGGAAGAGGCGTCTCTAGGCGCCGAGCGAAAAAGACCCTCTATGGTTACATGCCGGAGGCGGCGGAGCGGAAGTGGGACGCCGGGCAGCGGCGGTATCTTGGTAACGGTGGAGAAGAAGGGGCGGGAGGGGAGGGGGAGGGGGAGCGCTGCTGGTGGGGATGGCGGTTGTTGGTGGTGCCTGTCGGGACTGGGTCACGTGGCTGGATCAGGGCTGGGAAGGAGGAACGGGAAGGCCACCCCTCGCCCACCCCTCGCCCTCCCACCAGAGGTCCCATGGGAGAGGACGAGCCTCATGGACCCGCTTGCCCTAGTCCCTCTCTCCCCGACCCTTGGGGGTCCGGGGCTGGGTGTGGAGAGAGGGCCCCTGGGGCGGGGGACCCTGTGATGGTGGCTAAGAGGGGGTGCCATGAGAGGGTTAGAGGCAGCTAAGGTCAGGCTGGAGGAAATAAGGAGCTTAAGAAAACTGCTGCCATGCCTGTGGGGTAGCTCAGCTGGTAGAGCATGAGACACACACACTCAATATATAATTAAGGTGATTTCAGTTAAAATAAATCAAGGGATACAGGAAAAAAGAAGGAAAAGTGAGAGGGAGAAAAACAAGATACATACAAAAGTGAAAATATGCACACACACAAATGGCAATATACGATATTCCCATACATTACAGTGGTACCTCGGGTTACATACGCTTCAGGTTACAGACTCCGCTAACCCAGAAATAGTACCTTGGGTTAAGAACTTTGCTTCAGGATGAGAACAGAAATCATGCTCTGGCGGCGTGGCGGCAGCAGGGGGCCCCATTAGCTAAAGTGGTGGTTCAGGTTAAGAACAGTTTCAGGTTAAGAACGGACCTCCGGAACGAATTAAGTACTTAACCCGAGGTACAACTGTATTGTATAAATTTGTATAGTGTTATTAAGAGATTGAGATTCTTAATCTCAGGGTTGTGGGTTCGAGCCCCATGTTGGACAACAAGGTTCCTGCATTGCAGGCGGTTGGACTAGATGACCCTTGTGGTCCCTTCCAACTCTGCAAATCTATGATTCTGTGACTTGTGTGGGCTGACCTGCGGGACTCCCCGAACTGGTAATCGCCAGCCTTGCAGTACAGGTTTACCCTGCTGCAGATCCGCTCAGCTGTGTTCGGTGAGCTTTATTCCCACGTTAGGGTGTGTACATGAAAGAAGGCAGCCTTAGGGTTCAGGAGCTGGCTTGAGAGCAACAAGTGCCGTTAAGCACAGCGGAATTGCTGGCCAGCCTTGTGCAAGTCTGTGGTTAATTTGCTTGGTTTTTAAGCGAAGGCGGGTTTGTGTAGGAGTAAAGAACAGAGTAGAATATTTAGCTTTCTCCTGATTCTTGCGAGAAAATATTTGGTGGTTCTGTTTTGCCTTTGATGTGGAATAACAGTCCTCCTTACATATTGTATGAAATGTATTTGCCAGAGGTGGAAATAAAAACATCAGTTGCCATGGCCTGTGGCTAGTGCAATAAAAAAGTTTAATTGGATTGAATTGAAGTTGCATTGCCTTTTTTGGATCAGAACAAAGATCAATCAAGTCCTCTGCAACTGGCTATCTTGTTTTGCTTTTGGAAAACTGAGAAGCAGGAAGAATGGGGGGTAGACTCCCCATTATATCCTCCATGTGGTGATCAGAAATACACATAGAGAAGATCTGTGAACATTCTTGCATACAAATGTGCCCTGAATCCTGAGGTTCCATGTTAAATTGTGGCGAGTAGTAGGCTCTGAGTGGTAGACTCTACCTTCATATGTTTGGCAGCAGCTAATCCCTTTTTTAAGAACCTCTCTCTCTGCTAATTGTTTCCCACACATCTTGTGACAATGATTTGCGTGAGTTCAGTTATGCAAAGTTCTTCCTTTTGTTTGTGAGCAGGTGGCTATGGAATGTCTGCAAGCTGTTGCTTATGGTTGTCTGCTTATGTGGGACGGAGTGAGTGTACACCAACACATCAGTTAGGAGAGGAAACAGATGAGCAAGGTATGGTGGGAATTAGTGCTTGGGCAGTTTGAAAGAGGGACATAAAGAACCGTAGGAGAAAGTTCAGGTGAATCTAAGGCGCTGGGTGTATCCTGGTCAGGCCTTGTATGCTGGAGTCTCTGCGGTGTTCTAGTTCCAGAATTGACAGCAACTGGTGGGTAAAGTGTTGGATTCAGCTTGACAGACGAGAAATCCTATTTATTTTAGTGAATAGATTGCATGTGTGATCTAAAAAACCATGTGAGAGGAAGGGCCATTTCTCAATGGCAGAGCATGTGTTTTGAGTGCAGAAGTTTCCAGATTCAGTCCCCAGCATCTCCAGGTTGAGCTGGGAATTGCCTCTGTCTGAAAACCTTGGGAAGCCACTGCCAGTCATTGTTGATCATCTTGAGCTAGAAGGAGCAATTGTCTGACTTGGGTATAAGGCAGTGTGGCGATCACACAGGGCCCCCGGACGTTTGACGATCATAGAATCATAGAGTTGGAATAGACCACAAGGGCCATCGAGTCCAACCCCCTGCCAAGCAGGAAACACCATCAGAGCACTCCTGACATATGGTTGTCAAGCCTCTGCTTAAAGACCTCCAAAGAAGGAGACTCCACCACACTCCTTGGCAGCAAATCCTACTGTCGAAATTTGACCTGTCTGTTCACCCTGTGCCACCACTGCGATTGCTTTTTCTGCTGCGGGGACACACGGAGTCCAGTCAGTTAACATTAACAAATAAGCAAGTTTATTTTTAAATGCAGGAACAAGCTTATGGTTACAGTTAATTTTTCTTGGCAGTTTCTTAATCTTAGTTCCTAACAACTCCAAACTGATTATTCCCAACTATCTATCTGACTCCACCTAACAATTCCTCTCACTCTCTCACAATACAACTCTACCAACCCACTGCCTATTCCTCCCTCTTCCTTCTCCAATTCCCAAACCTCAACTGACTTTCAAAACCTCCCACTCTAACTTTTATTCCCCCTTTGCATTCCCACTGGCCAATCACATCTCACTCATTTAACCGTTTCCTTATGACCCACCTAGGAGGCAAATGCCACAGGCAGCTTCCTATGTTCCTTCCTAAAACGAGAGTTCAGAACCAGCTCAGTTATTGATCAGTTGATTAATTAGAGGCAGGTTTCTATAAATACAAATCTTTCAATGCACCTTCTTCTCACACATGCAAACCTTAGGAAGTCAATACACTTTCTCCACAGTATGATAGCTTTGCTAAATTTGTGGATTGGCTTTCACTGGAATGGTCTGGGGAAAGTAAACATTTTTTTCTGCTTCAGTCACTCATCTATAAAAAGAAATGGCACAAATTAGCTCAGAGGATATTGAGGGTGCAGATTATGAAGTTGATCAGAGCACACTGTTTTATTCCCACAGTGCCTTAGTCTCAACAATTCACCATTCTGAGTAGTAGAAAGTCCATGTAGTGGGCTTTATAGCTGAGTGAACCTGGATCTAATTATACAGTGGTACCTCGGGTTAAGTACTTAATTCGTTCCGGAGGTCCGTTCTTAACCTGAAACTGTTCTTAACCTGAAGCACCACTTTAGCTAATGGGGCCTCCCACTGCCACCGTGTGGTTTCTGTTCTCATCCTGAAGCAAAGTTCTTAACCCGAGGTACTATTTCTGGGTTAGCGGAGTCTGTAACCTGAAGCATATGTAACCTGAAGCATATGTAACCCGAGGTCCCACTGTATAAGCTTTCTGCTTCACACTGAATGACATAGGGGGCAATAGTGACTATTTACTCTTCTTGTCCATACAGTTGAGCCTGAGGCGGCATCCCCCTCCTAATTCATCCCAGCCCATGAGTGACCCAACGGCTTCAAGGGAGAGGGATCTCTCTGGCAGCTGCACTGCAGGAGATGATATTTCCAACACGGATCCGAGCGATTTGAAACCCAAGCTGATGACCGTATGTACAGAGATGGCTCCTGGAATAGTTGGCACACAGTCCGTCTCCGGTAGTTCCAGCTTGATGAAAAGAAAATCTTGTTCTGAGACTGATGGTCTTGGGAATGGTGTGAGAAATTCTGCAGAGGAGGACCAGGTCGCCAATCTTAGCTGTGCAGAAGGGCAACGTGGCCAGTCTGCCCAAAGAGAAGAAGATGAAGAAATGGACTGCCAGCAGCCAAGAACTGCCACCAGCTTAGTCCCTCTTTCCGGGGTGATCTTAAGCCCTAAGAAACGGAAGCTGGTTCTACACATAGACTTAAACAACACTATCATAGTGTCTGATGCTGTCACCGGTCAGGACCCCAGAGCTGCTCTGAACTATTTCCTGAGTACTGTCACCTGGGGGGAAATCGACCCAACAGGTAAGACCATGCGAGCAGCTGAAATCCCAGTTCCTTTGACATAAAACTTAAGTTCAATGGCTGGATGAAACTCTGCAAGAAATAAGAATTGCTTGGGGTTTTTTTTTTAATCATTTTTGATCTTCAGGCTAGGTGATTCAGAGAAACAAAGTATGGCCAAGGGGTGTGTAGGGAAGGAGGCAGAAGCCAGGGGGATAATTTAATGTAGGGCTAAGGAGATTACTCTGCTAGCACAAGCATCTCTCCTTGTCTGATGGAACAGTCTCCCCTCTCCTACCCCCATGTGCTGTTCTGTGGGGAGGAGGTGGGGCTGGGGGAAGCCCCCGTTGTGCTAATGCACATCTAGACATCTGAAGGCAGCCCTGTTTCGGGAAATTTTTAACGTGTGACATTTTAATGTATTTTTAATCTTTGTTGGAAGCCGCCCAGAGTGGCTGGGGAAACCCAGGCGGATGGGTGGGGTACAAATAATAAATTATTATTATAGTGCAGTGATTCTCAAACTTTTTTCTCTGGGCCATACTTTCAGAATAAAAATTTACAACCCCCCATTTTTTAGATATTAAGAAAGTTCACAAGCAAACCACCAAAAACAAAAAATGACAACCCTCACCTACTGTTGAAGAAAATAGTATTAATTTATTTACAAATGCACTCCCAATTTTCTATTATTATGCCTAACACATTTTCAAGTGTGTCCTGTTCGTCAGAGGCAGCAAGCGTCGCTGGTGGGGTTTCTTTTGTCTTTTAAGAGAGCCTTCCAGATGCATTATACATAATGATAGAAAATTGAGTGTTTTTGTAAATAAGAAAAGCTTTCTTCGGCATCTTTTTATGATTGCCTTGCTTTCCCCCCCACCTTGAGTTGGTACTGCCCTCTTTCTGGCAAGCTCCCAACCTGTACTCTGCATACCACAGAGGAATAAGGGGTTGGACAGGGAGGTGGGAAGATGGGTTAAAAATGGACTGGAAGAAGCCACCTTCCCTCTCAGCATTAGCACTGGAAAGCAAACAGGGCAGTCCTGCCCATTGTATCTCATCCCAGGCTCAAGGCTAACTTGCCTACATCCTCGGCACTTTGGATCTGGACCAAGAGACTACTAGCCTGGCGCTCTGCTGCAAGGCAGCACCGTGTGCTATTATGCCGCCCACGAACCAAATCTCCTTATAGATCAGGCTCTTTTTTGTTCTGCGCAAAGGGAACCTTATCAAAGGAGCTGTTGCATCCTGTATCTCTCCCAGGCACATTTACATATTGTTGGTCTCTTCAGAATTAGGTTAAAGCCGCCTGCCAACTCTCTCTCGCACACATGCGGGAGCACCAAGAAGTTAAAATTAACATGTACTTAGCTAAGCTGTTTGACTTCAGGTGCCCTCTGTCTGAACTGTCACCACTTGCGTGAGAGATTTGTATTCTACTTCAATGCGCATTGTTCTCTTCCTTCCACCAATCCCCCACTTTTTTTAAAAAAAGGCATTCAATAAAAGGCTGTTGCGGAAACACTGAAGCAGCCTTTCCCAACCTAGTGCCTTCCAGGTGTTTTGGACTCCCAATTCCCATTAGGATGTGCTAGCTAGCGTCGATGAGCATCGTAGACCAAAACATCTGGAGGGCTGGTAAAGGTTGCTGTAAAGGAGGTCCTTATTTAGGGCACTCTACGCGCTGAGCTCTGTGCATTCTAGGCACTGGCAGTGGCGTTCCAGGATTTTGTGCAGGGAATCTTTCCCAGCCGAACTCTGCGATTCTGCAGGAGGGGAGAGTGCTCTTGTGCTCGAATACTGCACCTGGTTGGCCACTGTGAGAACAGGATGCTGGACCAGGGGGGGCATTGGCCTGATCCAGCAGGCTCTTATTTTCCCGTGAGATGCTGGTGCCTTCTGCATTCGAAGCAGATGTTTTGTTGGCAAGCTCTGCCCCCTTCCCCGGCTTCGAGTTGGCTCTGAAGGTGAAAGTGAAGCTGTGCTGGGACTTAGGGCCCAGGATAGAGTGTGAGCCCATCAATGGAAGAGAGAGAGATAGTTCCTCCTTCCTTTAGACCCTAAACCATGGGTAGGCAAACTAAGGCCCAGGGGCCGGATCCAGCCCAATCGCCTTCTAAATCTGGCCCGGGAATCAGCTTGTTTTTACATGAGTAGAATGTGTCCTTTTATTTAAAATGTATCACTGGGTTATTTTGGGGGCATAGGAATTTGTTCATTTTTTCCCTTCAAAATATAGTCCGGCCCCCTACAAGGTCCGAGGGACAGTGGACCGGCCCCCTGCTGAAAAAGTTTGCTGACCCCTGCCCTCAACTCACCTCCTTCCTCTTTCCTTCCAGGCAAGTGGCAGTGGCTGAGCGAGTCCCCCTCATTGCTCCCTCCCTGCCCGGGCGCCGTGAGTTTTTACTCCCAGTACGGACGCAACATCCGATTCACGGACACGCCCCCCGGGCGGAAGTTCCGCGATCTCCACAAGCGCCACCTGCAGCTTCTGGAGTGGCAGGGGCAGCCTCACCCGCTGCTCTCCATCCCTGGCCAGCGGGGCAAGCGCTACCACTTGGTGCTGCCTTCCTTTTTCCGCCTCTTGGAGAGCCTGCACCGGGAAGGGAGGCACTTTGCCGTCGTCTTCCGCACCTTTGGCACGGACTTGGCTCGCGTCCTGAAGGCAGTGCGCTGCGCCCTGGAGGGGGAGCACCCCCACTTCCCTGCGCTGCGGGACGTCTCGGTGAGTGGACAAAAAACAAGCGCCCTGGGACAGTCTCCCTCGGGAGGCTGTGGACTCTCCTTCCTTGGAGATTTTTTAAGCATCTGTTATGGACATTTTAGGGACGCGGGTGGTGCTGTGGGTTAAACCACAGAGCCTAGGACTTGCCGATCAGAAGGTCGGTGGTTCGAATCCCCGCGACAGGGTGAGCTCCCGTTGCTCGGTCCCTGCTCCTGACAACCTAGCAGTTCAAATGCACATCAAAGTGCAAGTAGAGCAAGATACCGTATTTTTCGCTCTATAACACGCACCTGACCATAACACGCACGTAGTTTTTAGAGGAGGAAAGCAAGAAAAAAATATTCTAAACAAAACAGTGGATGTATGATTTTTGTGGTTCATGCTGTGGCCACAAACGTGATCTGACGGTGAGTTTGGGGTAGCCCAATGCAAAAATCCTGTGGATCCATGTGGATCCATGCTTTGTAACCACGTTTTTGCGCCATTGCAGCCCCATGAAACAGTGGGTGCGTGATTTTTTTGGTGCAGGCTGTAGCCATGGACATTTTATGTGATCTGATGGTGAACCTGGGGTGACCCAGTGCAAAAATCCTGAGGATCCATGTGGATCCGTGCTTTGTAACCACGTTTTAAGTAGGGAGGGAAGGAAAAGCATTCAAGGGACAAGGAGCATGCGTGGGGTGTGTAGAGAAGGATGTGGCTAATGATGCAGGCAAGTGGTTAAAGGGGAGAAGGAACACGCGTGGGGTGTGTAGAGAAGGATGTGGCTAATGATGCAGGAGAGGGATTTAAGGGGAGAAGGAACATGCATGGGGTGTGTAGAGAAGGATGTGGCTAATGATGCAGGCGAGCGGTTAAAGGGGAGAAGGAACACGCGTGGGGTGGGTGGAGAAGGATGTGGCTAATGATGCAGGAGAGGGATTTAAGGGGAGAAGGAACACGCGTGGGGTGGGTGGAGAAGGATGTGGCTAATGATGCAGGAGAGGGATTTAAGGGGAGAAGGAACACGCGTGGGGTGTGTAGAGAAGGATGTGGCTAATGATGCAGGAGAGGGATTTAAGGGGAGAAGGAACACGCGTGGGGTGGGTGGAGAAGGATGTGGCTAATGATGCAGGCGAGCGGTTAAAGGGGAGAAGGAACACGCGTGGGGTGTGTAGAGAAGGATGTGGCTAATGATGCAGGCGAGCGGTTAAAGGGGAGAAGGAACACGCGTGGGGTGGGTGGAAAAGGATGTGGCTAATGATGCAGGAGAGGGATTTAAGGGGAGAAGGAACACGCGTGGGTGTTAGAGAAGGATGTGGCTAATGATGCAGGAGAGGGATTTAAGGGGAGAAGGAACACGCGTGGGGTGTGTGGAAAAGGATGTGGCTAATGATGCAGGAGAGGGATTTAAGGGGAGAAGGAGCTCGAGTGGGGTGTGTGGAAAAGGAGCTTTTCGGCGAGCTGAGAGGGGAGGGGGGAGGGAAAGAGCACTGTTGCTTTAAAGGAGCCAACCAGACAGCAGCCACTTACAGCAGTGTAAGCAGCTCCTTTCCTCTCCCACTTTGCTCCTTCTCTCCCTCTTTGCTGCTTTACGCAGCTAATGGCGAATCCCCTGCAACCCAAGTCCTGCTCAGCGGATCAGCTGAGACGCTGGGAGAATCGTAATTTCCCTCTCTCCCTCATCCCGTGCCCTCCTGTCCCCAGCAGCCTTTTTAAAAACTTTTTTACTGGTTTTCACTGCGCTCGTGGCTCAGAGCCCTCCTGTGCCCTGCCGTCCCTCTGCAGCCTCATTGCTCCGTTTAGAGAGCGTTGCTAGCTGAGGCTGCAGCAGCTGTTGCTGGCTACGCGGCGCTTTTCCGGCTCCCTATGGCTCCCGTCTGTCCCTCCTCGCGTGTAAGCGGCTGCTGCCCGCTTTGCTGCCATGGCTCTCCTTCCCTCCCTCCCTCCTCGGCTCCTCCCCCTCCTCCTGGCTGTAAAGCAAGCAAAGCTTGCTTTGCTTGACTGACGGCAGCCATGGATCCAGTCGAGTGCATTCGCTCCTTAACACGCACAGGCATTTTCCCTTACTTTCTAGGAGCAAAAAAGTGCGTGTTTTGGAGCGAAAATTACGGTAGGTACCGCTCCAGCGGAAAGGTAAACAGCGTTTCCGTGTGCTGCTCTGGTTCGCCAGAAGCGGCTTAGTCATGCTGGCCACATGACCTGGAAGCTGTACGCCGGCTCCCTCGGCCAATAAAGCGAGATGAGCACTGCAACCCTAGAGTCGGCCACGACTGGACCTAATGGTCAGGGGTCCTTTATGGACATTTTAGATTCCTGCATTGCAGGGGGTTGGACTAGGTGATGCTTGGGATCCCTTCCAACTCGACAATTCTATGATTCTATGGATTCCTCCATTGCTTTTCCTGCTTTAGTCACGACCTGCCTTTTCAGCAAGCCCAGCAAGCTTGGCTGAGGCTCTTTGATCCCAGTGCCTTCTGCCTTTTTTGTTTGTTCAGTTTTCTAGATGCCCTTCTGCTGAAGACACCTTTTTATTTATTGCCTTTGTATCCCACCAAGGGGGGACGCGGGTGGCGCTGTGGTATAAACCACTGAGCCTAGGGCTTGCCGATTAGAAGGTCGGCGGTTCGAATCCCCGCGATGGGGTGAGCTCCCGTTGCTCGGTCCCTGCTCCTGCCAACCTAGCAGTTCGAAAGCACGTCAAAGTGCAAGTAGATAAATAGGTACCGCTCTGGCGGGAAGGTAAATGGTGTTTCCGTGCGCTGCTCTGGTTCGCCAGAAGCAGCTTAGCCATACTGGCCACATGACCCGGAAGCTGTACGCCGGCTCCCTCGGCCAATAAAGCGAGATGAGCGTCGCAACCCCAGAGTCAGCCACGACTGGACCTAATGGTCAGGGGTCCCTTTACCTTACCTTATACCACCAAGGAGCTCAAGGTGGCATACTTGGTTCTCCCCATCCTCCTTTATCCCTACAACAACCCTGTGGCGTAGGTTAACCTCAGAGGCAGTGAGTGGCCACCCGATGAGCTTGATGGCTGAGTGGGGATTTGAACCCTGGTCTCCCAGGTCCCGGCCTTCCATGCAGCCTCTCGGCAGGCTTTAGGAGTCTCTGTTGGCGTCCTGTGAGATGCAGGTTGAGACTCCCTGATTCTACACCCCTTCCCTCCTCTAGGAAATCCTGCCAAGCTCACAGCTGATTGCTTCCTCTCTCTGAAGGGTAGGCAGCCAAAATTAAATCCGGCATTATTTAATTAGGCTGCCCGATAAGAAATGAATATAATACTGGAGGTGTGGAGCTTTGGATTTGATAGGGACTCTCCTTTGCGCTTTGGGGACCAAGGCTGCCAACATTATACATTGCAATATCTTGTTTGAAAGTGAAGAATCCTGGTGGCTTTGCTGGAATCCTGGAGGAATTCAGCTTTCATTAAAAATAGCAGGTTTTTGGTCTCTGTACTTCCAAAGTGAAGCTTCTGAATAATGGGCTAAATATTCAGGAACTGGGTTATGACTTAAATGATCTTGAGGTGGACTGTTTCTAGCTTGCAGAGCTTCCTGTGCCCTTGCTATGGGCCCCTGTACCTACCTTTCCATTCTTAAGCACATTTGCCACATTTCTCTGAATCCTAGGCCCTATTTTATTTAGCTAGGTTTGATGGGTAGAGCACTGCAGACTTTAGCTTGTACTCCTTGTGCAGCTTGGGGCACTTAATGTTCCCATTTTACAGATGAGAAACTGAAGCAAACAACAATGAGCTTGCCAAGATTGTGACTAATTTGATTGAAGTCCAAAACACTGTCCACAAGATTGGACCGTGCTGGCTCTCTGCTTAGACAGAAGGCATTTGATGCATGAAAAGAGACAAATTCTGCCATCCGTTGATGCTTAGTGGCATTTGAGAGGAGCAAATAAATATTTTGACACCGATAAAGCCTTCCTTTATAATTGGAATTAAATGTCAGTAAATTTCAGTGTTGTTAAGGAGTGAACTTTTGCCACATTCATCAGTTCTGGTGCACTGCCAGCTGCCGAGAGAATTCAGCTATGGCAACCTTTGTGATCTGTTAGGGGATGTCTGATGGTAATGCAATTGTATTTATTAATGTGTTACATTTCTATCTCACCATTCCTCCATTGCGCTCATGGGGCGATCCCATTTTCATACTTGTGAGGTAGGTTCGGCTAAAGGTGAGGGACCGGCCCAAAGCTGCCCTGTGTAAATTTCATGACTGAGTGGACATTTCCACCCAGATCTCAGCAATAGAGTTTGCTGTCCATTATACTGCATGGGTTCTCCAGCTGTTGCAGTTGAGATCCATACCCAGGAACAGTATTTCTGCCAAGATCAGATATTGGTAGCACACAACAGGCTGTTGCTCTTATTCCCTACTTCCCAGAGGCATCTGGCTATGGGAAAGGGAATTCTAAAGACCGCTTGGCCTTTACTCCATTTCAACTCCAGGTTTAACATGCAACACTGCTTGATGTGAGCAGAACATTCACACACAAGTCGAGAAAGTTTCTGCTGGTCACATGGAAGTAGCTCTGCCGAGGGCCCAATGTTGTTGAACTCCAACTCGCGGCATCCTAACAGTTGGCCAAATTGGCGGGGGCTGATGGGAGTTGTAATCCAAAACAGGGGCAGAGCACTAGGCTGGGGAAGGCTGAAGGAGGCCTTAATCCATTTGGTGGGACAGCCCCCTTCTGCATCCAGGTGGGGCAATGCCCCAGGGGTGGAGCTACCTGCCCCAGCACCCGGAGCTGTGCGGGGGCAGGGCTAGCCGGCCTGCGGGGGGTGGGGCTAGCCACCCGCGTGGTAAGCATTGGGGGGGCGCCACTAGCCGCCTGTGGCAGCATCATCCCTAGCGGCCCACCGCCCACGCAGCAAGCGTCCGTGGGGGCTGCCCGCGCAGCGAGCGGGGGTGGGTGGTGCGGTGATATCACCCGCCCACATGGCTGCCACCTGGTGCGCACCGCACCCCCCGCACCCGCCTTCCTTCGCCAGTGCAACGCCCTTGATCCTCAGGTCCAGTTCAGGGTGATTCCTCTTCTCAGTGCACACAATGCTCTGCTTTGATGACCTCAAGTTTGCTGCTGAGAGCTTGACAGGAGAGTGATCTGTGTTTCATTTGCTTTTTTCACCCCTCCTCTGCCTCTCCGCAGTTGCCGGTGGACGTCAGTCCTGGAACGATACGTTGCAGCAAGCGAAAGGTGGTGTTGACGCAGGGAGCAGGGCGGATCTCCAGTGAAGATGGCGACAGGAAACCGTACCTCTACTTCAGCTCCAGGGAAGGCCTTTGTGGCTTCCAGGATCACTTTGACTGGTGAGCAATAAGAATGGCCGCTTGCTTCTTAGCCTGTGGCGACTGATGTGCTTTTACTTAGGGTGATGTCAGTGATTCATTTATAGTGGCTTTCAAAAAAAAAACCGCAGCTTGGCCAGACTTTTAAAATTGCCCCATCAGCACACAAATTTCTTGCGTCCTGGCCTCACGTGACAGTCGCTTCTGAGCCAGGCAAATGACTGTGGTCTAAAACAGCCTTCCCAACGTGACGCCCCCTCTCCCGATGCTGTTGGACTATAACTCCCATTATCCTTGATAATCCTGGCTGGGACTGTGGGGGTTGTCATCCAGTTGTCATCCAGAACAGTTGTAGAGCATCGGGTAGGGGGTGGCTGGTATAAATTAGGGTATGTTTGAGCTTCCAGTGTTTTTAGAAATTTTAATTGCATTGTTGTTGTTGTTTAGTCGTGTCTGACTCTTTGTGACCCCATGGACCAGAGCACACCAGGCACTCCTGTCTTTCACTGCCTCCCACAGTTTGGTCAAACTCATGCTGGTAGCTTCGAGAATACTGTCCCACCATCTTGTCCTCTGCCGTCCCCTTCTCCTTGTGCCCTCAATCTTTCTCAACATCAGGGTCTTTTCCAGGGAGTCTTCTCTTCTCATGAGGTGGCCAAAGTATTGGAGCCTCAGGTTCAGGATCTGTCCTTCCAGTGAGCACTCAGGGCTGATTTCCTTAAGAATGGATAGGTTTGATCTTCTTGCAGTCCATGGGACTCTCAAGAGTCTCCTCCAGCACCATAATTCAAAAGCATCAATTCTTTGGCGATCAGCCTTCTTTATGGTCCAGCTCTCACTTCCATACATCACTACTGGGAAAACCATAGCTGTAACTATACGGACCTTTGTTGGCAAGGTTGATGTCTCTGCTTTTTAAGATGCTGTCTAGGTTTGCCTTAATTGCATTAGTATTGTAGAATTGTAGCATTCAGCTAAGTTGCTGCATGCATGGATCAAGGTCCCCTTGTGCAATGGGACTCCCCACCCCACCCCCACCTGTGCACCTAAATCTGCTCTGCCAGGTTGGAGGAAAACCCAGAGCAGGTTTAAGGGGCATAGGGTAGTAGGGTTGGGGAAAAGTCTCAGTGCACAAGGAGACTTTGTTGCATGTACACACTTAGCGCTTAGTTGAATGTTACCCAATACATTTGCCACTCTGGGCTTCTTTGGTGGAAGATGGTGGGTATAAATCCTAACAATAATGATAATAATAATGATGTTGATGATGATATTATTATTATTATTATTATTATTATTATTATTATTAAGAAAGAAAGAAAGAAAGTGATTCCTCCCTTTTCCCCTGTCCCCAGCCTGACATTCCTGCAGGGCTGAGACATGTTTGCTTGCCTCTTCCTTTCCTTTACCCCCAGGATAGAGAACCTGGTGCTCTTGGACTCCAACTCCCATGATCCCTGATCAAAGGCCATGTTAAGTGGGCCTGATGGAAACTGTAGTCCAACGACGTCTGGAGGTCCATAGGTTCGCCACCTCTCTCTTACTGAGCTCACATCTGCCAAGATACCCGAGAGCAATTGTTTAAAATGCAAAGTCGCCATTGGTTCTTTAAGATCCACCTGGCTCTGCCATGTTCTGCTACTGAGATTAGGACCGAGGGCTCATCTTGTCTTGTACCAGTAAAAATAAAATAAAAAAGGGAGAGGCATGGAATGGACTGTGCTAAATCCAGGTAGTTCTGTTGGGAATAACTCTCTTGCTTCGACATGCAGCCTGAGCCTCCGGAAGCTTTGAGCAAACCCGTTAGCTTTGTGATCTAGAAAAGATGGACTCTTGGGCCATCTGGCAATGTAGCCAGCCAAGGCAGAGCACAACCCAGTTGTTATACTTGAGCATCTATTTTTTTGTTAGTGAGGACTGGAAGGCTTGCCCTGCCTAAGCCCTTCAGCAGACACTGGCAGCCCTTCCTGCACCCTTTTCTGGGTTCTGTTTTGTGGTACATGGAGCACAAACAGCTCCCATTGCATGTGAAGTCCTGCACTGAGAATTATGCATACCTGTTCGCAGTTTCCCCTCCCACGCAGGGTCCTGTAGTGGTAGCCTAAGAAGCTTTTCAAATATGATTTTGAAGAAGCAGGTTCCTTTTGCACAGGAGCTTGGAAATGTTTTTGTATTCTCACGAGAGAGCTCTGAAATGGGAGGGAGGTTCCCGTGGTGAAGAGCTGGATCGTGAACAGCCAACGCAACTTCTATCCATCTTTTTGGGCTCTTAGTCCCTGTCCGCCATCGACCTGAACCTTTTCTTTTTTTTTATCATCTCATTCCTTGTCAAAAGTAATCTAAATCTTCTCAAATGCTGAACCGTGAAAGCAGACTAAATTGTGTAGGATAAGAATATATGTATTAATTGAGTTGGTATTTGTATGCAGAAAGAATAGGCCAGCTTGACCCTTATGATCACTGCATGCAATACATTTCTTGCCTTCTCCTTTCCATTTGTTGCACTGGAGGAGACAAGGTGGGCTGGTGGGGTCTTTGCTAAGATTCATTGCAGACTCTCGCTTCAGCAACCTAGGAAAAATCCCCATAGAAGTGCTGATTCTCTCTCTCTCTGTGTGTGTGTGTGTGTGTGTGTGTGTGTGTGTGTTCCAGGTGGGCCAGGAACCAGTTCTCCAGCCGAGGAGGGAAGCCCCTTTGGATCGACCCTCACGACACAAGCACCCACCATATCTGTGTCGATGACAACATTCGCCTGAACGATGCCGACACCATCATCCACCCTCGGGTATCGTTGCCATGGATCGTTGCTCTAAAATATTCCAGCGTAGAAACAAACAAAAACCACCTCACTTATCAGATCATATCCTCTTTATAATTCTCTTATCATCCCGACAACCCTGGGAGGTGGGCTAGACTGGGCCGGTGAAGGGTTGTGGCCAGAGCTTTGAGACAGAGCGAAAACATGCCCCTCTGACATCCACCTCTGAAACCCTGTGCTGCCCTTAGATGGCAGAGCTGCCTTCCAAACGCTTAGCTTGGTCAGGGGAAACCCTTGGGCAGCCCCAAAGGAGATGCAGAACGGGTGGAAGGGATAAGCCAGCTGCCTGTTTTAAGCACAGGTGAGCAGAGGAGACTTTGCTGGCACAGAACGGCAGGTGCGTGCTGCCTGCTCTTGCTGGCGTGAGTCATCCCCGCCGCCTGCCATGGCCCAGCATCCTGCCTCCGAGCAGGATGAAGCTCATTCACAGCCCTCTGTGCTTAAAGGGCAGCTTCCCCAGAGGAGCATGCTCAGAAGTGAGGTTCTGGGGAGAGGAGTGGGAAGGATCTGGCCATTGTGGCAGCTCTCTTTGTGCATGACTGAGAGTGTGCCCTCCCAAGAGGGCATGGGAGGGAATGCACTGGCACCGGCTGGGCTGGCAGAATGAGGAACGGCTGGGCAGGAAAGGTTAATTGGTTCCTGCTGGAGTCCAGCCATGACAATGGCCTCCTGGGGCTCTCTGCTGCGCATGGGAAGGAATGCTATCTGCCCCTCAGTTTTGGAAAGAAAGGAAGTTTCCTTCCTTTGCATTCAGTACTTAATAGCCGATCAGTTAACGCAAAGAGCTCTTTGCACTAGAGGCGAGGAGCTCCCAGCGCCGCCTCTGCCCTATCTGCAGAACGTTTGAGCCCCTGTTTTCCTGAGCAGGGCAGCAGCTCCTCATCCACCCCTGGCCGCATGACCCTGGGCCAAATTATATTTAGAGAGAACGCTGTGGAGGTGACCTCTGGTGCTTCTGCAGACTCCCGGTCAAATCTGTTGGCTTCGGAGGCCGGTTGCAGGTCAGCCTCAATCTCGATCCCGCTTTTTCCTCTTCAGTGCATGGATCACATTCCTTTATTTCTGGCCGTTGCTATTTTTATCACCGGTTTTATCGTCTGGGCTATTTCTGTTTTTATTGTGCAAGTTGCTTTGAGACACCTTAGTGTAAAAATGCGGCAGATAATAACGACTGTAATAACACAACGTGCTCCAGCTTGCTCTCCTCTGGCTATACTTTTTTGGCCTGCTCTTTGCTTCCTGGAGGTTGCCTGCTAGATTCAGGGCAAGAGAGGGCTGCAACGCATTTCAAGGCTGCGCAGAAGGGAGGACTGGGGGCCTGTGCATGTTTTCAGTCAAGGGCTCCGGCAGGAGAGGGGATGTCGGTGCAATTTCCCCTTCCGCAACCTGAAGCTCCTATAGATCGGGCCACTTTAGGTGCTGTTCAGTAAGGACATGAACCAAGATTGAAGATTATACAGGGAACAACGTTTTGTGTTTTCCTTAAAGGTAAAGGGACCCCTATTAGGTCCAGTTGTGACCGACTGGGGTTGCGGCGCTCATCTCGCTTTATTGGCCGAGGGAGCCAGCGTACAGCTTCCAGGTCATGTGGCCAGCATGACTAAGCCGCTTCTGGCGAACCAGAGCAGCACACGGAAACACCGTTTACCTTCCCGCCGGAGCGGTACCTATTTATCTACTTGCACTTTGAGGTGCTTTCGAACTGCTAGGTTGGCAGGAGCAGGGACCGAGCAACGGGAGCTCACCCCGTCGCGGGGATTCGAACCGCCGACCTTCTGATCGGCAAGTCCTGGGCTCTGTGGTTTAACCCACAGCGCCACCCGCGTCCTTTCCTTAGGAGTAGTCTATATGCAGATTGGGGCAGGAGAGGATCCCACTGCCACGCAAGCTGAGAGCCAATGCATTTGAAGGGCTTCGCCATTCTGCATCTTCCACAAGGAGGGCTTGCAGAACTCCTTCCAGTGAGAGGGAACCCAAAGCAAGTTACTACAAATTCGCTGTCCCCCACCTCACCCTCCCATATGAGTTTGAGCCATAGCTTGCAGCATTTGGTCCCCAAAGGCCACTCTTGAGACCCCAGGACTTGAGCCGCTCGTGATGTATTTGTTGGGATGTTTGACACTCTTGACTGAATGCTTGCTGGGGGAAATAGTGTCCGAGAGGCCGAAAGTTCCCTTTCCCTGCTGTTGTCCTAGCCAGCCTCACTTTCTAATGAGGGCTCAGGGCTGCTGGAAGCCACAGGCTCTGTTCTGGAATTCCTCCTAACCCCTGATCATAGGCAGGTAGGCTCTTACTTCTCTGTATTGAGGGGGTGCCACTCTGCACACGCTCAGTGGCATCCTCTGCCATTACTATAAAAATAACTATAATAATTTATAATAATTTATTATTTGTACCCTGCCCATCTGGCTGGGTTTCCCCAGCGACTCTGGGCGGCTTCCACAAAGACCAAAAATACACTCATATGGCATACATTAAAAACATCCCTGAACAGGGCTGCCTTCAGATGTCTTCTGAATGTCAGGTAGTTGTTTATCTCTTTGATATCTGATGGGAGGGCGTTCCAGAGGGCGGGCACTTCTCCAGAAGTTCCAGAAGCTTTGCTTCTCGCAATGAGGGAACCGCCAGAAGGCCCTTGGCACTGGACCTCAGCATCCGGGCGGAATGGTGGGGGTGGAGACGCTCCTTCAGGTATACTGGGCCGAGACCGTCTAGGGCTTTAAAGATCAACACCAACACTTTGAATTGTGCTCAGAAATGTACTGGGAGCCAATGTAGGTCTTTCAAGACCGGTGTTATGTGGCCTTGGCGGCTGCCTCCAGTCACCAGTCTAGCTGCCGCATTCTGGATTAGTTGTAGTTTCCGGGTCACCTTCAAAGGTAGCCCCACGTAGAGCGCATTGCAGTAGTCCAAGCGGGAGATAACTAGACTAGAGCATGCACCACTCTGGCGAGACAGTCCGTGGGCAGGTAGGGTCTCAGCCTGCGTACCAGGTGGAGCTGGTAGACAGCTGCCCTGGACGCAGAATTGACCTGCGCCTTCATGGACAGCTATGAGTTCTAAGAGCCTTAATCTGTTTCCCATTCCTTGGGCTAGACCATCTCCAGTTTTGTGGCATCCAGACTGTCAGGCTTCTGGAGAGAAGGGGCTTCTGGGTTACCTTGAGGTCCAACACCTCTCCATCTCACCAAAGGAGACATGTTGCTGCCCAGAGTGAAAGAGGAGAGGGGTGGGCTGGCTGGCAGCTTGTTCTTCTGTTGCTCCTCTGTCGCATCCACGTCCTCAGAATTTTGGCTTTCTCTTCTTTTACCCGGCAGATGTTCACAGGGCGAGGAAGCAGCTGTCTCCGCACGACCCCCACCTCCGAGCTGTACAACATCTGCCTGGTTCAAACAGACCTCCTGGAGGCCATTGCTGACCCTAGCTATTTCTGCCGCTGCGTCCGACGGTGCGAGGAGAACTATGAGAGCTACTTGGCCAGTGCTGGGGGGAGTTGTTGCACCTAAGTGGGGCTGACCTGTGGGAGAGTCTCCCCCCGTGTTCCGTGTGGAGTTTGCAAGAGGAGAATCTTCTGTTTGGCGCCTCTCTCTGGGTGTCGAAGTTCCCACTGGAGTCACTATCCTTACTTTCGCTTCCGGCTCAGAGCCCTGCAGGGGAAATCCTTTGGAACAGTCTGCAAGCCCAGAAAGCAGGTTTTCTGGTGCTGTCTGAACCTGATCCCCTGAACAGAGGCTTTCTTCCTCTTAATATTTATTCAGATGTTGGAGGACGAGCTCATGGAGAGATGGCTGACCTGGGCGAACCTCTGTCTCGAAGCGCTTGCAGCTGGCCCGTGGGCCCTACCTCGCTGGTCTCAGCCACGGTGTGGAGAAAAAACCGCTGGCCTCTTAACGCAGCCCATCTTTCCAAACATTAAACTCCACTCCAGCTGCTCTTGTTTGTTTTTTGCCTGCGGCAGCGGCTGACCCCCAACGCATAAAGCCTGGTGCTAAGTGGGTCCCCGTGGGAGAGGTTCACGGGTTAAGGCTTTTTTCCCCTGGCACAGCTGAGCTAAATGGGGTTTGGCGGCTTGTGAATTTCGCCCGTTTAGAGAATTGTTCATCTCTTCCCCGTTCATAAACAGAACAGCTGCGAGATCATCCAGCAGCCACCCTCCAGAACCTTTTGCCTTCAGAAGCGGGGGCTTCGCTTCGTTTCCCTCTCTGTGTGCATGCAGATCGATGTGGACAGAAAGAAGCTGGTCCTCAGGATTCTAGGGGGGGCTCCTAAGTCAGGGATGTGGAACCTGTGGTCCAGGGGAGGTTCCGTGGCTCAGCGGTAGAGCATCTGCTTTGCATTCGGAAGGTCCCAGGTTCAATCCTTGACATCTCCAGGTAGGCCTCTAGAGACCCCTTTCTGAAATCCTGGAGAGCTTCTGCCAACCAGTGTGGGCAGGCTGAGCCGGATGACGGACACTCCGATTCGGTATTTTTGATTTGTTTTGTTTTTTCATCGCTTTTCATTCAAATGAATCCCAAAGCGGCTTACACACAATATACATTCATTCATTCATTCATCCATTCCTTATTTATTTATTTATTTATTTATTTATTTAACCGATCTTCATCAACACAATGCACACAATATTCATTCATTCATTATTTTATTTATTTTACCGATCTTCATCAAGAGATCTCGGGGTGGTTCACGGAATAAAATAAAATAATAAATAAATAAATAAATAAATAAATAAATAAATAAATAATTAATAACATGATAGAATGTAATAGCCCAACACAAATACAGCGCAAAACATATGAAACAATTAACAAGTGGCCAGTGAGGCAAGACCGCTAACAGAGCAGCAACGGAAAAATAAGCTAAACATCACAGTTAAAGCAAAAGTTGCACCATGTCATGAACAAGCAATACAGCCCTTATGAGCTATAAAACAATATTAACAACAAGAATAAAACAGCAGCCAAAAACACAAACTAAGCACGAAGTTCATGCACGCCCCCATGACTCATAATCTACCACTGTTCAGCTCATTAAAACCCACATCCACCTGATGCCTGTGGCAGCAACTCCCTTCTGAAAGATCCTTGGGCTGGAGGTGGGGCAGCCCAGGTGAAACCAGCCATCTTTGTTGGCAAACAGAGTCTCTCTCCTCTGGAAGCAGCTCTCTTGCGAAGGCTCCTAGGGCTGGAGTGTGGGGCAGGTCAGGTGGAAAAAGCCATTGCCTGGTGGCCAGCAGTGATTCTCTCTCTCCCTCTCTCACCTTACCTCATAAGGCAGCTTCCTAGTTTCCCATCAGCCCCAGTGAGCCTGGCCCAACAGCCGGGGTGATAGATGTGCTCTAAGGACAGTGTTCTCGAAGCTCCCAGCATGAGTCTGACCAAACTGCGGGAGGCAGTGGAAGACAAGAGTGCCTGGCGTGCTCTGCTCCATGGGGTCACGAAGAGGCGGACACGACTAAACAACTAAACGACAAAACAACAACAAGGACAGTGGAGGGCCACATGTTTCCCATCCTTGCCTCAATTCTGCTTGCCTGCCCACCTCTTCCTGTTGTACGGGAGGACCCGCACCCAATTCTTTATAGAACAGCAAGAGCACCCTTCTGGATGCTGTAGCTCTTTGTGGGGAGCTCTTGTGCTAGCAGGATTCCCACCCCCCGCAGAGAGGCTGGCTGTGCCTATTGTTGCTGCTGCTGCTGCTGCGAGGCCACAGCTCCCGTTTGCTGCTTGAAAGAGGAGTTTGACAGAATAGCTTTACCTCCCCAGCAGCGGGAGGCTGAGCCCAACTCCTTTGCCAGGCATTGGCAAGAAAGCTGGCGGAGGACCAGCTTGGGGAAGCTATTGTTCCTAGTCAGCTTCAAGTCTTTTCAGGTTGTATTCACACACACACACACACACACACACACACACACACACACACACCGTTTGCTGAGCTGCTGAGCAAATGTAACATAAAGTGCGAAAGAGCCTTGAGAAAGCAGGAATTTTGCTCAGTTGAAGATTGTCCTGAAGGCGAGATCGTAGAGTCTTGAAAGACGTACAGTGGCTCCCAGTACGTTTCCGAGCACAGTTCAAAGTGTTGGTGCTGACCTTTAAAGCCCTAAATGGCCTCGGCCCAGTATACCTGCCCGGACATCATTCTGCCCGGACACTGAGGTCCAGCTCCGAGGGCCTTCTGGCCGATCAGTTAACGCAAAGAGCTCTTTGCACTAGAGGCAAGGAGCTCCCAGCACCTCCTCTGCCCTATCTGCAGAACGTTTGAGCCCTGAGGTTGCAGGGAACCAGGCAGAGGGCCTTCTCGGCAGTGGCACCCGCCCTGTGGAACGCCCTCCCACCAGATGTCAAAGGAAAAAACAACTACCAGACTTTTAGAAGACATCTGAAGGCAGCCCTGTTTAGGGAAGCTTTTAATGTTTAATAGACTATTGTATTTTAATATTCTGTTGGAAGCTGCCCAGAGTGGCTGGGAAAACCCAGCCAGATGGGCAGGGTTTTATTATTATTATTATTATTATTAATAATAATAATAATAATAATAATTCTAGAGTTGGAAGGGACCCCAAGGGGCATCTAGTCCAACTCTCTGCAATGCAGGAATCTCAGCGAAAGCATCCGTGGCAGATGGCCACCCAGCCTCTGCTTAAAAAAACTGCAAGGAAGGAGAGTCCACCACCTTCCCAGGGAGTCTGTTCCACTGTCGAACCCCGTGGATTTTTCACAGACCAAGCCAGCTTATTCCTTTTTATTAGGTCCATCTGCTATCTGTCGTATCCCTTTTTGACTGTCACAGACTTTTAGAAAGAGAAACATCTGAAAATATTTGTTAGATATGCAACTAAAGAAACTGCATGGGCACTAAGTGCTTTCTTGCATTTGCCTCTTGGAGGTTGGTGTTTTGTTCTGTTTTGTTTTACCTTTAAAAACTCACTGGATGGATTTGAGGAGGATACATAGAATCATAGAATCATAGAGTTGGAAGAGACCACAAGGGCCATCGAGTCCAACCCCCTGCCAAGCAGGAAACACCATCAGAGCACTTATCCATGATGATTAGCCATACAGTGGTTCCTCGGGTTAAGAACTTAATTCGTTCCGGGGGTCCGTTCTTAACCTGAAACCGTTCTTAACCTGAGGTACCACTTTAGCTAATGGGGCCTCCTGCTGCCGCCGGAGCACGATTTCTGTTCTCATCCTGAAGCAAAGTTCTTAACCTGAGGCACTATTTCTGGGTTAGCGGAGTCTGCAACCTGAAGCGTCTGTAATCTGAAGTGTCTGTAACCCAAGGTACCACTGTATTAGGTAAAAAACCCTCCATATTCAGAGATGAAGTACCCCCGGATATTGGGCCCTGCAGAAGTGCTGTTGCTTCCATGCTTCGCTCGTGCATGTCTCAGCGGCATCTGTCCGGACGGGATGCTGGTTTCGATGGATCCTCGCTTTGGGCCAGCTTGTTCCTTGGCCCTTTGGGAGAAGGGTGGGCCAGAGCCTGGGGAGAAGCCAACAAGTGTACTTTTCTGGGTGTCATTCCTGTTCACAATGCCTGGAGGAGAATGCAGTCAAGGGGTTGTCAAGGAAGCAGATTGGAGGAGGTGACTTATTTAGTGCATAGGATTCAAGGTCTTGCTGGCAGAAGAGGTCCGTCAAGCAGGCAACAGACATAACCAACGCGCTCCATCCTAATGGTGTCTATGTAGATGGGAAAGCACGGAGAACCAGCGTGATCCTAGGAAGATAGCTGCAGAAACAGCTCAGATTTCCACCTCGGTCCGATTTGGGCCCATCCACACCAAGGCTGGAAATATGGGTTGGGCGGATCTATGCAAAGTGCAAGGCGTGTTTTGATTCTCCTTCCAGCTTATGGGTGGACCAGTGCTTGCTGCATCACCTCCAGCTCCCTTCTGCAGCAGCGCAGTGAGTGGCAGCTGGGCGTGAGGCGACCCACAACAAGGGCTTCCCCACCGGCTGAAACCTAGGCAGGCTCCTGCTGTTGTGGGCAGGGCATCAGCTGCAAATGGAAATTAGTAGTCTCCTGTCTCACAGGAGTATTCTGGAAATGCTTGAGGCTCTTGCAGGGCAGTTTGCGCATTTAAAAAGTGTTATGCAAACTGTCCTCTCTGTGTGACTGATTCAAGGTGTTTGCCTTGCTCGCTATGTTGGCTGCTTTATCATCTGTTTTGAAACCGGTCTGAATGGGAAGATCCAGTGGCTAAATATTGCACGAGGGATGTGCTGGGGAGAACTGCGCAGTTCCACTTGCCCCCCTTTGGCTGGGGGGCTGTCTTTGAAAGAAGGGGCTTGTGTGCAAAGCCCCTCTCCAAGCAGAGCGCTGCTCCTTCAGGAAGCGTGTGGTCCTGTCCCTCCACCTGTTTCTCTGCCTGACAAGTGACTGACAGCTCTCTCCCCAAAGCCTCTCCTCATCAATTATGAATTCAGTTGCCATCGAGACTGAGGGATTAAGGCAGCTGGAGGCTCGCTTTCGCAGCCTGCCGTGCGAGGAGGCACCTGTACAGAGCTGGCAGCCCCGCGGCTCTCGGCCAAGGAGGAGAATGTCGCGATTCTGCCGGGCTGCCATTTCTGAAGTGGCCCCTTGGCAAACAGACCCACTCATCTCCTAGCAGCGTCCATGCCCAGATCGGATCTTTCTTTTATTTCAAGGCCGATTAATCCCAAACAAGTACCACTCTCCTGGCTCCACAGTCTCAGCTGCTGCGCACACAAGGCACTTTTAAGACAGGGCTAGCGACCATTTGTTTTTATGCCCAGGTTGCGGGGTGTTTGGATACTGTTGGGTGGGGTGAAACCAAAGCTGTCAGTGGGAGCATACAGAGCCCAAAGAGGGTGCCCCTTTTCTCTCTCTTGCACCCCCTTTTCTCTGTCTCACAAACATTTTCCACTCCCTTTTCTCTCTCTCCCAACATCCCCTTTTCTTTTAATACGCGCAAAACACCTTTTGAATGCTTGCTCAAAACCTGAGCTGCTGCTTTTAGCCCACCCTTTTATATCCGCAACCCACATAGCGAGAGTCCATTTGCCCCCCCCCCTTTCAATGTTACCTTGGTAATGGGAATTCTAAATGCTTTTAGGCTGCAGTCCAATACACCCCTGGGAGTAAGTCTCCCTCAGCTCAACGGAACTTACTTTTGAGTCGGCACGGATAGGATTGTACCGCTAGCAGTTTTGAATGAAGACTTGGGTGCCGTCGTTATGCCAGATGTCACCTCGCATCATCCCATTTACTCTGGATGAAACAAGAAGAGGAACGTGCACACTGCTCTCCAGGCATAAACGTGCATCTAAAGGTTTTTTGTGTACAGAGCAGGGCAGGATCATTCCATTATTATTTTTTTTGAATTATGAATGTGTCAAGGATTAACCCTGGGGCATTGTGAATTGTGGGTAAAAGCCTCAGCGCCTACGGCTTGCCGATTGAAAGGTCGGCGGTTCGAATCCCCGCGGTGGGGTGCGCTCCCGCTGCTCGGTCCCAGCGCCTGCCAACCTAGCAGTTCGAAAGCACCCCCGGGTGCAAGTAGATAAATAGGGACCGCTTACTAGCGGGAAGGTAAACGGCGTTTTCCGTGTGCTGCGCTGGCTCGCCAGATGCAGCTTTGTCACACTGGCCACGTGACCCGGAAGTGTCTGCGGACAGCGCTGGCCCCCGGCCTCTTGAGTGAGATGGGCGCACAACCCTAGAGTCTGTCAAGACTGGCCCGTACAGGCAGGGGTACCTTTACCTTTATTGTGAATTGTAGCACTTTCTTACATCTGGGATAACAGAGCACAAGACTCTTATTCTCGGGGTTATGAGTTTGAGCCCCACTTTGGGCAAGAGATTCCTGCATTTGCAGGGGGGCTTCGACTAGATGACCCCTGTCGTCCCTTCCAACTCTGCAGTTCTCTGATTCCCAGGAAGGCCAGCAGGAGCCATAACCTTGTTTTTGAAGGCAGGTTTATTCAAGCTCTCTATTGATCTGAGATATTTATGTTGAGCCAGGCATGGCCAAACTCGGCCCTCCATATGCTTTGGGACTACAGTTCCCATCATCCCTGACCACTAGTCCTGTTAGCAAGGGATGATGGGAGTTGTAGTCTGAAAAACACCTGGAGGGCCAAGTTTGGCCATGCCTGGCTTAAGCATTTACAGTGGTGCTTCAGGTTACATACACTTCAGGTTACAGACTCCACTAACCCAGAAATGGTGCTTCAGGTTAAGAACTTTGCTTCAGGATGAGAACAGAAATTGTGCTCCAGCGACGCAGCGGCAGCAGGAGGCCCCATTAGCTAAAATGGTGCTTCAGGTTAAGAACAGTTTCAGGTTAAGAACGGACCTCTGGAACGAATTAAGTACTTAACCCGAGGTACCACTGTATAGTGGCCCTTTTATGAGTGTTTACATTGGAAGTTTGTTCCTCGCGGCGTTCGCTGCGTCAGGTTTCTGTCAAAAAAGAAAACGGGGGCAGTCTTCTAGAAATAAAAGTGACGTTGCTATGTGTACCCCCATCTCTATATGCCCTTTTAGATCCAATAAGTATGGGCCCTGCCCCTTTCTCCTTACCCATCTCTCATCTTGGGAGTTAATCTTCCATTTTCGCCCTTTGTGCCTGAGCATCAGTCCAGGACTTTGCTCCTCCACACAGTGCAATACGCAGCTTTTGTTGCACAGATTGCATCTCCTTTGCTTGCCAAAGCTATTTGCCCTTGCTGCCCAAACTCATTTTGGACAAGGTAATTGGTGTTCAGGGTGAAATCATGCAGATTATATGTTGGGGGGCCAAATGAACCTTGCAAATCAATAATGTTTATGTCAAATTTCTGCAAACTTCCCTCGCAGTGTACTGTGAACAATCATAAGAGCTGCTAGACTAACTCCTCTAAAGGACTCCTGTGTCTTTAAATAGTGTATACAAGAGGGAGTTTTAATAGGCACAGATTTTCCAGTCATGATCTTGCAATGGTGGGAATAGTTGCTTTTCTCCCCCACCCGCAAATCCTCCAATTATCTCGCTAAAGGCCAGGGTGCCCTGTTTTGTTCTGAAGAGGACTACAGGATATGAGTTGCCACTCAAGACATAGGAGTTCTGACCCTTTCATATGTAGCGTTGCCAAATTAGTTTCCTAGCAGGCAGTTGTTCATGGAAACAAAAGGTTTCACCTGTGATATTTTTGCATTTTGAAAGCCCAGGAACCTTTTTTTAAAAAAAAGTTGGGTCCAGTTTGAACAGAACTACCTTTTGCACAAATGAAAGTAGAGAGCGCAAAATATGGTCTGAAGCTCAACATCAAAAAAACGAAGATCATGGCCACTGGTCCCATCACCTCCTGGCAAATAGAAGGGGAAGAAATGGAGGCAGTGAGAGATTTTACTTTCTTGGGCTCCATGATCACTGCAGATGGTGACAGCAGCCACGAAATTAAAAGACGCCTGCTTCTTGGGAGAAGGGCAATGACAGGCCTAGACAGCATCTTGAGAAGTAGAGACGTCACCTTGCCAACCGAGGTCTGTATAGTTAAAGCCATGGTTTTCCCAGTAGTGATGTATGGAAGTGAGAGCTGGACCATAAAGAAGGCTGATCGCCGAAGAATTGATGCTTTTGAATTATGGTGCTGGAGAAGACTCTTGAGAGTCCCATGGACTGCAAGAAGATCAAACACATCCATTCTTAAGGAAATCAGCCCTGAGTGCTCACTGGAAGGACAGATCGTGAAGCTGAGGCTCCAGTACTTTGGCCACCTCATGAGAAGAGAAGACTCCCTGGAGAAGACACTGATGCTGGGAAAGATGGAGGGCACAAGGAGAAGGGGGCGACAGAGGACAAGATGGTTGGATAGTGTTTTCGAGGTTACCAGCATGAGTTTGACCAAACTGCAGGAGGTAGTGGAGGACAGAGGTGCCTGGCGTGCTCTGGTCCATGGGGTCACGAAGAGTCGGACACGACTAAACGACTAAACAACAACAAAACCTTTTGCACATGACATCTAATCTTCGGTGTTATCCTTGTCAGAACATTCTACAACTGTTCATCCATTGCAAACACAAGAGGAAAGCATCTTGCACCAGTTTAATGACTGCCACGGAAGCTTCCGTGACTTTTGAAGGCTGTAACTTACTTCATCAAGTGCAAATCTACTTGTCATGTTTATGGAAATAAGGTTTGAAAGATGGTGACAAAGTATACACAAATGCTTTAAAAGCACAGATCTATTAAGTTATTAAAATGTCAATTTTAATTGGTTTGGAGTTCTGGAGTTTTTTTTAAGACTCGAGTGGTGGTTTTTATACTTTAATTCATGCACAAAATCTTTTCCTCCAAGATGTGAAGGTGGCCACCAGTTTATAAGACTTTAAAAAAAAAAATTAAAAATTAAGACAACTTTATGGAGGAATGGACTACCAAGGCTACTAACCACGACAAGTAAAAAAACCAAAAACACTTCCATGTATACAAGCAGTATATCTGTGATTACCCATATGCTAGGGACTAGCAACAGGAGATGCATACAAGCTTAATGCACTGCTTGTGAAGTCCCAGGCTGGCTGGAAGCAGGTGGACAAAATCTTGTGTTCTTACATACAATGTGGCTTATGATTCCAGACTAATATTGCATAATAAATCCAATATGTCTGACATCTCTGGCTTGTTGTACATCACATTCATGCAAACAGTGCACAAGGTAGGTTCATTGCCTGTCCCCTAAATGAACAAATTAGCTGCGGCCTTCTCACTAATTATGCATTTCGAGTGAGGCACTCAGTCCTGAGCCAGTTGCTCACCTCTGGCAAACCGTCAACATATGACAGATGGATGCAGGCAGCTGCCAGAGAACTGGATAGCCAGAAACCAACTGGACGTTTCATATATCTTATGTATATTTCATATATACATTTATTCATGTAAGTAAAATTTGATGGATTGGATTTATATGCCACCTTCTCCAAGGGAACGTGGTTCTCCCTGTCCATTTAAACCCCATGACAACCTTCCGAGGTAGGTTAAGCTGAGAGGCAGTGACTGGCCCAAGGTCACCCTGTGAATTTCCTGGCAGAATGGTGGTTTGAACCCTGTTCTCCTGGGTACTAGCCTGACACACTAACCACTAGGCCGCACTGACCGTTATGTGTGATGTAGGGATTCCGCTAGTTACTTAAAAGACTCGGGGTATCTGCTGATATAGGGATGCGGGTGGTGCTGTGGGTTAAACCACAGAACCTAGGACTTGCCGATCAGAAGATTGGCGGTTCGCATCCCTGCGACAGGGTGACCTCCCATTGCTCGGTCCCTGCTCCTGCCAACCTAGCAGTTCAAAAGCACGTCAAAGTGCAAGTAGATAAATAGGTACCACTCCGGCGGGAAGGGAACCGGCATTTCCATGTGCTGCTCTGGTTCGCCACTTGACACAGAAGCTGTATGCCGTCTCCCTCGGCCAATAAAGTGAGATAAGCGCCGCAACCCCAGAGTCGGCCACGACTGGACCTAATGGTCAGGGGTCCCTTTACCTTTTATATGCTAATATACATGTGTGCGCCTTTAAATCTGAGGAAATCAAGGTACTGGGTGGCAGCGTGTGTGTGCCCCTGATGGGGCCTGGATGCGCAGAAACCCTGTAAGCAAAGTAAAACGGTTTTAGAAAAGGAGGGAAAGCCAGGAGAGTCGGGACCCAGCATAAAAGAGCAGCCTCAAGCCCCCTGGCCCATCCCATGACGATGGTTGCACTCCGGGGGCAGCTTTCTCCATGTTGTACCACTCAAATACTGTCTGTACATGACACTGCCTACCCTTTTAAGGAGAAGTATACTGCATGCCAGAGGCCGGCTGGAAAGGGAGCAGTCCGGAAAAGCAGCTTCTCTTTGAAGAATTGCTGTGTTTCGTTTTGTTCTGAAAGGGAAGGAGCTGCAGTTGTGTGGCAGACCCCATGCTTGGTATGCAGATGGTTCCAGGATCGACCGCAGGCATCTCCTGGTAGGCTAGGGGGGAAATTGTGTTAGAAACCCTGCAGATCAGGACCAGGGGAACCTCTGGCTCTCATAAGTTACTGGGCTCTGATAACAACCAGCCCAAACCGAGCCAATGGGGCCAAGGGTCTGCGATAGCTTCCTAGGAGAATTTCATTAGTTTCCTAGCCTGCCTTTGTTCCATCATGGAACGCTACTGAGTTTGTACAGCTGGGAAGCCCAGGAGCTGGTTGGGGATGGTGGATCGCTGCGAAAGGAAACGGGTGCTAGCTAAGAGGCGAATCATCCGAGATCCGGGAAGGAACAATAAAGGAGCACAAGGGGGTTGGGTGAGATCAGAGCTCTGGGTTGGTGGGTATGAGCATTTCTCGCCAAAGCGATCTTCCACATGCCGGACATCAAAACAACACAAATTAAAGACAGGTTACAGAAAACAGGGTGGGGGAAGATCCATGTTTGCACTGTACAAGCATAGCAGCCTCTTGCATGCAAGAATTTAAAGAAAATGATCTAGCCTGCTAGGGGCTGTCAGACATTGGTGGTGAGCATTTCTCTGCTGGGTGAAGAAAAGCAGGTGGCTTTCCTTCTGGCAGCCGGCTTGGTTTCTATGCTAAAAGGCAGAGGAGGAAAGGAGTCTCTCACCAGCATGCCTTGACACCTAGAGCTACCAGGCAAGTGCCTAAATGCAAGGCTGCCTGTGTTGCAGATGTGGCATCGTCCCTCCACTGTGTGTGAAAGGAGTCTCACAGACTCTTTAGATGGCATTTGCTGCTTTTAGCTTTTATGAATGGAGATCTGGACCTAGCGGCGCAGGATCATAGAACTGTAGAGCTGGAAGGTACCCGTAGCTTCATTTAAGTCCAATGCCCTGCAGTGCAGTTCCTGCATCCACGTCCCAGTCCAGCCTTGCTATGCCACAAGGGCCTGAAACAGAGGTTGTAAAAAGCGAAGGCCAGCAGCCCTCCTGTTCCTTCAGTTCTGGCTGATGAGTGAGCACAGCAGTAATGCATCTGCTTTCCAGGCAGGAGGTTCCAGGCGGAACCCCTGGCATCTCCAGCAGGGCTGGGGATGCCCCCTGCCAGAACCCCTGGAGAGCTGCTGCCAGCCAGTGCAGACAATATGGAGCTCGATGGAGAAAGGCAGCCTCCTATGTTTTTTTTAAAAAGGTGGAGGAGGTATGTTTCTTCATGTGCTCCGCCTTCTCTGGGTCTTTGGGGTGGGTGGGGGATTGCACCGGCCTTCAGGAAAGAGATGCTGTTGTTTTGTTCCAGCAGCGTCTCTCCTTGGGTTTTCTCCGCTTCTCAGAAAACCCCCCCCCACCAAAACACACCACCCCGCTCCGTTTATGTAATTGTTCCATATAGGATTTTTTTTTTAACCGTTCAGAAAATGGAAATGTTAAAATTCCTACTAAACAGAACGGGATGATGGGTGGGTGCGGGATAGGGAAGGAAGGAAGGAGGGGATCCGGCAGAGGAGAGGCCGTCGCATTTCGAGGCTGAGGGGCTTTCGGCCAGCTCGGCGCCGCGCGCTCCCCGCCTTCCCGGGGCTCCGGGCGCCGCTGCCCAGCGCCTGTCCCGAGCGCGCTGCTGGGCCCGGCGGAGGAAGAGTTAAGGCAGAGAGCGCGCGGCGTGTGTGGCGGCGGCGGCGGCCGCGTCCCACCCCTCCTGCCCGCCGCCCACCTCTCCCCCTTCCTTCCTCCCCCTGCGCGGTATAGAAGAGCTCGCCGAGAGGGGAGAAGCTGGATCGGAGCAGGGGAGCCGCGAGAAGAAGGCGCGAGGAAGGCGCGATCCCCTCCCCTCCAAAAACACCCCAGCCAGCCCGGCGCGCCTGCAGAGTTTGGACCGCGCAGTCCGGGGAGGTGAGCGCGGCGCGCGGTGCTGCCCGGGGCCGTCGGGTGGAGAACTCCGATCGCCGGACTGGGGCGTCCAGGAGCCCTGCCGTGGCCGGGTGAGTGAGTGGGGAAGGGGGCGACGACTCCTCTTCCTCTGCAAAGTTTTTCCTGGGCGAGCCGAGAGAGGCCGCAGGGAGCCCGGGAAGGCTGCGCGCCCGGAGAGAGGCGACGGGGCGCAGGAGCCGGAGCTTGGCGCAGCGCGCCTCCTTCTGCGGCCATTGGGTGTGTTTTTTTGGGGGGGGGCATCGGGAGCCCCCGCGACTCCCTCGAGCGGCGGCGCACGCCCCGGAGCCGGCCCAGCCCTTCCTCCAGCCGCCCGGGGCTGCGAAGTCTCCGCGCCGTCGAGTAAAGCTGCGAGGCGAGCCAGCACAGTTCTTCCCCGGTGTGGCGCCCCCTAGTCTACTTTTCCTTCTGTCCTGCCCCCTGGGGAGATGTGTGGGTGGCGCTGAGAACTGAGTTGGGCTTAGGAGGTGTGTTTGGGTTCGGGCGTGATTTGGGTTGGCGTTCGTCCTCGGCCTTTATTCAGCGCCGTGCCGGCGGTGCCCCTGAGCACGTGCAGAGTGCTCTGTCGCCAATTCTTCCGTGCTGTTAGGTAGCTTGAGCCTATACATTTTGGCAAGGAAGGAAGGTCTACTGCAGCCAGGTAGGTTGATACACCGGGGACTGTGAAGACGGGATTGGAAGGAAAAAGATTGGAAGGTGGGAAATTATATTAACAATAAACGAAAGCTCAGGAGGAAACTCCTGTTTGCCTTCTTAACCAAGCTAAAACGTTGTTTCCCACCCACAGCCCTTACGTCTTGCTAAACTCTTTGCCAACCCGGACTGCAATTCCGTGACCACTAGACCTGATGGTCATGCTCTACCTCTCCTCTTGGAGGTTGCCTCTGAATTGCTGGGCATGGCAGGTGAGCAGCTCTCAGGTCTTGCTTTCTGGCTTCTCGCAGGCATCTGGCTGGCCTCAGTGCAAACAGCACATAAAAAGAGCTTGCAGGATCATGGCCCTGCACCTAGTCCAGCATCCTTTTCTCACAGTGGCTGGCCAACCAGGATACTGGACTGGTTGGTGTTTTTCTTACGCTGGCTTAATAGCAGTGCACGAAATATCAGGAGTTTTTTGTCTCATTTAACCCCTCCAATGCTTTATTTTTAATGCCCGTCCCTTCTATAGTGCTTCCCCTTCAGACTTTTGTTTTCCCTGAAACTCCTGGGGAGGAGAGCTTCTCTTCCATTAGCCTAACAGCTTGCTCTCACTCGCCCTTACGAAGCGCCCTGTTGCGTCAGAGCAACGGCTGCCTAGTCTGGCCCCCGGATCCCTACACTCGCCAGTCAGACGCCTCGGGGACTGGCCCACCAAGCACGGTACAAAGCCCCCCCCTTTCCTGTGCGCCCCCTAGCAAGGGGCACCCAGACACAAACGGACTCTGATCCTGGAGAGAGCGTATATTGCCATCGTGACTTTCTTCTCCATGATATCGTCTGATCTCTCTAAAGCTGTCTAAGTGACTGGCTGTCACCAAATTGGAGACAACGTGTTCTCTCGTTTTAACTGTGTGCCATGTGGACAAGTACTTCTTTATATCTGCCCTAAAGCGTCGTTGGCTGAGCCCAGTTCTTCCGCAGTGCTTCGTTTGAATAGATGAGACTCTTCTCGATGAGGACTGCGAGGGAAGGAAGTGAGTGGATCCCATCGAGGGTCCATCCAGACACCTGTTGATGTGAGCGTTCGTCTTGATTTGTTTCCACCATTGAAGCAGATGTCATCCCACACTTATCTGTGCATTTCCTCTTCACTCTGGCAAAAAGTACGATCTTTTTGGGGAAGCGGGTTTGTTGAACCAGACCTCCTGATCAGCTGTAGTTGTTGTACTACCTGAATTTCCTGGTATGTGTTTGAATCCTGCTCCCAAAATAGCAACACTCTGGAAGTGAGTAACCTAATTGGGTTACTCAATTGGGTTGTGTTTTTACTCTTTGTTCCTTAGGAGCTGCCCACCCTCGCTGGGGCAAGCAAGTCAGATGGCCGGCATATAAAAATTGTTGTTATTATTATTATTAATGAAGGCATCAGGCTGGGCGGAGGTGGTTGCAGCTTCTCATTGGCCTCAGCCTACAGCCTCACACAGCACAGTGCATTAAGCCATTCAGTGATCTTGGTTGGGGAAGTGTGATCAGAAACAGTGCGGACAGCATGCATCAGTTCAGCCTTCTGAGTCCACCCGACGATGAAGTCTTGGAATTTACACAGCCTCAGCTCTGGTCCTTGGGGCAAGAAGTAGGCAATATATAAATAGCTAGTCATTGCGCTGTCTGAAGCCCACCCCTTTGGGAAAATAGGGATTTAAAAAGGCACGGATGTCCGTTCCAGCTTGTATTCGTTGCATGCAGTGCTGTTTCCATTCCACTGCATATCGGCTTCCAAGAAAAATTACGAAAGTCATATTGCTGTCCATTGCAGCAGAATTTTATGTAATTACTTACATTATCATTACATTTATTTAACACAATGTATATACCCCTTGAGGGATGCGGGTGGCGCTGTGGGTTAAACCACAGAGCCTAGGACTTGCCGATCAGAAGGTCAGCGGTTCGAATCCCCGCAACGGGGTGAGCTGCCGTTGCTCGGTCCCTGCTCCTGCCAACCTAGCCGTTCGAAAGCACGTCAAAGTGCAAGTAGATAAATAGGGACCGCTCCGGCGGGAAGGTAAACGGCGTTTCCGTGCGCTGCTCTGGTTTGCCAGAAGCGGCTTAGTCATGCTGGCCACATGACCTGGAAGCTGTCTGCGGACAAACGCCGGCTCCCTTGGCCTATAGAGCGAGATGAGCGAGCAACCCCAGAGTCGGTCACGACTGGACCTAATGGTCAGGGTTCCCTTTACCTTTTTATATACCCCTTGATTGCAGCAAAACCTCCAAGTGGTTTACAAGAAATATTAAAATTATCAATAAAAAACTCAGTTTAAAATATTAATAAATCATTTAAATCAACAGCAAAAGAGATTAAACTTTGACAGCATCTGCCTGTCTGGATATGCTTGCCTAAACAGAAATGTTGTAAGCTTTAAGCACAGCCTTTTGGGGGTCAACAGGCAGGGAGTTCCAAAGTGTAGGTAATGCCATGATGGATTACTTGCAACTACGGAACGAGTATTACGTGGCTCCTGTAACAGGGCCAGTTCCATTAATTTCGGAGCAACAGAAGCGCAGCGGAAATGGGGATGATTAATTAGGTATCGTTGCCAGACCGAAAACATCAACAACGTCAAATAGCAACTGCGTTTGCTGGATTGGTTTCCGTTCCGGACACAGGACAAATAAGCAAACATTGGCAATTTCTGCTCCCGTTTCCGTCAGAATTCTCTGACATCTCTATTACAAACCATCAAGCACTGACATGTGTTATTATCTGCTTGAGAGTCACAGAGTATATGCTGAGAATTGAGGAGCAGCGTGGCCCAGCCGTGTCGCCAGAAGAAGAGTAGTACCAGACTTTTCTAGTATTGTTTTTGCTGACTCACAGACTGTCACCATTTTCCAGTGGGATTCCATCACGTACTGGCAAATTGTGGTTGTGCAATTTCAGTTCGATGGGGAGAATCTTGTGGAACAAACACACCGCTCTAAAAGATTGGGTTTCTTTTGCATTAACGAAAGCACAAGGAAAGTGCAGGATGTTCCTTGTTTTGACACAGCGTCGTCTAACCTCCCTGGAAACCAACCAAGATAAATAAACAGCAGGTGGCCTGGAAATGCTCTCGGAGAAGGACCACTACAAGGGAACATAGAAAGAAGCAAAGGCGGGTCTGGCTGGTTTCATCTCGGCCCTGGACCCAGAGGTTAGTTTGGCGCTTGGGTGTGCTTTCAGAGCCAGAGTTTGGCCTTAGAGTCTTAGAGTCGTAGAGCTGGAAAGCGCCCTGAAGAAATACAACCTTCTTCAATGCAGGAATATGCAGCTTTCCCATGTGGGGATCGAACCTGCAACATTCGCGTTATCAGCACCGTGCTCTCACCAACTGAGCCATCCAGGCCTTGGAACATGCATTGCAAGGAAAGGAACGCCTGCTTTGATCACGTGCGCAATATATCTCTCCCGTGCATCTGAGGATCGAGGGAAAGGCTTCAAGGAGAAAGGATATAGACAGTGTTCTCCGCAGGGGTTGAAACCCAGCACTTCTTGTTGCAAATTAAGTGCTGGTCGATCAGATGGCTGACCTATCGGCTGCCTGCAGTCGCTGTCAAGTTGGCTGAGGTCTTAATTGCAAGCCTGTTGGCGTCTTACCCAAAAATGGGAGAGGGGGTGGTGATGGGAGAGAGCAATCCCCAGCTCTTTGGAAACACGCCTGTTCAAAGTGGCTTCCTCTACCCAGATCCTAAGCAAAACCTGCTATTTCACTGCCACATGTTCCACCAGGGAACGTATTTCCCAGGGAAGGGGTTTAAGATTAGAGTGCTGTGCTTTTCGTGAATGAGCCTCTGAACCGCAAAACAGTAAGCAGAGCTGGGGATTAGGAAGCATGTGGCCGTGCCACCCCCGGCTACATGGACACAGTGCGCAGAGCGAGGTGCTTTTAGAGTCTGGACTGAACGGTCCTGTCCTTTCTGCTTAGATGGCAAATGTGTATTACTTCAAAACATAGGAAAGCCAGCTCTTCTGCATTCGGGTGCCCTGCTGCTTATTCTGCTATCGTAGGAGATTTGATTCAGTCCACCCTTAAAAGGCAAAGCTGGGATAGCTCAGTTGGTAGAGCATGAGGCGCTTGATCTCAGGGTTGTGGGTTCGAGCCCTGTGTTGCGCAAAAGATTCCTGCATCGCAGGAGATTGGACTAGATGACTCTTGTGGTTCCTTCCAACTCAATGATTCTGTCCACCTAATTTCGCCCTTTCCAAAACAATTTGCGGACCTTCGAAATTTGCACTTCTCTGAATTTGGCAACACTGTTCTGCAATCAGTGGGTGCGCAGTGAAATATGTAGACGAAGGAAAGGTGTCCGTAACAGTGCAAATATTAGTGAAAGCAAAAATCTGTCAGAGTAGGGGGGGGGTTGCTTTGCAAAAAATAAATAAATGTGCATATTGAACAAGATGGCATACCAACCTTTGTAATATTACGAGGAATTTGCACTAAAAGGCAGGTGAATTTTCACAAGAATCATTATTCTTTAAAATGACAAAATGAACTCAAGATCAGGGAGGAGGGGAGGAAACCAAGAGCATCCAAAATGGACAGATTGGCTCATCCCTGGCTGAGATGGACATCTGCTCCCAAGTCCCACCTTGACAATGCCATTGCAGATGTGCACACTGAGAGGTCACATTCCTGTTCAGGAAGAGACTCTCCTCCTCCTCCTCCTCTCTTGATCCTGTCCCTCAAACATCACTAATTAACCAGATAATCTTCTCCTGCCCCCTTTTAATTCATGCATTCGAATTGCCTTCCCAGTTCCTGTTTGCATCCTTAGTTCTTAACATACCTGATCATAGCAAATCCCTTTTCCCGCCCCTGCCCCCCCCCCAATGCATTTTCCTCCTTCTATTGTTTGTTTACTTCTCCCAACATAATCCCAGAGCCGTTTCCAACAATGCACAAAGTACAATATTACATACGTTAGAAACGACTCGGCTAATACAAACAAGCAAGAAGACAAGAGCAGGGGAACAAGGGAACCAAAGGATGCTTGCAAATTTACTCCAAAAGCCTGCGAGAATGGCATAGTTTTTCCTTGCCACCAGAGTCTCCATCATGCAAGCTGCCCAGGGGGGAGGCCTCTTTTGAACTGTAGGGCAGATGGCTGTGCCCCTTTGTTAACTCTTCGTTGGCTTAAAAATCCAGTGCCTTTGCTACAGTGCCAGCCTTTGCTCGGGTGAGTTCGATCTGTTTCGTTGGGAGCATGTAGCTGGTGTTTTGCTGCTGCTTCTGCTTCTCTTCTTTCTGTCATATGTGTCTCTCTTTTTTCCCTGTGTTTTAAGGGAGACGGATGCCCCTAAAGATGGCCTGTACATGTCCCCTAGCTAGGCCATCTTTAGATGCCATGGGATACTGTTAAAAGGGTGGGTTATTATAAATCCATTTAGCATTATGAGGTACAAAGACACTGTCTTCCTTGCCCTGGCTACTGAGCTGAAGAGCAGAGTGGATGCCGCTCTCAATAGCAACGACAAAGTCCTGTTGTCAGAAAGTCACAACCATGCACTGCTGTGCCCTCAACCTTTGACCTGCCGGCGTTGGGACCTGCTCAGCCACTGCTCAGCGCTTGCTTTGCTTGGCAACTCAGCAGCTCTGCATGGAGGAATGTCGCAGAACGGTGTTCTTGTCGGATCTGGTGCTGAAACGTCTCCTCCCCTCTCAGCTAGGCTTGTGTGTGCCCTGTTAATCTGTGCCCTCGGGCTCCCCTGTTTGCTTAGCGTGGCGTTTTGAGCATCTTTGCTCTCAAGCAACTAGTCCTCATGCTTGTAACTCAGATCAGTATTTGGCTTGGGCTCAAAGGAAGGTAGGCAGGAAGCGGTTTTGAAAGTGGTCAGGGGCTTCAGTCCCCTTTGGAGTTCTCTTTTGTTCCTCTAGGTCTACTTGTGGTTCAAGTCCACGCAGCTTTGGGCAGGATCCCTGCATTGCAGGGGGTTGGACTAGATGTCCCTCAAGCTCCCTCCCAACTCTACAATTCTGTGAATATTCCATACCTTTATCTCCCAGTTCTGCTAATCTGCACCTGTACCTCTTCTTCTGTGCCCCTCTCCTGCTCCCCATCATATTCTGTTATCAGCTCTTGTTTAACAATTCCAAATTATCCACTAATCCATATCTTGGAAGCAGACATTAATATGCAAATCATGCACTTATCACTGACTTGGTTTGCGGGGGGGGGGGGGTGTAGGAATTTCTACAGATAGGGAAAAGAGGCCTCCCTCTCCCTTTCGCGTTATGTTGTCTCTCTCGGAAGACGCTTGGCTCCCTCACCTTCCTTTACCTGTAGTGAGCGTGATCCTTCAAATCAACTGAGGCTTAATCTGGCTCAAGTTAATAAAAAAGGAATTTTCTGCCGGCTTAAGGCTGAATCCTCTGGTCTCCCTTTGTGGGATGAGATGGTTAAGGTGCCAGCAGTGGAATTATCGCGGCCAGCCTGCACGTCCTGTCTTGCGAGAGAGAGCGCCACTGGGGCTTAGCTGCCTTCCTTTTTGTTTTTTAAAGATACAGATTCCAAACTCTTGGCTGCTTGCACTGAACTGCAGGGGTAGCCAGAGCTGGGGATTGCTGAGTCAGCAGTGCTAGCGATGCAGTCAAAAGCCTCTGCATCAGATCAAAGCAAAGTGTGGCCAGACACCTTCTTCAGATGGCTGCACCCTGTTCAGCTCTGTCGCAAACCCGCGAGCTTGCCCTGCAGCTGCGTAAGGTGTGCAGGGTCCGTGGGGGTGGGCTGTTGTTGTCCAGTAAGCAAGAGCTGAAGGACTGGATGGTAGGACCGGAGGCTGCTCTTGAAGTATGGTGCTCAAAGCCGGTATTGCCCTGTGTTTCAGCAAGGTAGGCAGTCTCAGATCTGAAGCGAGAGTGCCTGCGTACATGATGATGAATATTCAAGCGTGCAACGCAGGGGTTCTCAAAGGGTGTGGCGGGAGAGGGTGGCAAGTGTGGCGGGATAAATTCAAGGGCAATCAGAGGAACGTGTAAACCTTTCAGTGTAGCCTATTATCTGCAGAATTTTGGAAAGGATCCATGTTCTCATTGTTTTTTTTTATACTTTCTGGGTGTCTCACAAAGTTGTCGTGTTCTGTGTTAAGAACCAGTCCCTGCCAGCAATCGTTTTCTCCCAATGCATTTCTTACTGATAAAGAAATTGGGTGCGACGTGAGCAAATTTTTTATTCTGAAAGTGTGGCCCAGAGAAAAGAAAGTTTGAGGACCGTTGCTGTAAGGAAACAGCCACACATTGATTGATTTATTGTGGCCTCAGTGCCCGCTAGAATATTGGAGTGCCTCAGTTCACGTCAGATGCAGCTGAGCCAGCTCCCTTCCTAAGGGATGGATGGATGAAATGGGAGCTTGTCTGTGCAAAGCAGGGGTTGTCCCTCTGCGTTGTGCTTCCTCCTCTCCCCCAAGGACTGCCTTTCCGCATATCCATTTCCAAATGATGTTTAAGGGACGTGGCATATCGGCTTCCAAGAAAAACTACGATAGTCATATTGCTGTCCATTGCAGCAGAATTTTATGTAATTACTTACATTATCATTACATTTATTTAACACAATGTATATACCCCTTGAGGGGTGCGGGTGGCGCTGTGGGTTAAACCACAGAGCCTAGGACTTGCCGATCAGAAGGTCAGCGGTTCGAATCCCCGCAACGGGGTGAGCTGCCGTTGCTCGGTCCCTGCTCCTGCCAACCTAGCCGTTCGAAAGCACATCAGAGTGCAAGTAGATAAATAGGGACCGCTCCGGCGGGAAGGTAAACGCCGTTTCCGTGCGCTGCTCTGGTTCGCCAGAAGCGGCTTAGTCATGCTGGCCACATGACCCGGAAGCTGTACGCCGGTTCCCTCGGCCAATAAATCGAGATGAGCGCCGCAACCCCAGAGTCGGCCACGACTGGACCTAATGGTCAGTGGTCCCTTTACCTTTACCATTAATAATGCTATATCTTTCTTTTCTTAACAGGATAACATAGTTTCTACGTACAGCAGCCTTTCTCAGGGATGTCCAAAGTATACACCATTTACAGCCAGGATAGATTCGTTGTCCAGGTAAGTACTTATCCTTTAGAAGTTTCTCACCACCTACAACGAATTGTAGAGTTGGAAGGGACCCTGAGGGTCATCTAGTCCAGTGTTTCCCACCTTTGGGTCTCCAGCTGTTTTTGGTTCACAACTCCCATTATCCCTAGCTAGCAGGACCAGTGGTCAGGGATGATGGGAATTGTCGTCCGAAAACAGCAGGAGACCCAAGGCTGGGAAACACTGATCTGGTCCAGCCCTCTGCAGTGCTGGAATGCAACTAAAGCCCCCATGACAGAAATGTAGTTTCAATTATTTGTAAGATAATTTTGTTCCCCAGTGACTGCAGTTCAGAGCATAGCTGTCAACTTACAGATTTGAAAATAAGGGACCAGCAGCCTCAAAAATAAGGGATCAGCAGCCAAAATAAGGGATTTTCCAAGCACAGGTATGTTCAACTTCTGAGCCCCTCCAAGCCAAAGGCAGAAAGCCCAGCCAGCAGCCAAATAAAGCCTCAAGCGGTGGTTCCCACAGCGCAGCAACCCGGCAAAGGGGATGCAGCAAGGAAAACCACCGTCACTTCTCTGCTGGGAAGCGCTGAGCAAAGGCGAGTCCCCAGGCAACGCGGCTGATTTGATCGGCACAAGGCATGCAAGCTCCACCCCTAGTCGT